>NW_008330297.1:1813296-1844838 GCF_000622305.1 Nannospalax galili | reverse complement strand
GGGGGAGAAGGGGGGAGGAAGGGGGGAGGAAAGGAGGGAAGAAGGGGGAGGAGAGAAACAAGACAGGAAGCAGGAAGAAAGTACAGATACTGAAATATTTGAAGAAGGAAACCAGGGTTTGCTGAAGGACAGTATCATTATCCGGGTCAGGAGTTACAGGGCCTGAAGTTGGTCTAAGCAGAGATTATACCTCAATTCCAGAGAATGATGTCAATTACCACAAACCTCATCCTCAGGTAAGAGGAGGAAAGAGATGCCTTGAAGCCCATACTGGTGCTAGAAGTGAAACCACGAATAAAGGAGTTTCTGAGCAAGGTTATTAATGTGGATAATTAGCATACTCATTTGCTTTTATTTAGATTCATGCGGTATCTTCAGAAGAGGAATTTTAAGGCAGTTGAACTGCAAGGCATTTCATCCTTGCATATTTTAAACTGCCCAAGGTTCCTACCTTTTCAGATATTTACCATTTCTCTGTTAAGAAAATGCCTTCCCTGAGATGTTGACTGTTAAGGAAATTTATCTTTCCCTTCCATCTTCACAGGAATGTAGGTGATTAGCCACGGAGCCCTTCTCTGTCTAGCACCAGGCGTCAGCTACATGGAGATCATTTGAATGGAACTGCAGAATAATCTCCAGGAGAACAAGGCAGCTCCCAGCAGTGACTACAGCCCACTGTCTCCATGAAGCACAGGACTAGAGACATGGGGGACTGGAGGCGCTGTTAATGACTGTGGTAGAGCAGAGACTGGGAGCTTGCTGGCTGGCCCAGGGGCCCTTAGTAATTACTATTCCCATTATATCCTTGTTAAAGTCCCTGAAGGTCTTGAGCTTTTTGAGTATTTTTTGTTTTGTTAGAAGCAAGAGATATTTGAACCCTTTCAACCCAAGCGCTGAGGGGAATTCCAAGATATAAAGACAGATAACAGGGCCCAGAGAGATGGTTCAGTGGTTAAGAGCACTGACTGCTGGTTTGAATCCCAGCACCCACATGGTGGCTAACAACCCTCTGTAATGCTAGTTCCAGAGGATCTGACACCCTCTTCTGTCCTCCATGGATACTGCATGACACGGGTGTAGTTACATACATACATGTAGGCATAGTACTCATATATATAAAATAAAGAAATATTTTAAAAAATATTTTATTATTTTAATTTTATGTGTATGCATGTATTGCTTGCATGTAGGTAAGTGCACCCGTGTTGTACAATGCCTGTGGAGGACAGAAGAAGCTGTTGGATCCCCTGGAACTGGAGTTATGGACAGTTGTTAGTTGCCATGTGGGTGCTGGAATTCGAATCCGGGTCCTCTGCAAGAACAACCAGTGTTCTTAACTGCTAAACCATCTCTCCAGATTGTATTTTCTACATGCTAGGTTTTCTATGAATTGGTTTATTTAATTGCCAAAATCCTGTAAGGAAGTATTATTGTCTCTATTTACAGTGAAGAAACAGAAAATCAGCACAGCTAATAAGCAAATAGGATGGTTGTGATTTGATTGTAGGCAAATTCGAAAGATTCTGTTTGTATGTGGTGGAAGGCCCCACCTACTTGGCCTTGATTCGTCTCTTATTGCTCTATAAAGTACCCTGGGCTCTAGAAAATGTAGTTCAGAAAACTACTTATCCACTTCAACTCTTTCCTTTGAAGAAGATTTAGACCTAGAGAGGCAAAGTGACTGCCCTAAAATCTCACAATTAGCAAAAAAAAAAAAAAAAAAAAAAAAAAAAAAGAAGGTAATTTACATCTTTTTCCTTGGGTAAAAGCCCGCAGGATCCTGCTCTCCCTATAGGCAGATTCTGTGGCATAGGAAGATGGAGAGATGCTATAAGATGTAAGGGCACCTGGATGCAGGAACTAGAAGACCATCTGGAAGATCAAAGAGTGCATGGGGGGAAAGCGAGATTAACTCAATTATGCCTTGTACTTCCTCTTTCTTGTTATAGGAAGCTTAGAAAAAGGCTAATGCAAATGAGATTCGAGTCACAAATTACAATCATCGTCTTTTCAACAAATAATTACCGAGAGCCGTGTGGCATGAACTGTATGCATACAGGCGTGGCCCATGTGTTACATGTATAACATGTCCCCGACACAGAAAAGAGCAAGGTAAGTTCCTGCCCTGGTAGAGCTGTGGGAAGAACAATGAACTCTGAGGAAAGATGGTTTTTAGAAGGTTGAGTGCCAGTCTGTAACCTGGCCAGCTGCCTCAAGGCTGTATGACATTGGTCCCTAGAAGGTCAAGCGAAAAGGATGGCTGAGAGCAAGACTTCTCATTTCTAGCATGATCTTGTCTCCTCTCTTTGAACCATTAAAGGAAACATGCGGTGTGTGTGTGTGTGTGTGTGTGTGTGTGTGTGTGTGTGTGTGTGTGTATAGGTGTGTGTGTGCATGTGTGTGTATGTGGGGGTTAGGTGTGTGCATGTGGCGTGGGCTGTGCTTGCCAGTGTGGGCATGTCAAGTTGGACTATCTTCTTAATTGTTTCTTCACTTTGGTTCTTGAGACAGGGTCTCTCACTGAGCCCGGAACTCAACTGTTTTGGCTAGACTGACTAGCCAGCAAGCCCCTGGGATCTGCCAGCCTCTGACCCACACTATTGGAGTTACAGGCATGAGCTGCCACACCCAGAGTGCTGGATCCAAACTCGGGTCCTCGTAGCAAACTCTTGAGCCACTGAGCAATCTCTTCAGCTCCCACTTAAGGAATTTAAAAAACTTACTAGAACAATTTAAAACTCTGTGCCTTCAAATTTATGTAATGACTAAAAGTAAAATTTTTTGGTTTTGTTTCTGTGGAAGCATGCAGAAGAATTTTCAGAAACTGATAACAACTATTTTTGTTTCAATTAACCAGGACAGTGGCCTGTTACTTTTAATAAAAATTCTATTTGCAGCTTTCAAACTCACTTCTAAAGCTTATTGATAGAAAGTTTAATAATGGGCCCGGAGAGATGGCTTGGTGGTTAAGAACACTTGCTGCTCCTACAGAGGAACTGAATTTGATTTCTAGCATCCACACTGGGGAACTCACAACTACTTATAACTCCAGGGGATCTGACACGCTCTTCTGGCCTCTGTGGGTGCCTGCATGCATGTACACAAACACACAGAGAGACATACATATACATAATTAAAAAGTAAAAACAGAAATCTTGAAAAAAGAAAGTTTAATAACAAAAATATGCTGATTAAGAGTCTATTTTATTTGCTAAACTACTTTGTGCACGTGTTCTATTTTATTTGCTAAATTATTCTGTGTGTGCGTGCGTGCCCATGTGCATGCGTGTGTGTGTGTGTGTGTGTGTGTGTGTGTGTGTGTGTACTCATTCAACAACTAGTTATTGAACCATTTGATATGGTTTGGAAGGTTTTGATCTCAAATCACTGAAAACTCCTCCTTGTGCTTGAAGAAATAAAGATAATTTGTTTGATTTCAAAATTAAAAAAATAATCAGAGATTTTTTGATCTTGAGGAATGGCCTGGATTCTTTTTCTGTCTCTCGGCCCTCACTCTCCTCTGGATTATTATCTCTGTACTCAGGCTTGTTTTTCTCCTGGTAGAAAAATGTCCGAGTTACTTTGAGGCTCATGTCTGTCCAGAGTTAGAAACAAGTTTTCCTCTAATCAGCAGAACTTCTGGACTTCACTCCTACTGGGCTGACTGAGGTCATTTGGTGACCACTATAGAAAGGGAGTTGGGATTATACTGATTGGTCTCCAACTGGAGTTGGAAGAGAAATAGACACACCCATAAAAACTGCAGGCTGCCTCCCCAGCAAAGCAGAGACAGAAAGGATGTTGGGAAAGGACATGGTGTCCTTCAACCTACTCTGTATCACTCCTGGGCTGGGCTATGTCCTTACATCAGTGAATAATCCAGTCAAGTCAGATATCCAAAGGAGATCTGGAAAACTTTCATAGCGCTACTTCAAGAGTCCTAAAATATTAGATGGGTCAAAACTCTGATATTTCTAGAATGACTTCCTGTGCTACGAATTGATACTAGACAGTTTGTTCTTTTACACTGAAGTGCAAATGGACTTTGTACAAAGAAATTTAAGAAAACACTGCAGACAAGTTCACTGTGAAATGTTGCAAGTTTCTTCTTTGACTTTGTCTTAGATTTTTCAGTAGGAAACAACCTTTCATAAATGGAAAGAATAGATTCAAATATTTAGGTAAGCCAAAAATTGGTCAAGGTTTATATGCCTTGTGTTTTAAGCCATTCTTCAGCAGGTTGGTTTTGCTAGGGTGTGACAAAGGAGAGAAGGCAGAGTGAGGGGAATTCTCCGCCCTGTGGCCAAATCCCCCGTGGTCTGGAAATGTTCCCTGTAATACACTGTGTCTGCAAATAGGCCAGCCCAAGAGCTGGCACATGTGGCAAGGCAGTCTCTAGTAAGTCCACCACAGTTAGAGTTGGAAGGATGACAGCTAAAGGTCCTGAAAATCGAGCTCCTCACACCTACCTGGGTGGCATGGGCTAGCACCAGCATACATTCATACTTAGTGATGCACGCTATCCTGAACATCCTTAAGCTGCTGTCTGAGCAACACTCAGGAGCTGTGTTTTATAGTTTCCTAAATTATATGATGCCACAATACAAACAATGATCTTAGTCTTATTCATGGCCTTAGCAAAGACTGACAGAAACAAGCACATGAAATTTCATGCTCTAGGGTGATAATGTCAAATCTTATTCACTTAGGCTCAGTAAAATCCAGTTTTCTGTCCCCAGTTTGTTATTACTGTCACTAATGACACCACTGTGAGGAAAGTATCATAAATTATTTATCCCTTATTTTGAGGTTCTTGGCCACCTGTGAGACAATCATAAGGATGTGAAAGGGTAGAGATGTGAGGTTGAAAAGCAGGAGGCAGTGTGTATGGAGAATAGTTACGCCAGAGGGAGCTGGAGAGGTGACTCAGTGGTTAAGAGCATGGCTACTCTTGCAGAGGACCCAGGTTTAGTTGCCAGCACCCACATGGCAGCTAACAATTGTCTATAATTCCAATTCCAGGAGATCTGACACCCTCTTCTGACTTCTGTGGGCATTACATGCACTTATATACATACAGGCAGAACACTCATACACATTGAAATACAAATAAAATTAATTAAAAAATTAAAAATGTTTAAGTTATGCCATAAACATTTTACTAAAGTTAGTTTAGAACAAATTATGCTTATTTTGAATATAGTACGTAACTTGGTACAGTGTTTCTTATTTACTAAAGGAAATAAGTAGACCTCAGATGACTCCAGGAGGGAGAAAAAAATTTTCACAGAGGGAATAAGGTGTATTTCACTGCCAAGGGGTAGATCCCAGAATTTCCCTGTTGATAGAACTACTGATGTCCACAAAAAAGGCAAAAGGAGACAATGTGCCTCCCTATTAAATACACTTGTGCATTAATTTCCAGATTCATTGTTGATAACGAAATGTGTAGAACGGTGTATGGATTTCAGAGGATTCCCATGGTCTTTGAATACAGAAGACACAAGGAACTTGAGGTAGCAAATGGAGCTTGTAAAGTCATGGCTAGCTGCAATTTCAAAACAAACCAGTTTGCACCACCTCAGCTAAAGGAGATCAAATCCTCTGGTCTCTTCAGAAGTTGTACTTGGAATACTAACTAGAAATTTTGAGAACGGTGTATGGATTTCAGAGGATTCCCATGGTCTTTGAATACAGAAGACACAAGGAACTTGAGGTAGCAAATGGAGCTTGTAAAGTCATGGCTAGCTGCAATTTCAAAACAAACCAGTTTGCACCACCTCAGCTAAAGGAGATCAAATCCTCTGGTCTCTTCAGAAGTTGTACTTGGAATACTAACTAGAAATTTTGTTTAGGGTTTTTCAGGTGTTATGTTTAAAGACTTTTTTTTTTTTTGGCAAGTAATAGTTTCAATATGATTGCTTAAGTTAGGCTAACAGATCAACATAGAACATTCCATAGAATTCTCTGCAAGGTGAGTGCCCCTGTGGCTTTGCTGTGTGGTCATGCGGCTCTCTGAACTGCTCTGTTTCTCGGGTTTGTGATGTGCGTTCACTGAGGCCGCTCTTCCGAGGGCTTAGCCGGCTTGGCACACTCTCAGCCCTGGGAAGTCCATGCTGTTGTACAAAGAGCAGGTGGGCGAGAGAGCGCAACACTGCAGGGCAGATCTCGCAGCTGCAAGGTGGAATTCCCCTCCAAAGGATCGGCACTGCTTTGAAAGTAATTCGTCATTAAAATAGCAGGATCTCTGAAGCAGTAGTGAACCTGGGACTTTATTGGTTTCAAATTAACTCTTTGTACTCCTCTTTCACTCATCCCTTAAGAGAATGTGTCTGCTTTTCCCACAGACGTAACACCAATAATCCTGGACATCTTTTTAGGCAGAGGGAAGCTCTGGAGGCCTGCGGACTCTGCCATCTCCTCTCCGTTCTGAAGCTTGGTCCTGCTGCTAGGAGACCTGGCAGACTGACTCCTGCCGCAGCTCCGACGCTGTGTTTTGCCTCAGGTTTGGCATTTAGAAAAAGAGACATTTGCTTTGCCCTGGAAGGAGGGTTTGTGTTCTTAGTACTAAGGAGGCATGCCCTGGTCTGCTTTCTCATGTCGTCCTCTTTTTCTGGATCTTTCTTCCCCCTGGTCTCCCTGCCCAGGATTTAGGAATGGCTTCTCTTGTGTTCTTGCCACTAATTTAAAGCCTTTTGTCTCCCAGTGGTAGGTATTCGCTAGCACAGTTTTCCCTGAGGGAGACTACTTATGTATCTGTCAGAAGTGCCTTTCACTCATGAATCCCATAAACAATTGAATCCATAGCATGCTAGCCTGTGGAAACCTTTCTGGCTACTTAAGTGAAGTTTCCTAATCCTTTTCTGCAGCAAGCCAGGCTGCAGCACTGTGGCCCATTCATTGCCGCTGTTCCTTAAGCACTTTGATCTCAGGGCTTCATTACAGCTCATTTCAGCATCAAGGATGATCTGAATTCATGAGCTCTTCCCTTCCTAATAAGTGCCATTCAGATCCATCCTCAGAAGTGACCACAGCTTGGGGGGAAGCCGTGGGTCCCAACCACACGTGAAAGAATAATGGGCTAGTTTCAAACACAAGTGAAAAACAGGGTTTTATTAGCCAAATGAACCTTTGAATGAAATGCTTCATTAACAGAGAAGCTTCATTTTTCAGGGCACTGTTAAATCCATCAATTGCCACTCTGAGATTAGTAAGTATGATTATTTAATCTTTTTTCCAGGTAGAAACCCTGAGGTAGAGAAGAAACTGAAAACCAAAGCAGGCATGCAGTTGAGCCTGTATTGGGTCCTACAGAGGTCTTGAAAACCATCCTTATTTTTCTATGGTTCCTTTTTAGAGTAAAGTGGGCCACTCTTAAAGACACCCTCCCATTAAAAAAAAAAAATCATGCCTTGTAACTTCTAAGGCTGCCAAGCAAAAGGAGACCCAGATGATCAGATCAGAACACTCTTGGAGTGAATGCGAAGTCCAAGGCAAGAAGACAGGCCGCCGCTCTCGTCTGTCAGCAGCCTTTGCTGTGATTTTATTTTGCTCCAGCTTAAACTGGTGAAAGTACAAAGTTTAATGAAGTGTTAATTCCCACTAAAGAAAGCCTGCCCTCTGTAGTAGCAGGTTATGTGCACCAAGAGGTTAGTTCAGTAAGCTCTACGGGTAATTTAACGGTGCATCAGCACTTGCAAAATAAAGAAGAAAGAGCAGGTGGCTCCCGCAAAGGTGCTTCCTGCTAATGCTCGGTGCTTTTCTCCACACCTCTAACCTTCTCCGCACTCCCCACTGCCTCACCCCACTCATGGTGAGGATCACCACCATCTCCCACCCCACTTCTTTATGTACATGGTATTGTTGAAGGCCGGAGAAAACACGCACGCACGCACGCACCCCTGCTGGCCAGGTCCTCCTTTTACGGGGAAAGCAGCGGCAGAGGGAAGCTCCTAGGGTCTTGAGAACAGCCATGAGGTGAGAGGAACCTCTCTCATAGCACCTGATTGGATAAGGTCTTTGCAGATTTCAAAGGGGAAGCGCTTCCGGTTCCTTCCGAGGACTCAAAATGACTGGTCCCCACTGCATTATCTCCACTCGTGGGCATCCTTACAGGAGGATAAAATGAAAAGTAATGGCAGGAAGACCTCCAAGATGCGCTCACCGAATCTCTCAGTTAATAGTAATTAGACCTGAGATTTCCTTACCACCCGAACAAGAGGAAGGCCCGCTAATATGAACAACCTTTTGACCATTTTGGCCCAGTTCTGCATTTTAAAGTTTGATTACTACATAACCAAGTCAGGGTGCCGCCCTGACGCAGGACCCACGGAAAGCGCAGTGGTTGCCAGCTATCTCCACCCGCCCCCTTCGCTAGCGTCACACCACGTGGCTGTAGGCCCCACGGCACTTCTTTGTTCGTCGCTTTTTGGCACACAGACCACCTGGATTAAGATTAATGTCTTTGTCCACAATTTGCATTTTATGTTACTTAAAAAAAAATATGTGTATGGGTGTCTTGCCTACATGAAGCAAGTGCATGGCAGTTGTTAGCTGCCATGTGGGTGCTGGGAACAGACCCCTGGTTCTCTGCAAGAACAGTCAGTGCTCTTAATCTCTGAGCCATGTCTCCATCCAGGGCTATTTGAAAAAAAAAAAAAGAATATCAAGATGCTTATGCATATTTCCTGACAAATCCCTGAACCAAACGTATTCTCTTTGTCTCTGTTAAAGTCTTATAATGTGATTGTTTTCGGGCTAAATGCATGTCCCCAAAGTCCTTGGAGGTTTATCATTAGCATCAAATATTAGATGTACAGACAAGTGAAGATGACTCTGAGTAAAAAAATCAAAGTTAACAATTTAGTTTGCAAAGTCATTCCATGGTCTAAATGCTTTGAATTGATTTCATACCATTTATGTTCATGAATAATTACCAGAATTCTTCTATTTTTACTTAATATCCTGTCTACTATGCTTGAATAATTAATTACTTGAATTGGCCACAATACTCTAAGAAGAACTTAAGAGCAGTGGGACCAATATACATTGGGCTCTGTAACTCATGATGTCAGCGAGCTGTGGAAGATTTAGAAGGAATATTTTTTCCTAGTTGGCTCTGGTTCTACCACATATAAAGAGATTATCACAGTTTGTCATTCATTTCTTCCTTTATATTTTGTCATGGCCAATATTCTTTGCCAATTGACCAGATTTGAAATCACCTAGGTGTAAGGCGTGTCCAGAAGATAGATTGGAAACTGAGGAGGGAAGACCCACTGTGACTGTTGGGGACACCATCCCAAGGGCTGGGGTCTCCGGCTCAAAAAATGTTGAAGAGTAAACCAACAGAATGTTGGCATTTACCTGTGTCTGCTCTCTGACTATGAAGGCAGTGTGGCCAGTGGCGTCACCCTGCTGCTGCCCTGCTTTCCCACCATTACGTACTCTCAAACTTTGAGCCCAAATAACCCTTCCTTTATTAAGTTGTTTTTGTCAGGTATTTTGTCACAGCAAGAAAAGTAACTCATGTACATGGCAAATGTACTGAGTCTAAGAAGGCAGACAGGTTGTATTGCACTATTTTAGAAACTAAAGAGGCTGACTAGAGCAAGTCAACTTGGCCAGGTTTCCTGACTGAGACCTCCTGGCTGTCAGCCCTCAAACAATACTCATTAAGAATGTGGACTCTGGAATGAGCCTGATTCACTTAAAATGTTGTCTTTCATTGGTCTTGGTGGCACATGCCTTTAGTCCCAGCACTCTGGAGGCAGAGGCAGGTGGATCTTTGTGAGTTCAAGGTCAGCCTGGTCTACATAGCAAGTTCTAGGCCAGCTGGGGCTACAGGAAGACCCTGTATCAAAAAGACAAAAAAAAAAAAAAATTAAAAAAATAAAATGTTGGACGGGCCTGGTGGCGCACGCCTTTAGTCCCAGTACTCAGGAGGCAGAGGCAGGCGAATCTCTGTGAATTCAAGGCTGGCCTACATAGTGAGTTCCAGGACAGCTGGGGCTACAGGGAGACCCTGCCTCAAAAAGACAAAAATAAAATAAATAAAATGTTGTCTTTCACAAACTTAAGAATCACAGGTTAGTCATCAAATCTCTGTGAGCTTCAGTTTCTTCATCTACAAGAAGGGGCATAGTTGAACCTTCACATAGGGCTGTTGGGAAGACTGTCAGAACAAGCATAATTATTACTAGTTCTGCTGTTAATAAGGAGGTCAAGGGCCATAATGTATGAGGGCTTTCTCAAGGAAGGGTCACACAGACAGAAACACCGCTAAGACCATGTTTATCCTAGCTTTTGAGTCCATTTCCTAGCAAGACTGCTTATTTCTTTTCCAAGTAAAAATGTGAATTTCCTATGAGTATTGTTGTTATTCAGTTAAGTCTGTTTTCTAAGAACGTACACATATTAAAGCAGGATTAGCTTGCAGAAGCAGCCAACTGGAGATCTGGTCAGAGGAGTCACCCTAATGCTGTTTCTAACATAAATTCATCCTTGCTGAATGCACTGAAGTACAAAGGCTCTGTTAAGTTGGATACAAAGTAATTTGGGCAAGATATTTTTCCTAAGGGGCACACAGACTGATGTAACTTCAATTGCTCTAAATCACTGTACTATTTGGAAATGAGTGAACAGTCAGATTTGCCAGCAAACATGTCTGCAATTCTAAATCCATCATTCTATCAGTGTTCATAAAACAGGGTCCAGATTTATTTTCCAATCTGTGTTTGTTCTGTTCACTAATTGTATTCATATCTGCTTCTTTGAAGTTATTGACACTATTGGGAAATGTAAAAGCAGGCTGTATTGATAATATCATTCTATATTTCTTTCATCTATGGACTGTCTCACATGTTGAGTGACGTGATGGTGGGTATAGCATGTCAGGCACAGCACAGGGCATTATCAACAGAGCCCAGGCATCTCTGGAGCTATGGGCTCTTTGGTGAGAGGTTTTCAATTTAGAATGTCTGGATTGTAGTCTACTAAAATCTCTACAACCTTTCCTTTCAAAATCAATTTCAGTTGTCAAAAAAGAAAAAGATGGGGTGGTAGTGAGTCACTTTGAAATCGTATAGCTTATTATTATCATCCTTTTTAAAAAAGCTTATTACTATAATTTTTCTCCCAAGAGAGCTGAGTTGATTTACAGCCCCACCCTCCTTATCTCAACATATGGTTGAGTTCAGAAGGGAATTAAAATTGGGGGATTTTTTTCCCTCTAGGAAAAACTCAGAGAACATACCCCAGTTTCATTTTTAAGTTCAGCAGGAATTTTTCAGTCCTTTGAATTCAGTTTTTCAATGTACATACAGTAACCAAGCTCATACCTCTCCACAGAGTCATCTATTTTCCAGAATGCTTTGGAAGCAAGGCATGCCTGCAACAGTCTCCACAACTAAGCTATGAATGTTATCATACCACAGTGTACTAGGTACTGTAGACAGTAAGTGTACTGGAGACTGTAATCTCACAGAGGGCAGGGACTCTGATCAGGGTTGTCCTTTGTTGTATTCTGGCACCTCAAATAGAGCAGGGCTCATAACAGGTACTCAATTAGCATTTGGGAAGTAAATACACAGATGGGAATATAACAGAATTGCAGGGAAGAGCCGGAGCTCTGGAGGCAGCAGAACGTATCCATATGTCATATCAAGGAACATGATGACCTTGGTCTGCTGAACTATAGTGTAAAATGGACACAGGACAGGGTGCACTCTTTCAGATGGCCGTAAGGGCGTGCATGGAAAAGATTTAGGGGAGTTTTGAGAATACAAATTCTTAATTCATGGAGTTCATATTCTTTTTCAAACTTTTTTTGGCAGTATTTTTATGTGTGTGTATTGCGTGCATGCACCCAAGTGCACCCGTGTCATCCACTGCTCTTGGAGGACAGAAGAGGGCGTCAGATCCCCTGGAACTGGAGTTACAGGTGATTGTTAGCTGCCGTGTGGGTGCTGGGATTCAAACCTGGGTCTTCCGCAAGAACAGGCAGTGTTCTTAACCACTGGGCCATCTCTCTGGCCCCAGAGTTCGATATTCTTATTTCTGAGAATTCTCTCTATCTGAGTTTGAAGGTCTCTGGAATCTAAATACCAGGGACTCACAAAGTACATCCTGTCTTTCAGAGCCATTCTTCAGATGAATTGCTAGGAAGCGACCCTCAGCTCCGGGAAGGAAACATCCCTGACCTGGCAGTGAGGCAGCCTCTTCTGTGACCCTGGGCCAGGTTTTTAATGGCTCTCAGGCTCAGGGGCTGTGTCATGTCATCTCAGGCCCAGCAAGGAGAGAGGAAGAAACTTCCCATCTTGGATGATGGATAGCCTGGGATTATTCTGCACTGGGCTCCAGGACACAGGCTCCTATTATTTCCACAGATCTTTCATTTATTTTTGCAATGTTGAAAGCTCCTGCCAGTACAGCCGTCTAAAACCTCATGGCGGTCTCCACATAAGAAGATCACATTCCGTTCTTGCTTGCCTTCAACAGGGTGCTACTGTTGTGGAAAGGAAGTTCCAGGGGTAAAGGTTCCCCAGAGACTCGGAAGTGGTCAGTGGGATGGCATTATGCAAAGCAGGCTTCGGAAAGTCTTTTGCTGGCTGACAGTACAGCCGTCTAAAACCTCATGGCGGTCTCCACATAAGAAGATCACATTCCGTTCTTGCTTGCCTTCAACAGGGTGCTACTGTTGTGGAAAGGAAGTTCCAGGGGTAAAGGTTCCCCAGAGACTCGGAAGTGGTCAGTGGAATGGCATTATGCAAAGCAGGCTTCGGAAAGTCTTTTGCTGGCTCTGGAGCTGCCTTTCCTGGCTGGCTTGTTCACTCTTCTCAGCCCGAATCCACCTCTTTACCAGTGCCAACAGCCGATAGCCAGAAGAAGACAGATCCCTCTTTGAACTCATTTTCCTTCTCCTACTGGCTAGGCCTTTAGGAAGCAATGTGTGGGTGTAACGACAACAACAACAACAACAAAAACGTTGATGGGAAACCAATGTAGCACATGCTGAAAATGACAAACATCAAAAAGGGTCTAATGACTTGGGCTGATGGGATCAAGACTGCAAAATCAAATGCCCAGAAGTGTAAAGAGGGTTTTATAGATGGACATAGGCAGTAGGATATAGGGCAGAAATACCTAAGGCAAACAGCTAGAGACTAAAATCTCAAAGTGAGTATCTTTCCCAGAGGTTTGCCATCACCCACTTCCAACTTAGTGTTATGTGTGGGATCGCAGCCCAGCATGGCCACATCTTGTGGGCTTCAGAAAAGCCAACAATCCATTCTTTTCTGTGAAAACTCTGAACCTCTTAATATTCACAGCATATTTATTATTTTTAAGTACGCAGACCAAAGATAACATATCTTGGGCCTTCAGATTTCTCTGAGATGAACAGTCTACCATTAATTTGCTGAGGGTCTATAATATGTCTGGAGCTGTGTCAGGAGCCTGCAGATTTTAAATTGCAAATGAGTTGGATGATGCTTTCAAATACTTTGTCAAGTGAAGGAGAAAGATGGAAGAAATGTGTAAGTGCTGGAGAGGGAGGTGGACGTAAGGGAGGAGGTGGACATAAGGGAGGAGGTGGACGTAAGGGAGGAGGTGGACGTAAGGGAGGAAGTGGACATAAGGGAGGAGGTGGACGGTAAGGGAGGAGGTGGACGTAAGGGAGGAGGTGGACGTAAGGGAGGAGGTGGCACATCTGCTTCTGAGACTGGAGGTCAGAAAACACCAGAAAGATGTTACCTGCTAGTGAGGTGCTGGGAAGGGAATTCAGGAGAAAGGGGACAATATCCCCAAAGGCATACAAGTGGGGATCTGCACATCACACGTAGAAAACCACGAGTGACCTGCACTACCAGTGTGCAAGGTAGACAGCGCAAGGTGACTGAAAGGCCTCTACCTCCAGATACAGTGTATGTACTAGATACTGTTCAAACAGGCCCTATCTGACTTTTCTGGTCTCAGGTTGATCCAAGAACAGCAGAACACACTTAACCCGTGATAGTCAGTGTGGAGTGTGGCACCCAAAATCAAGGCACCAGGGGAGCCTGCAGGTCTGCTAGGATATGTGACATGGATACATTTGGCCTGTCTGTGGTCATCCCACACCTGCAGCCCTTCTCTCCCTGTTCACATCTGCATCTCTCATCCCATTGTAACTAGATCCATTCAGCATCTGGGTGCATCAGTAGCCATCCATACCAAACATTTGCTCACAGTAGAAAAGCTAAATGGCCACAGCCCTGATTTCACCAACAGCCAAAGTTTTCACATTAGGTAGCTTTTATAAATATTTGGTAAACACATATCTGCCAAATCCACTTGACCTCCTCAGTGATCTGTGACTATGATTCCATTTTACTGGTCCTGTATAGTTAGGTTTGTTTATGGATTTGCCTCCGTTCCCCTATTGCGAGTTCTCCAGTGCACTGACTGTTGCCCTGCTGGAGTGTACATAGCTCCCTCCTCTTTCTCGGGGGCTGCAGCAATGGGGCAGTGCATCATGGCAGGTAAGCTTTCCATTCTGATCGTAGGAGTCCAATCACAGCTCCCTATCTAACCTGTAATGGTTACTTTTGTCTTCTCATGAAAACCCTTTTTTTTTTTTTGTCTTTTTGAGACAGGGTCTCCCTGTAGCCCCAGCTGGCCTGGAACTCACTTTGTAGACCAGGCTGGCCTTGAACTCACAGAGATCCGCCTACCTCTGCCTCTCGAGTTCTGGGATTACAGGAGTGCGCCATCATGCCTGGCTCCCGAAAACCTTTTTTTATATATGCAAAACACTTAGTACCTGACACAGACCTTTATGAGTGTTCACCATTATTACTGGTAATGTTATCATTTCTAATGGCCCCAAGTCCATCAAGGGGAGCAGCTTTTCAAACAGTCACATCTTTCCTCAGCTCTGTGTGAGCTGTATAAATTTGGTAGGGGCTTGGGGTAGATCAGATAAGAAAGGCTAAGAAACATTGTAGCAGCTAGATACTGGTGAATGTGGAATCTTTTTCCTTCTTTGTATTAACTGCTATGTGTAACTCTAGAATTTCTGCTCAGATTGGTTAGAATAGGTTTCCTCTCTAGACTGAAGTATTAATAATCTCATTTGCCCTGACTCAAAGCCCTTTGAAGTTAAACATTGAGAGAAAAGAATGGCAGGACCACTCAAAAGAGATTAGATCTTGTTTTAAACACGAGCTGCTCCGAGAATAATTTCTTTAATTAATATTCACATGATATCACACACTTGAGACTATATGTTCCTGTAATCTACTTGCATGCAATTGTTCGCTGGGGCGCATCACTTCATTTCTATTTTCCTTTTGTGTCAGTGTTCAACAAAATCATTTCCATCTAAAAGCAGTGCTGAAGGGGCTGGAGGTGCGCGGAGTGCACGGGGTCCCCCCTTCTGTGCGAAGGCCACACATGGGCTTTCATCTCATTTCTAAAGTTAATATTGTTCCGTGTTTATGCCGAGTCTTCACTAGGCTCACATGGCTCCCAGACTCTTTCCTTTGGACTCAAGCCCCAGTGCATGCTCGGGGCCTGTCCTCTTGCAGTCTCGAGTTCCATGCAGAATGCTTATCAAAGCTCTCTAGAGCTTCAGCTGGCCAGAGGTGAGAAGCCCGAAGGAGCCACATCTGCCAGCAGCAGCAGCAGCATTCAGGGCTCGATGCCCAACTGGGTCAGGAATCAAATCAACAGCTTAAGTGAGGTGAGGTGATCAAAAGTCAGTTTGCCAAAGATCAGTGGAAGGTGCTGGAATAGCTTGGAAAGAAACCTTTCCGTGTCTCTAGTTTCAGTGGCCAGTTTTGCATATTTTTCTGAGGAAATTGAAAACTGAAAAGACTCTTTTAAACATGTTTCTTAGAATTAAAGAAATTTGTTAATTGTTTAAGATCCCCAGCCAGTAGTTTTTCTATATATATTTGCAAGCAAGTATCTCTTGGAGTAAAGCAATAAGCCGTCTCCCTCTTACATTTAACTAGCTGAACTCAGTTTTGGCTTTTTGTTATGCTTACTATAGCAGGTTGCACAATTTTTAAGCCATTTGAGAGTTCTATCATCAAACAATCAATGACTAAGCTAATTCTGGGCAAACTATATTTGCTGTTATAAGGCTGGAGCATATTTGTGGATTGTACATATGTGTTGTACATTGAACAGAACATAGAGTGTATGTATGTTTCTCTAGATTCAGCAACTACAAGACCACATAGCCTCAGGAGCTGCTGATGCATGACTTGTAGTCTTCTCATGGAGAATCTCAATCATTCCAAGGGTTTCTTTTCTTTAAAAAAAATTTTATCATTTTTATTTTATGTGTATGTGTATGAGTGGGGGTGTATGTGTGTGTGGTGTGTGTATGGGTATGTGTGTGTATGTGTGGTGTGGTGTGTGTGTGTGTGTGGTGTGGTATACATGTGCGTGTGGTGTATGAGGTATGATGTATGGTATATATGATGTGTGTGGTATGTTGTGTGTGTGGTGTGCTGTGTGTGTATGTATGTGTGTGGTGGGGGGTATGTGTGCATGTGGTGTGATGTGGCATGTGTGTATATATGTAGTGTGGCATGTGTGTGGTGTGGTGTGTGTGTGGTATGGCATGTGTGGTGTGTGTGTATATGTGGTATGTGTGTGGTGGGGGTATGTGTGCATGTGGTGTGGTATGTGTGTGTATGTGGTGTGGCATGTGTGGTGTGTGTGTGTGTGGTATGGCATGTGTGGCATGTGTGGTATGTGTGTTTATTGAGTATGTGTGGTGTGGTGTGTGGTGTATGTGATGTGATGTGTGGGTGGTGTGTGTACTATGTTGTATGTTGTGTATGTGTGTGGTGTGATGTGTGCTGTGGTGTGTGTGTGTGCTGTGGTGCATAGGTGTGTGCATGTGTGTGGTGTGTTATGGGGGGATATATGTATGGCATGGCATGTGGTTTGCATGTGGTGTGGTGTGGGACACACATGTACATAATCACACACAGGCACACATGCACCAGTCACATGCACACACATGTCCACCTGTGCACACACACATGCACACATGCACCCACACACACCAAAAGTAGACATCTAAAGAAGAGATAAGAAAGACAGCACTAAGGACTGGCACTGTGGTAGGCCACGGCGAGTTCCCTGCCATGTCTGTCTGAGGCTTTGAGGTGAAGAAGTTGGCATTTCTGGTAACAAATGGGTACAGGCAAAAGCCAAAAAACCAAAAGCGTGTAGAAAACATGGCTACACTGCCACCCCAACAGCAAAGGCTGAGTGAGAGCTTAGCTCTGTTCCCACCAGGCTGCAGGGAGTGGCCCACTCCCACTGGTGGGTGTCACAGGAGTCTGAGAAGGGGTCAGGATTTGGGACTGTGCTGCCACCCCCAGTGGGAGCAGTGGGGGGGGACACACTCAGTAAAGGCTTAGTGGGACATGATTGCCCACATCTGTGCAATTGTCATGAGACATACCCTCATGTAGATGTCTGTAGAGGCCAAGGGGGACCCTGGCTGTCTACTTCTGGTCAGCAAGAAGCTGAAAGCAGGAGCTAAAGCAGACCATTTAAATGAGTTTGAACCTTCAAAACCCCAGGAGTCCAGGCTTCATTAAAGATCATTCACCAGAAACCAGGAAGATCTCAAAATGGATGATAAACAAGTATTAGTAGATACCAGCAGTGAGATGACAGAGATGCTCGAATTATTCTATTACCTGAGTAATAAGCAGTCATTATAAAAATGCTTTGATGAGCAATTACACATCTATGCAAAACAAATTAAAAAATAGAAAGTCTCAGAAAAGAAATAGAAAATATAAGGAACCGAATGAAAATTTAGAACTGAAAATAGAGCCACTCCCGCCCCCAAAACCCAGCATATGACTGAACAGAATAAAAGTGACAGAAGAATTTAAAGATCAGACAGAAGAAGATTGAACAACCGGGGGCTGGATGGCAGCCTCAAGGACCCACACAAATCTGAAGGATGATTGAACATTCCTGCCAATACTCTAGAAGGTGACCAGAAAGACCACAGGGATGAAAAAATGGATGAGAACTTCCCTAACTGTGGCAAGATCCATACATTTATATACTGAAGAAGTTGAATAAACCATAATAGCAATCCCCAATAAATTTTTGAAAAGACTCATTAGTGGCACTTCTGAAGACAAAGCAAATTAAAAACCTTGAAAACAGCAGGAGAGAAGCAACACCTTGCCTATAAGAGAAAACACAGCCTTGCGACAGCAGATTTTCTCATCAGAAACCATGAGACCAGAAGGAATAAAGTGACAATCATTGTCACCAGCAGTGTGCCTCAGAACTTCTTAGAGGATGGTCCCTGAAAAGGGAAAAAAAAAAATTAAGAAAGGACTCTGAGACATAGAAAGGAGGAATAAAAATGCTTCCCTGGAGGTTTCTGAAATATTCTAAGTAGCAGTAGCAAACAGGATAATACTCTCATGTGCCTCTAATAGGCTAGAAAATATTTAAGATGGACCTACTCAAGGGTAAACGAATACGGGTACAAAGGGGGCCAACGTTTCCGTCCTCCACTTGTACTAGTGACAGCACTAGTGGAATATGAGAGGATGTATGTGCAGAATATAAGTAATGTAATACCCAGAGCAACCACTAAATCTTATATAAAACATCCTGAAAATACCCTAAGCAAATTATAAAGGCACACATACACATCTACATGTGCTTCTCGTGTTGAATACTTACATATCATAAAATGTATTTCCTGAAAATAATAGAATACAGAAATCAGTAACAGAAAAGCAAGAGAAAAATCATCAGCTACTTGGGAAGTAAAAAAAAAAAAAAAGATCAGAACTGAAAAATGTTATCACTACAAACCTTTGTAGACATCAAACAGCACAGGAATACTGACTAACTCTGCACATAAGTTTCAGCAAAATGGGCCTATTCCTTGAGAAACACAAGTTTCCACAACTCATTTGATATGAGATAGAGACTTTCAGCGGGCCTTTGCTAAGGAAATTATATTTTTTGTTTAAAACTTTCCAACAAATAAATCTCCAGATCCAGAGGATTTCACTGGAGAATTCTACTATATGTTCAAAGAAAAAATACAATTTTCACAGTCTCTTTTAGAAAACAGAAGAGAACGACTTCTCAATTCATTCTGCAAAGCCAGTATTACCATAATATCAAAACCAGACAAAGGCAGCGAGAAAAAAGAGAAAAGTATAGGTCAATATCTCTCACAAACATAGATGCAAAAGTGCTTAACAGAATATTAGCAAACAGAAGTCAGTAATGTGCAAAAAGAATTACACACCATAACCAACCAGGGGTTTGTTAGTAGTTATGAAAAATCATTCATAAGATACTGTATTTTTTAGCTAAACCAGGAAAAAAAAATCACAAAATGCTGGTCAGTGCAGACAAAACATTTTCAAAAAGTCAACATCCCTTCAAGGTAAAAGCCACCAGACACAAGTAGGATGGAAGCCCGGACCTTGCAAATTGTAGCATGCACTCTGCCCCTGTTTGCAGTCCTAGCTCTTCAGCAGGCTTCCTAGCACACATTACCTCACTCAATGAGTGCGGTGGACCTAGCTACAAGCTAGATAGTGAACGGGAATGTTTTCCACCTATGAGGAAGCAGAAGTTAATGGGACTAAGTCACTTGTTTAAAAGAAAAAAAAGCAAATAGAACCATGACCCAAATCTTTCTGTAGGGCCAAGCTGAAAGATAATTACTATTGAGGTTGGTTTTAATATACCTTTTATTTCTAGTACTTGATTATGAAAACTTAGATATTTGAAATTAATATTTTTCTCTTATAAAGTAATAAATGTTTATGGTAGAAATCTAGAAAGCATAGTAAGACAAAAGAAAAATCACATCTGACTTTATTAGCCCAAAATATCCCATTGTAAGAATTATGTGTAAATCTTTCCAGCTTTTTATACATGGCTAAAACAGAACAGGACAGACTTCAGTCACTGTGCCTGCACTGTTAAAGATTTTTCTTTCAGGGCTGGAGAGATGTTTGTGGTTAAGAGCACTGGCTGCTCTTGCAAAGGACCTGGCTTCTGTTCCCAGCACCCACATGATGGCTAACAACCCCTATAACTCCAGTCCTAGGGGATCCAATACCCTCATCTGGCTTCTTACAGGTATTGCACACATGAACACACATAAACACTCATATGCACAAATAAACATAAATAAATAAAAAATTTTAAAGAACATTTTTCCTTAGTGCTATAAAGCAGAAATTTTCCCATGTACCTCAGTCAGCATGGTACCTTCTAACCAAAGAAGGCATCATACTCTATTGAATGAATGTAGCCTAGCTTTATTTACTTAATAAGTTGTTTGTGGGTTTTCTTTCTCAATTATAAGCAATGCTCCTGTAAACATCTTTGTAGATAAGTTGTTGCACACATCCATGATCATTTTCTTTGAATAAATTCCTAGAACTGAAAATTTTTGGAAAGAGGTCACAAAACATTAAAGTTTTTAAGATGTAATTGAGCAGTCCACGTTAAAAGTTAAGTTTTTTTAAAAAAATTTATCCATTATTTTTATTTTTATGTCTATGCATGCATGGCCTGCATGTAGATAAGTGCACCCATGTCATGAATGTCTGCGGAGGTCAGAAAAGGCTGTCAGATCCCCTGGGACTTGGAGTTACAGACAGTTGTTAGCTGCCATGTGGGTGCTGGGATTCAAACCTGGGTCTTCTGCAAGAACAACCAGTTTTCTTAACCGCTGAGCCATCTCTCCAGCCCAAAAGTTAAGGTTTTAGTTGGCACAGGATTTGCTTTAGCAAATTTTTATACCACCTCTGAGCTTTCACAAATGGCAATGCCCATGGATCTTAAGGCTAATCTGAGCCAGATGATAAAGCACAGACTGCTCCATCATTGAGTGTTCTAGTTACTGAGCACTCCAAGGAATCCACAGAAGGAAGACATCATAACTCCAGTCCACAAAGCTAGTATGAGTTGTCACACTGGAGACAGCTCCTGGTTCCCCCAGTGATCCTGGCCCTCCGTGCACATGCCTTTGTGTAATCTGCCCTGCCTCAAAGTGCAGGTGGGACCTGTGACTTGATCCTCGACAACAGAACATGACAGAGAGGAACAGATGTCACTCACCTAACTGTGTTCTACCATGCAGAGGTGCAAAGGCCTGGATGAATGCGGTGGGTTTTGCTAAGTGAGAGGAATCAAGGGATCTGGCTGTCACATTTGGTCTTACACAATTCTCCATTTCCAAATGGAGATGATCACATTTGGTCTTACAAATTCTCCATCTCCAAAACCCATGTAGCAGTCTACAAGTACAGGACCGGGCATTCTTCTGTTCGTACTAAAGAAAGTTATCGCATTGTATGAGTCTGATGGCACTTTATTCCTTCTCTATAGGTTTCTTCCTAAAGTGTTTCCAGGACTGTTGCTCAGCCGGAAGACAGCTTCCCTGGTGCTCAGGGCTTTTCTTTGGAGAAAGCTCTAGATGCTCCAAGGACAAATTGTATGGAATGGTGGAATCAGGTGGGGCCAAGAGTGTAGCAAGCAGTGTGCTAGCAAGGCTTGTGGGAGGGGGTTCCAGTCCCATCACTGAGTAGCTGCATCACACAGACTTATTTGTCTGTAAGAGTATAATACCCACCCAGTAGAGGAGGAGAGCTTCCATGTTTGTACCACTGATGTATTCAGACTGTACTAGAGTTTATTACTCATTATGCCACTAAATCCTTAAGTGACTCTATGAAGGAAATACCATGATTTGCTCCCAGTAAAAGATTTAACAGCACCAAAGCTCAGAGAAGTTGTAGCTCAAGGTGTCCCAGATGCTGCTGAGCAGAACCTGAGAGCCCATGACACCACCCTGTCTAGAATTAGCAGCTCAGTAACTTTATGTTCCATCCCTCCTCACTCCGAGATGAGGAAGCTGAGTGCAGTCAGGGCCTGGCGCTCTACCCACCAGTCTAGAAAGAGAACAAAGCTAAAGCTGGCCTTCAGCTCTGGTATTTGCATTCATTTTGAATTTGGAGAGTTGTGTTTTCTTCCAAAGGTGGGGTGTGTACCAAAGCCTCCAGAACCAAAAGAGACCCAAAGAAGCTGATCTCTGAGAAAGACCGTCCTGCGTGAGACAAGGTTGGAACAGTGATGTACTGTGCAGCTTTACCTCACAAGATAGCGTGTCATATATAGCTATTATTGTTACATATCGTTGGGTTTTATTTTTGAGACACGGGCTCCCTGTAGCTCAAGCTAGCCTGGAACTTGCTGTGTAAATCAGGCTGGCCTCAGTCTCACAGAAATCTGCTTGCCTCTGCGAGCCCCATCCTACCCAGCTATTATTATTATTACATATCTTAAATTTTTAAAAATTACATTTATTTACTTTGTGGGGGGTACACATGTGCTACCTTGTGCGTGTGGAGGTCAGAGGACAATTTGTGGGAGTCAGTCTTCTTCTTCTTCCACCATGTGAGTCCTGGGGATGGAACTCAAGTCATCAGCCTTGGTGGCAAATGCCTTTACCCACAGAGCCAATTACCCATCTTGATGGCCAATTATAGATGCTGAACTGACTTGTTTTAAATGGCTTGTTCATGTCACTGGGAAGTGTCTAGACCGTGTTATTCCAGGATGTAAGAAGGGAGGCCCTGGACTCCCTGCTGCTGGTTGGTGACTTTGTTTGCCTTTGCTCTGACTTCTGTAGGTGAGACCTGTGCTCTGAGGTGCAACCTGGGGGACAAGGCAGGCTGTTGGGCAGAATCCCAGGCAAATATCCTCACTTCAAACCTTTCCCCAGGGCTCAAGGGTGTGGTGATTTTCTGACCCTTCTCCTTGCACCGAGCTCTGGCTCCGCAAGCAGGCAGTGAGACCCAGCCAGCTGCACAAGATGCCTCTGTGCTGACATCAAAGAGTTAGGCTGGCCTGTCTCTACAAGTGCCTGCTGCCTAAGCATGTATCCCCAGTCTGTGCACATACATCACACACATGCACATGCCATTCATAACACATAACCTATACACAACACATGTGACACACACAACATGCATGCTCCACACCCAAACATAGCATATATAACACACACCACCCTCATACATACTCACATACACAGCACCTCGGGTCCTCAGATCACACATGCACACCTATATAAGCATACTTCATATACAGCTGTGTCAGAAAATATGCACACAGTCCTTTTGTTCTGCAGCACACACGTGCAATAACCCACAGCCTTAATTATATATGAACACATTATACATGCATGAACTATGATCACTGCTATATTCACATCACATTTCACATCTTTGCAGCATGCATGCTCACGTAACACATACATATATGCTTGATTTATATATATACAGCATATTGACACTACACATGCGTATGCCACATATGATTTCATATTTCCATACCACACATACATGTGCATATACATTTAAGTATCACACAAACACATGCTTCATGTACGCTACAGCACATGCCTAGCACATATACTCTCACATCACACATATTTGTAAAACATGTCACTTCATACTCAACATGTAGACAACTACATATGTTTTTGAAACATCACACGTCACACTTGCCTGTTTGCTGCATACCCCACACACCACACTCAGTTTTGAGTTTACTTACATCTAGACTACAGCCCTAACCCAGCAGTCCCCGGTAATTCTGAGGAAAAGCCACAGACATCCCCTCGAGGGGTTCTTTTCTTCCTGGCATCATCATAGCCTTGTTGCTAGATAAATTAATTACAGAGTTGGAGAAACAGAAATCCAACTCCCACCCACTACGGCCCTGAAGTATCAACATTGTGGATCTATTTATGAACTTCAAAATCTGAGGTGTGACGCGTGTTGTCACCGGGCAGTCGGCGCCCTGGCAGCATGCCCACACTGCTCTTTCATGTGGTGAGAAGTTCTGCTGCTCTGCTCAGCCCTTCTCTCCGGCTTTCACCTGGAGCGTGTCACTGTGCAGGGAACAAACGTGTGTGATGCCTCAGCCTGGCACACGCCCAGCCTTGAAACTGCTGGGAACCTCGGAGCAGAGGGAAGTGGGGTTCATTCAGGAGGGCAGGAGTGTTCCCAAACCTTCACTTCCCCGTCAGATGGGAAAGGGGAACATTTGCTGGCTCAGGAACCCGGGTCTTTCTTGTTCTAGTTTTGAGTTTGTGTGGGGTAGGGCCTGCCTCTCTGATGGCAGCTCTTATCTGATTGATCCAGATAAGGGTTTCTTCGGTTGAAGGGGCTTCTTCCTTCACCCAGCCTGAAGCCCAGAGGGAGTGCCCACTCATTGGCAGGCCATACACACCTGTGCCCTAGAGGATCCAGCTATTTTCACAGCTTGTTAGAAGGGAATGAGGGGGCTGGGGGCAAATACGCTGCTGCCGTGACAGTCACCACTAATAGGCTGCCTCAAGAGACAGGAGGCAGGGGCCTCTGTGGGCAGGCTCACTGAGACCTGTCTGAAACTGATAGTCCATCCACCCCACTATTTCCTGGGTGCCTCCCCTGTGTGCCCTGGCCCAAGACTTTCCAAATGTCCCTGAGTGCTCTCACAAGAGAATCAAAGAGGATAGCAAAGGGAAAGTTCTAGTTTCCCTGCAGTTCTGCAGTGTGCATGCTGCCTAACAAAGGCCAGTGTGGAGCAAAAGGGGAGAGTGCCCTGAGTGGTGGTGCTTGGTCCAACACTTCAAAGGCCACTGGATTTCATCAGAAGCCAAGTCCGGACACCAAGGCAATCTAGGTAATGCTTTACAGCAGCAGCCTCTAGACTTGAAGTGGATGGCCACAGATAGGTTTAGGCTGCTAAAGGACTTTGGAAGTTCTAGGACAGAGGCTGCCTGGCAGCATCTTTTGGCAGGTGGGAAAAACTGAGAGCTGAGTTTCCTGCACCCTCAAAGCCCACTAGGGACTGACAGCTGTCTGTCTGGGTGGTCCAGGTGAATTCAGGTCTGGAATGCATGGACATTTGGTGAGTGGCTTTCACTTCCCACAGCTAGGTTCTTCTCTCCATCAACCGTTTTTGTTTCATTTCAACACGTTTCCTCCCAGCCAGCCTCTGTCAATCTTAATAAAATTTTCAGTCTAATTGCTGGTTACTTAAGATCTATCCATCCCAAGCAATGGGAGCCCAGAGGCCGGTGGAGAGGAGGCACCCAATGTGAAGCCAGGCAGATTGCTATTAAATGTCCAGTGAAGGAATTCAGCCAGAAACCCAGAGGGGGCCCTGCACGCTGGCTCCAATCCGTGGTCATACTTCTGAATAGCCTCCTAAGAAAAGTAGGGTAGGCAGAGTTCTCTTCCTGAGAGAGAGAGAGAGGAGAGAGAGAGAGAGACAGAGAGAGAGAGAGAGAGAGAGAGAGAGAGAGAGAGAGAGAGATGCATCCCCTGATTTCAAGGAAAAGCTCAGGAAATACATGGTCCAAGGAGCCTCAATGGGGCTTTTGTTGCTATGTTGGGAGGGATCTGGAAGAGAGTGTCCACACACTGCCCACAGGATGGATAGCAACATTCATTTCCCAGGGCAGTGAGGCCCAAGCAGGGCTGCTGGGAGATCCTGTCCTTCCTGGACCTCTGGCCACTTATAACTCTGTGGCTACTTTTCCCTGACAAAGCCCTAGGTGGTGTGAGCCAAAGGGGAGTAGCAGACACCAAAAGTGTCTTCCCTCTGATCCCTCTCTAAGATTGTCTCCTTTTGGCCTTGGGCCATTTACTTGGCTACTTCACCTCAGTTTCTCTATCTATAAAATGGGGATAATGGTGTTTACTCACTTACCTCATGAGTATTATAGGAATTAATTACTGTTTGTAAATTACTTTGAAGATGAAAAGTGTGAGGGGGCATCATCATCATCATCATCATCATCATTATGAAATACTTTCCACTGCTACCAGCCAGGTTCTGCCAGAGTCAAGCAAACATTTCAACATGGTTTCTGAAGGAGATCCTTGCAGCAGACCCTCACAGGAGATTTTCACAAGAGATCCCCATGGGAGACTCTCACAGGAGATCCTCAAGGGAAATCCTCGGAAGAAATACTCAAGAGAGACCTTCATGGGAGACCCTCACAGAAGATCCTCATAACACATTCTCATAAGAAACCTTCACAGAAGACCCTCACAGGAGATCCACATAGGAGACCTTCACAAGACATTCTCATGGGAAACCCTCCTGGGTGATCCTCACATGAGATCCTCAAGGGAGACCCTCATAAAAGACCCTTACAGGAGATCTTCAAAGGAGAGCCTAACAACCTCACGGAAAACCCTACAGCCCCCATATCCCTATATTCTACTTGTCCCTATGCATGAACATAGTCCCCATGGAATATCTGGGAGAATGACAGAGGCCACTTTCACCTAGGGAAGAGTCCTTCCTGTTTATGAAGTAATAGTAGTTAGATTTGGAGGTGAGAAGTGGTGGTGAGCAGTGGCCCTGTGCACACACTAGTCTGTCACAATAAGATTTAGCAAGCCAGAGCTAACCATTACCGCTTCAACCATGTGCTCTTGATGTACAGCATGGGCTCTTCTGAAGTCTTCTTTTTCATTTTTTAAGATTTTTATAGTATTGGAGATTGAACCCAGACACTTGCACATGCTAGGCAAGTACTCTATCAGTGGACTTTATACCCAGCCCCTTAAAATATTTTTCTTTTGAGATGAGGACTCACCAAATTACCCAGGCTAGCCTTAAATTCTTCGTCGCCTAGGGAAGCTTTGAGTTTCCCAAGTCTCCTGCCTTGGTTGGGATTATAGGCCCTTGCCATCAGTGAATGGTACTTTCTTATGGAAACTTTTGCCTTTATCATAGGAGGGTATGTAAAGTCTGTTTGCTACCTTAGCCTTCACTAGTGAAGGGGCAAAGTTACCTTTTATAAAGAGCCGTAGGAAACAAAGAACATTCAAAGCCTCCTCTTCCAAGAGTAGAATTTTAGAGATGTTAAAGTTTTGTCAACGAGCCATTTATTTTGGTACTGGTGTTGTCCTTTGGCTAACTACGGGAATATTTTCTCTTTATCTACTATCTTCTTAAACAGTGGTGTGTATAGCAGGTTGTACTTGTTAATGGGGCTCAGAGTGTGAGGCTCCTAGAGCAACATTAAATACAGAAAGCAAAGCATGGTCAATCATGGGGAAAGAAAGCACTTATATCAGTCTGTACCTAACACTGAGTGGTTGACTTCTTCCACAGTTCTAGCTTTCTGTTGTAGCACATTCAAAATGGACTGGTATCCAATTTTGCTGTCAAAAAATGGGCAGCATCCCAAGTTCCAAAAGATAACATTTGTGATTATTCTGTTTGTTTTATGTGTCAATCTGGATACCTCCTTTCCCAGCAGAGGACAGTAATTCAGAGGCAGATGAAGGACAAGAACCATAGGTGGGGAATAAGCCACCCCAAACTATCCAGCCAAACGGAGTGTGCAAAGCCTTCATGGCGTATGCAAAGCCTTCGCATTTCATGGCAGTGTATTCCTGAAACAGAGGTTGAAAATCCAAGTACAGGTCATCAAATGTGGTTTTTAAGAGAAACAGTTGTGTAATAGGAAGCCATGTCCTGCTTCCAAGTGTAATGACTAATTTAATCTCACCTCCCACCCGCCTGTGTGGTGGGGGGGAGAACATGTGCCTAATGTTGCTAAAATTCCTTCCCCGGAGGAGACATATATACCACCTCCTCCTAAGGTCCCAATGACAAGCTGAGGTACAATTCCACCAAAATTCATTCTGGGGAACCAGTGAGTTTATTGGGCCTGTTTACAGAGCAGTGAGTGAGAGGTTATGGGCAGGACCATGGGTGACCACACTAGAAGGCCGAGCTACTGACGGCTGTGGAGGGAGACCCCTCCACTCGTCCTCTCCAGTCAATATACTCTAGCCCTTCCCTGAGGCCGTGTGCAATTAGGGCAGAATTGCATCAGTGGTTTGGTAGGAGTGGGTGAGTACTCAGATGAGGGTCCCATGACCCTCCCTGCCCCTCCATGTCAACAATCAACAAGTCCAGCAGTGATGATCTTTTACAAGTGGGTACAGCTGAACTTCTCAAGACAAGACAGCATCTGTCTGGCTTGGAGGACCCAACAGCATAGTAGATGGACTGATGTGTGAGTGTGCATGTGTGTGTGTGTGTGTGTGTGTGTGTGTGTGTGTGTGTTTGTGTGTGTCACATGGCCTGTTTTGTAACATAAAATAAAGGGAAGGAAATATATTGCATAAATGCAGGAAACAACATTGGGTCCACAGAGTCGTTGTCAGTTGATCCAGTTATCACTGCAAATGTTTTGGCTCAAGGTCCGTCACTCTTAGTTAACACCTTTGCCTCTTCCTCCAATCCTTCCTATTCTTCCTCCTCCCTCTACCTCTTCTTCTGTCCTCCTCTACCTCCTCCTGGCTCCTTCCCTTCCTCCTCCTCCCCCTCTTCCATCCCTCCTCCTCCTCCTCCTCCTCCTCCTTTTTCTTCTTCTCCTTCTTTGAGACAGGGTCGCTCCCCGGAATTCATCAAGCAGGTGACACTGACTAGCTTTAGGGATCCACCTGTCTCCACCTCCCCAGCTCTGGGATTACAGGTGCATGCTTCTGTTCCTGTTTTTTTTTCTACATCATTTCTGGGAGTGGAACTCAGGTCCTCAGGTTTTCACAGCGAGCACTTTTCTGACTGAGCCATCTCACCAGCCCCCAACTTAATCTCTTTATTACAAAAGTAATTTATGCTCATTTTTAAAAATTAAATAATAGTGTCCATAATCCTTCTAAGATAAATCAGTGTTGGTATCTCAGTACCACTGTTGTTCTAGATCACAGATTTATATTTAAAATGAAAATATTAAACAGAAGGTTTGGAACCTCTTTATATACTTATAAGGAAAAATTCCCACATTTATAGAATGAGCTTAGATTGATACCGTTATGAATAAGAGCAGGGCATATATACTTTATGCATATATATACAAAATATGTACATTTTGTGGTTGACTTTGTTTTTAAGACACAGTTCCTGTGACCCAGGCTGGCCTGAAACCTGCTATATACCCATGGATGACCTTGACTTCCTGATCCTCCTGCTTCACCTCCTGGGTGCTGGGAATAGAGGTGTGAACCACCATACCTGGTTGACCACTGCCCCTGATTTATGACACATTTCTTCTTGTCCCTATTTGTTCTCTCTTAGTGTGTGTTGGGGGGGGGCGTGGGTATGTGTACATATGTGCATGTGGAGACCAGAGGTCAATGTTAGGTGTTTTCCTCAATGCCTCTCCACATTATTTTCTTAGACAGAGTCTCTCACAAAATCTGGTGCTTACCAATTTGGCTAGCCTGGCTGTCCAATGAACCAGGGATCTGGTTATCTCTGCCTTTCTGGCACTAGGATCATAGACATGCACTGCTGTGCCTGGCCTTTTATGTGAAGCTGAGGGTATAAACTCAGGTCCTCACGCTTGTGCAGTAAGTACTTTATCAACCGAGATGTCTTCCCAGCCATCCATTATATCTTTAAATTTCTTATTCGTATTCCAAGCCCACATTTTCCAAATTGAAATTAGTTTACTATTAAGACCATAATAACAACTGTTATCACCACTGTCAATTTGTTAGAGATTTCAAAATTAAATACATTAATCTTTTTTTAGATATAGATTTATCCAAATATTTTGGCAGCCTATCCTTTTCATTGATTTTTGTTTCTAATATTTTATTTTAGTTTGACTTAAGAGAGAAATGTCAAAATTTTAAATTTTATATCCATAAGTCTTTTGCCTTATTTTTGCCTTGTCATACTTAGTAAACTTCCTATACCCCCAAATTATGTAAATATTCATCAGTAGCTTAGCCTTGAAATATGTGTATACATATAAACATGCATATTTAATGTAGAAGTTATTTGGGTATGTCTTGCAGAGAGGTTAGAAATAGTAATTTTAACAGAGTCCTGGGAATATTTATCTGCTCTGGTGTATTTCCTGGTTTCCTTTTTTTAAATTTATTTATTTTAGTTGCTTACTTACTCATTTCCTCAATAGGCTAAAGCATATCTCAACTTATTTGGCTACCTGTGGCCTTTCTAGGACTTTCTTGGACTTAAATTTCATTAGCCTTCATGCCTTCCTGCTTGTAGCAATATCATTATACCTCTAGGACTGGAGAAATGTCTCAGGGGATGAGAAATGCTTGTGCTACAAGCCCAAAGACCAACGTGAATCCCCAGCACTCATGTGAAAGTTCAGGTATGGCTGTGCATGGCTTCCGTAGGTGATGGTGGCAGGTAGGTCCTCAGAGCTCGCTGGCCAACCAGGCCAGCCTAAATGGCAGACTTCCATTTCAGTGAGATGCCCTATCTGATGGTAGTAAGGTAAACAGCATAGAGAAGTCACCCAGCTTCCTGTTCTGACCTGTATATATACACACATAGGTGTACACAGCAGGACATCCACGTGCATGTACAACATGCACGAGACAGACACGGATACAGACACACACACAGACACAGAGATACACACACACACAGACACACACAGAGACACAGACACACACACACACAGAGACACAGACACACACACACAGACACACACAGAGACACAGACACACACAGAGACACAGACACACACAGAGACACAGACACACACAGAGACACAGACACACACAGAGACACAGACACACACAGAGACACAGACACACACAGAGACACAGACACACACAGAGACACAGACACACACAGAGACACAGACACACACAGAGACACAGACACACACAGAGACACAGACACACACAGAGACACAGACACACACAGAGACACAGACACAGACACACACACACAGAGATACAGACACACACACAGACACAGTCCAGAGACACAGACACAAACACACAGACAAACACAGAGAAACAGACACACACACACACACACAGACACACACAGAGACACAGACACACACACACAGACACAGACACACAGACACACACAGACACACACAGAGACACAGACACAGACACACACAGAGATACAGACACACACACACACAGAGATACACACACACACACACACACACTCATAGAGGAAGCTGTGCCTCTCTTTAGACTGTACATCCAGTTCCTTATTTGTACCTTCCGACTTCTCCCTAACTCCTGAGTTTGTCCTCTGGCCTCTGTATTTACATGCCACACATGTGCAGCAGACACACACACACAGAGATACAGACACACACACACACACACACACACACTCACAGAGGAAGCTGTGCCTCTCTTTAGACTGTACACCCAGTTCCTTATTTGTACCTTCCGACTTCTCCGTTATTGTAGCACAAGGTGCCTTCAAGGTCTGTTTCAATCATGAACTTGTTGAGACCTTGATTTGAACTCTGAATCTGTGAAATGACCTCACTCAGTGCCTCACAGATTCTCGAAGAACACTGCCTTGCTTCAAATGCCAGACATCAACTTTGGCTCCTACTTCCTAGCTGACTGATCTTGAGCTGCTTATTTAATTCTCTCTGAGCCTTAGTTTTTGAATCTGTAAACTGGAATTAATAATAAC
>NW_008330297.1:1806580-1812906 GCF_000622305.1 Nannospalax galili | reverse complement strand
ATGCATGTAGGTAAGTACACCCATGTTGTGCAATGTCCATGGAGGACAGAAGAGGCCATCAGATCCCCCAGAACTGGAGTTACGGACAGTTGTTAGCTGCCATGTGGGTGCTGGGATTTGAACTGGGTCTTCTGTAAGAACAGCCAGAGTTTTTAACTGCTGAGCCATCTCTCCAGCCCCTCTTGGAATGTATTTTTATCTTATTTATAAACTTTGATTTTCCTGCCTCTTAAAATCTTCTGCTCAGAAGACCCAAGGACACAGGGACTGTGGTAGGTGGAACAGAGAGAACCCAGGGAACAGGGATGTGTGAGAGGCAAACCTGGTCTCCATGACCACAGTGAAACTGGACGCTAGAAACATAGAGTTTTACTCTTTGAAGATCATCATGTTGAGCGAAGTAAGCCAGATTCAGAAAGACAAATATTCCAGGCTCTCCCCTATGCAGAATCTATATATTTTTATATCTTAATTTTTACTGGCCAGGGGAGGGGGGCATGTGCATGCTACAGTGCATTGTGGAGGTAGAGGACAGTTTGTGGGAGTCGAGTCTCTCCTTCCACCATATGAATCCTGGAATCAAATTGAAGTTGTCAGTCAGGCTTGGTGGCAGATACCTTTACCATCTCAGAAGGCCTAGAATTGTTTCAACACATGAAAATAGATGTGTAGGAAGAAAGATGACCAGCAGGAAAGAGGGGGAGGACAAGAGAAGGCAATGGACGATGACTGTGATCAAATCATATTATATGCGTATATGAAAATGTCAAAACAAAACCCATTTTTTACAATAAATACACACTACTTTTTAAAACTTAGCTGCTAGAGAAAGCCATTGTGGTGAACCTTTCCAGGAAACAGATTGATTTGAACATACTTGTGTGGAGCTTGCTCCAGCCTTACCTGTGAGTACAGATAAATAGGCTGTTCTTCTGCAGAGTCTTAGTCTTGACCAAGAGGAAGGAAAGACAGGAGCTAGCCTGACTCCCCTCCTCAAGTAGAAAAAGCTGCACTGGACCAAAAGCAAACCATCCTGAGCTTGGGTTTTTCCTCTGTGATAAATAAGCAAGAGACTGAATGATGTTGGGCCTTGGCTTTTAGTTTCCTTACTCTCTGAAAAAGGAAATTGAAGGGGTGGTCTTTACCGCTCCCCCCCAAAAAAAAACCAGGATTCCATTCACCTTCCTCAGCACAGTTTTATGGAGAAACAAATCATTTCCTGGCTCTGTAACTTTGGGCAAATTCTTTAATTTGTTTGAACCTCAGTTTCCTCATCTATAAAATGGGGGAAAGTATCCATCTTGTAACACCATTTATGAGGATTCATTAACAGCATTTAAAGCATTTGGGAACTGGGGAGATGGCTCAGTGGGTAAAGCTCTAGCCTTGAAAGTGTGAGGGCTTGAGTTCAAATTCCCAGAACACACATAACACTGGGCACAGGAGCACACACCTGTGACCCCAGTGCTCCTACAGTGAGATAGGAAGGAAAGGCAGGAGCTACCCCAGCATATGCAGCAGTGAATGACAGAGACTCTGTCTCAAACAAGGTGAAAGGCAAGGACTGACACCCAGTCCTGACCTCCGCACATGCACTGTTGCCTCTCTCTCTCTCTCTCTCTCTCTCTCTCTCTCTCTCCAGATCACATGCTGTCAGCATTAGATGCAATTTTCATTTTCGTATATTCATGTAGTAGAATTAGCTAACTCTGCTCACGTCTTAAATGTTATCACTATTACATTCACTGACATTATTTTATCCCAAACTGAGATTTTGTTTCCATTCATTGAAGTCGTGTGCTCTGGAAGGAGCAGGCACAGCTGTGTTGTCGGGAGCAGGGTGAGCTCTCAAGGGACTGTTGGTGAACACAGACCTCAGGTGGGGCTGCAGCAAATCCACTTGGCTGAGCAGCTGCTATCTCTGGACCTTTCTGATCCGCCTTTTCGGCAGCAATTCGTTCTTCCTTTTTCTGTTTGTGATAACTGTACAATTAGAGCAGATGTGACTCTCCACACTATTTTGCACTATTACCTCGCCTTAGTGAGACTCAATGCGTCTTATACCCACTTCCAGTTCTTTCACAGGATATCCACAGATAGCTGAGGGATCTGGGTTCCCAGGGACAGACACGACCACGTTAATATGAGATGCCTTTGGAAGATGTTAATGTTCAGTCCGATTCCTGAAAAGGTGCCTGAAGCTTTCAGAAATGTGGTGCCCAGTGAAGGTAGTGGATTCCAGGGCAGGAGAAAATGCAGCCCAGCAGACTGGCCAGTGTCCCCGGAGGGTAATGACTGTTGGGTTTCTAAAGGGCACAATAGCCAGAGAGTCACAAAGAACCGTCTCCTGCCCTTAATCTCCCAGAATGATTAAACAGACACCACCATTCATCCTTGTATGGATACTGACCCATCTGAAAGCAAGTACATTGGTGCCACCCAGGTAAGTGTCTGCTGCAAGGAATTTGAGGACATTCTTTCCCTTAACCTGTAAGGATCAAGGATTGGGAACATTGTGAAATTTCTCTTTAAGCTAAGTCAGCAGCTGGAGGCAACTCCACCTGGGCCCTTGTGTGACCAGTGCAGAAACTCTTAACTGATACTCACAAAGTTATTTTCATTTCTGTTGCAAGACAAAAGAGGCTGGAAAAACTTGGGGTAGAGACCACTCCTCTAATCTCCCAACTTTGGAAGCTGAAGCAGGATTGCCACAAGTTCCAGGCTAGCCTGGACAGCACACTGAGTTCCAAGCCAGCCTGAACCATAAAGTAAGACCTTGTCTCAAAAATGAACGAATCAAATAAATAAACACACATACACACCTGTGGAAAGAGCTTTGCTATTATCCCCATGAAGCCAAGCAAGCTGCAAATTTGTAAGTTTCTTTGACCCCATCATGGAATGGAGGTTGCAGAACAGCCAGCTGGCCCAGAGCCCAGGAGAGACAGGCACCTGCCAGGAGAGAGGCAATGCGTGCACATGGTTTAAACAGGGTGGACCAATTGCACACAAATAAGAGGAGATCCATGGGTGGGTGGTGATGTGGTAGAGTCAAGGAGGCACTAGCCTAAGGATGAGAAACCTCCTGGGGCACTGGAGTAGGGGGGTTCACATTCTTTTCAAGTTTTTCTTCACAAACCTCCTCTGTGCTCCAAGGAAGAGGATAGAAGATGTTTTTAACAAAAGATCCCTTGGGACATGAAGGGTGGTTAAAGCAGCTGTTGGGGGGGGGCGCAATTAATCCCCAGACTCTTTTTCCCTCTGTCTCACAAAAAAAGACTTAATCTTGGAGGGGGGGGCTGCAGAGCTGGGCTATACAGTGTTTCTAAATTCTACGAAACCCAGCTTTTAAAACAAACCAAAGCAAGCCAGGTATGGTAGTCCATGCCTTTAATCCCAGCCCTCAGGAGGCAGAGGCAGGGGCTGGGGCAGGGACTGGGGCAGGGGCAGATTGTGAGATCGAGGCCAGCTTGGTCTACATATTGAGTTCCAGGTCATTCAGGGCTATACTGTCTCAAAAAGACAAAAAAGAAAAAGAAGAAAAAGAGAGAGAGAGATAGAGAGAGAGAGAGGAAAAACAAGGAAGAAAGGAAGAAAGAAAGAAAGAAAGAAAGAAAGAAAGAGAAAGAAAGAAAAGAAAGAGCTACTAGAATTATTCTGCAAAGTTTGCAAAATATAACGTCACTATGAAAAATTTCTGTTGTGGCTGGAGAGCTGGCTTAGTTGGTAAGGTGTCTGCCTTGAGGAGACACCTTAAGAATTCAGGCCCCAGCACCCATGTAAAGAGCTGGTGCCATAGCTTGTGCCTGTGATTGCAGAGCTGGTGAGACAGAGACACGAGGATTCTTGATGCTTGCTGGCCAACCAGTCTAGCCAATCAGCAAGCTCCAGGTTCAATGAGAGACCCTGTCTTAAAAAATAAGGAGGAGGAGCTGGAGAGCTACCACAGCAGTTAAGAGCACTTGTTGCTCTTACACAAGACCAAAATTCAAATTCTAGCACCACGTGTCAGCTCACAACCATTTGCAACTCCAGTCCCAGGGAATCCAACACCCTTTTCTGGCCACTAGGCATGCACATGATATACAAACATACATGCAGGCAAAATACTCAGACATATAAAAATAAATCTTTAAAAAAATAAATAAGGAGGGGATGGATAGAGGAGGACACTTGATGTTGACCCCTGGCCTCCAGACAGATGTACACACATGTATGTACACCTGCACACACATGTGTACATACACAAACATTCATACACCATACACACAAATTAAATTGTATATCCAACAATATTAATATCTTGATAACATTATAAAGATAATTAAATGAACTGTTTCCTAAAGGTAAAAAAAATAATTTATTTCTAGATACAGTCAGCACTCCATATCCCATGGTTGTGCATTCATGGATTCAACCCACCAAGGCTGGAAAATGTTTAAAAAGAAAACTGCCTCTGTACTAAACACAAGTCCATTTTCTTGACATTATTCTTTAAACAATATAGCATACCAACTACTTTCCCATTATTGTTTTGTGAATAATCCATAGATAATTTAAAGCACATAGAAGGATACATGTGGATTATATGAAAATATCGTGCCACTTTTCAAATTCTGATACCTACTGAGTGTCCTGGAACCAATTCCCCAGTGGTTGCTGAGACAACTATACTAAATTGAACCTCAAATTTTTAAATTTTTTATTTTGATTTTTTTATATTTTATGTGTATGAGTGTATTGCCTGCATGTGTGTAAGTGAACCCATGTCATGTAATGCCCACAGGGTCAGAAGGTGGTGTCAGATCCCCCTGGAACTGGAGCTACGGATGGCTGTTTGCTGCCATGTGGTACTGGGAATTGAACCTGGGTCCTTTGCAAGAGCAGCCGATGCTCTTAACTACTGAGTCATCTCTCCAGTCCTAAACTTCAAAAATTTAAAAGTAGATATTACTTAAAATAGCAGGTCATTAAAAGTAGATAGATATAAATCTCTGTGTGTATGTGTGTGTGTGTGTGTGTGTGTGTGTGTGTATGTGTGTGTGTGTGCGTGTGCAGGGGGCTAGGGATATAGCTCAGTTGGTAGAGTGCTTGTATGGTGTGCAAGAAACTCTGGGTTTGGTCCCCAGCACTATAAAACCATGCATGGTGGCTTACACCTTGAATCCCAGCACCTGGGTGGTAGAGACAGTAGGCTCAGTTCAAGATTATCCTCAGTTACATAGTGAGTTCAAATTCAGCCTGGACTATGTTAGTCTCTTGTCTCAAAAGTAATTATGTATGAGAGTGTGTGTGTGTGTGTGTGTGTGTGTGTGTGTGTGTGTGTGCAGGATCTATATGTTAAAATCCAATAAGCAATGATGAAGGAAACTGATCAGTGAAGACCTGATAAATGGAATGCTCTACCATGTTTAAGATTGGAAGATCCAATATTATTTAAATGGAAGTTCTTATTGATTTGATCTATAGAAGTTGATTTCAATACAAACATACTGTTCCAGACATGTACATACATGTGGAAAGGCAAAGGATTTATTTCATCCAAAACAATGGAAAATATCAGCAAAGTTAAAACTCTCATACCTAATTTTAAGAATTATTACAATGACAGTGTAATTAAGACAATATAGAATTAAGAAAAGATAGATGCAAAGATTAATGGAACATAGAGAGCCCAGAAAAAAACCTAAGCCTTATTAATATAGTCGATTTACTTTTGATAAAAGTACAAAGACAATTCAATAGTAAGAGTTGGTGTTCTTAACCACAAACTGGCATGATTGTGCAGCAGGGTGGGCTTTGATCCTACATCTCACACACTGTACAAAAATTATCTCAAAATGTATCCCAGACTATTTAAATGTGAAATGTAAAACTGTATAATTTCTAGAAAAAACACAGCAGAAAGGCTCTGAACATGGGTTAGGAAAAGAGATTTCAGTCACATCACCAAAAGTATAATTCATAGGAAAAAAATTGACAAATGAGACTTAATCAAAACTTAAAAATTTAGTTATGTAAAAAAAATACTGTTAAGAGACCGGAAAGATGGTCCAGTGGTTAAGAACACGGACTCTTCTTCAAGAGGACCTGGATTTGGTTTCTAGCACCCACATGGCCACCAACAACCATCTGTAATTCTAGTTCCAGGGGATCTGACTCTTCTGGCCTCTTCAGGCATTGCATATCACAGATGGACTTACATACATGCAAGCAAAGCACTCATACACATAAAATAAAAATAAATAAAAAATATTTTTAAAAGGACCCTGTTAAGAGAAAGAGAAGAGGCTGGGCAGGTGGTGCATCCTTGTAACCCCAGCACT
>NW_008330297.1:1791475-1806516 GCF_000622305.1 Nannospalax galili | reverse complement strand
CTAACAAGGACTTTATCTACATTATAGAAAGAATCAATAAGAAAACAAACAATACAATTAGAGAATGAATAAAAGATCCGAGCAGACAGTACATGTAATAAGAAACAAATGGCAAACAGGCATGTGAGATGTACAAGATCATTTGTCATCAAATAAATACAAATTAAAGCAATTATATGATACTGCTACACATCTTTCAAAATGCCTAAAATCCATAAAACTGACAACATCAAATACTGGTAAAGAATGAACAAAAACAGACTCATTAGTAACTACTGGGAATGCAAAATGGTATAACTGCTTTGGAAGGAAGCTTCCTATAAAGTTAAACATGGACTTACTGCATGATTCCACAACCATTCTCCTGGGCACCTACCTAACTGATTTTAAAGCTTATGTTTGGGGGCTGGAGAGATGGCTCAGAGGTTAGGAGCAGGACTATTCCTCCAGAGGACCTGAGTTTGGTTCCCAGCACCCATATCAGGCAGCTCACAACCACCTGTAACTCCAGCTTTGGGAATCTGATGCTTTCTTCCTGCTTCTTTTGATAATGCATTCACACACACACACACACACACACACACACACATACACACACACAGTTTTTAAAAATAAAATAAAATCTTAAAAATAAAAACAAAATAGAGCTGGCTGTAGTGGCACACAGAGGCAGGTGAATGTGAGTTTAAGGCCAGCCTGGTCTATATAGTGAGTTCCAGGCCAGCTGGGGCTACAGGGAGACCCTGTCTCAACAATAACAACAAAATAGAAGTTATATTCATATAAAACCTTTGTGCAAAAGTTTACAGTAGCTTTATTCATAATTGCCCTAAACCGGAAGTAACGGAATGTCCTTCCGTAGGTGACTGGAGACAGCAGAGCGCTATTTTGCAACAGGAGGAAACGTGCCATGACTTGACTCTCTAACGTGAGTGATGTGTTGTTCAAGTGAAAGAAGCCACACTAAAGCTACATACTGTATGATTTAACTCTGATGATACTCTGGAAAAAGTTCAAATTATGTTGACATAAAACAGATCCAAGCCTACCAAGAGTTTAGGAAGGAAGAGGTGCTTCATTAGGGGAGGCCTTGGAGATTTTTAAAAAAATATTATTTTTATGTGTATGAATGTTATGCCTGCATGTAGGTAAGTGCACCTGTGTTGTGCAATGCCCGAGGCTGGAGTTACGGACAGTTGTTAGTTGCCATGTGGGTGCTAGGATATGAACGTGGGTCTTCTGCAAGAACACTCAGTGTTCTTAACTGCTGAGCCATCTCTCTAGCCCTTTGGAGATTTTTTTAAGATGATAGAACCAATCTATGTGATACTATGATGATAGATACATGGTTTTATGCATTTGTCAAAACCTAGAGACTTTCATGGTACAAATTTTTTAAAAATTCAATGAAGAGGTCTAGAGATGTCAAGATAGAATGTACACTATAGCAAAAGGATATAACTGAGTTACAAGTGTGTGGCAGGACCTCATTGAAGAGTATGGTAAGAAGTTCCATAAGTGACATTGGAAACTGGTTCTAACTGGAAATCCTAAGACAAAGGACGAAAGTCACTGAACACAGGCACTGTGTTACAGTTGGTAAAGTTGCTTTTCATGGGGTTTGGTTTAGCAGTTTTGAAGCTTATACATGTGTTTACTGCCATTGGCAAATAAGCACATGGCAGCTGGCGGAAGCCAGGTTTCTGCAGGTTGGAGCATAAGAAGAGCAAAGGAGGAGGCTAGAATGAACTGTCACAATGACAGGTGTTGGAGATAGCAACATGAGTACATGCCCATCTTAATATGAGTGCAGCTGAGTGGGCTTACAGCTCAACGTGTTAAAGAAGTACAAGTGCTTACTACTGTAAACATGTAGGTCAAGTAAGAAACAAATCTCCTACACAGAAAAATCTCCTACATTTTTTGTGTGGGTCTAGTGAGTGTGTGTGTGTGTGTGTGTGTGTGCGCGCGCGCGAGCGCGCACGCGCTTGTGGGGCCAGCAGTCAATGTCTGGTGTCTTTCTCAATTGCTCTCCACCTTACTTAGCCCCAGCTTGCTGGAACTCACTATGTAGACCAGGCTGGCCTTGAACTCGCAGAGATCCACCTGCCTCTGCCTCCCGAATGCTGGGATTAAAGGCGTGCGCCACCACACCTGGCTCCACCTTACTTTTTGAGACAGGCTCTCCCACTGAACCTGATCCTCAGTGATACACTGCCACGCTTGGCTTTTCCATGGCTGCTGGGATCCAAACTCAAGCCCTCATGCTTGTGCAGCATTTTGCCAACTCGGCCATTTCCCCAGCCTCTCATACAGAAAAATTTCTAATAATTGAATAGATTTCTATCCCTCGAGATAGTGGAACTCCACATGCTTCAAATGGTCTGTGTTTACTAACTTGGTTCCAACGAGAAGAATTTTTGAAGAGGCAGAAAGGGAACTTTGCTGAGAATCTGGCAAACTCAACTTCACCTGAGTGATCCAAGTCAAAATCACCGGGACGTTGTGTGTGCCTGTTACTCTGGGACGTTGTGTGTGCCTGTTACTATGTGATGAAGATAGAATTTCACCCCTACTCGTCTTCTAATAATTGCTCATCCCTACCTAGCCATGAAAAGAACACACCAGATACACATAAACTGAAGAGCATCCCATAAAATATCTGACCAGTACTTCTAGGACATCAAGTCTATTAAAAATAAGAAAAGCCTGAGAAACTATCACAAAGAGAATTATGGCATGGTGATTCAATAGAACTCTGTGTCCTAAATGGAATCTTGAGAGACCAAGAAGACATTGGAGGAAGTTAATGGATTATAATAAAGCCTGTAGTTTAGCTAATAATGATGTATCAGCATTAGTTCTTCAGTTTTGACAACTGAAGTTGAGTGGTAAGGTATAAACTGAAGAAAAGAGACACTGCACACCAGGTGTGTGGAAACTCTCAGTACAGGTAAGTTTTCTGAAAACTCCTCTAAACTGAAACACATTTAAACTTTTAAAACATATTGGAAAAAATAATATGTATATAAAATGATCCAAATTTCATGCAGCCAATATATGAATGTGTACCAAGGGAAAAATCAAACATGCATGTGGTATACCCAGAGATGTGACTATCAGCAACTTTTATTTTCTCCCCTCTGCTTTGCTTCATTGTTTAAATGCTGTGTTTGACAATAAACAGATATTTCTTTAGTAATTAAAAAGTTACCATCAAAGAAATACATAGGAGACCCTGCCACGACAGAAGGGGAGGAGGAGGCCATCCTGTCCAAATCCCGTCTCTTAGCCTGACTCAAGGGACAGTAATTTCTGGGAGTAGAATGAAAAACTGGATGAAGGCTCCTCTGTGATTGCCATTTCTGAGTCACAGTAAGAGAATGCCCCAACTTTCATCTTTCTAAGTTAGGAACAGGCAGGACCGCACACATGGTGAGCATGCTAAGGCAGCGTCCACTTGTTTTATTTAGGCCACTCAATGTTTAAAGACGATTTGAACAGAAACTCCTTTAAGTTCAGACTTATCTTTCTCTGTGGACTACAAAAGTTCAGTTCACACAGTGAGTCCCACGGAGTCTGGGCTGGAGAGATATCTGAGTCAATAAAGTATTTGCCTTTCCAGTACAAGAACCTGGCCTCGATCCCCAGAGTCCACATAAAAAGCCAGAGGTAGTGGTGTAGATTTGTGATCCAAGCACTGAGGAGGCAGAGAGGGTATATCCTCATGGCTTGCTAGCCAGACAGACAGCCTAGCCTGATCCCTGAGCTCCAGGACAATGAGAGACCCTGTCTCAAAGGAAGTGTTGATGTCACCTGAAGAATGACACCTGGGGTTGTCATGTGGCCTACACACACACACACACACACACACACACATCCTTTCACACACACGCACGCACGCACACAGGACTAAGGCATTTATCTGGGATTCTCGGTTTTGGTAAAGTATCAGAGGTGAAATCTAATATTGCATAAAACTGCATAAAATAAAGAAAAAAGAAACTTTTAAATCATGGAGACAAAAAAAAAAAAGAAAGTAAGAGTTTGTTGTTGTTTTTGTTTGGTTGGTTGGTTTGGCTTTAGTTCAGGACCACTGTTGTATAAATCCAGTAGGCCCGGTACACATCCCGTCTCTGTGAAAGGAGACCCCAGCATCATGGGATGTAGTGATTGTAGCCATATGCAGCAGCATCTGTATCGTATTGTAAAAATCAGGTATTTGATAATGCTTGACATTCTGTTCTAGTGAAGAGTAGTTCAAGCCACATCTCAATTCAAAACCCCCCTCAGCTGTCATCATCATCGTTGTCATCATCACATCTCTTGTGTATGTTTGGTAGCAGGAAGGATGAAAGACAGAGCCTCCTGCACACAGAGCAAGCACTTACCAATGGAGCAGTGTGCCAACCTCATTTTACCTCACAGTACTTAGTGACTGTTTACTATGCAAAAGACTCTATGATATCTCATTCCTTCCTTATCACTGGGCCCAAATGAAAGTTCCTATTTATCCATGAGATAGTTAATTTTTATCAATCAATTTGATTGGATTAAGGAATAACCATGCAGGGCTGGAGAGATGGCTCAGCGGTTAAAAGCACTGGGCTCTTGCAGAGGACTTGGGTTTGATTCCCAGCACCCACATGGCAGTTAACAACCATTCATAACTCCAATTCCAGGAGATCTGGCTCTCTATTCTGAACTCCACAGACATTGTATCACATGGGTGCATACATGCAGGCAATACACTCATACACATAAAATAAAAATAATAATTAAAAAGAAATAATCAAGGAATTAGAGTGATGCACTTATTGGTGGGTGGGGAGGTGAAGACATTTCTCTTATAGACAATTGGATTGTGAAGGTTTGACTTAATGAATGCATCAATCCCTGGGTAGGTTCACAATATGATGATGTTATTGGGAGGTGGTGATGGTAGGAGGTATGTGTTTGGGGGGCTATATTTCACTGTAGCCCTTTCCTGTATTTCCCCTTTTCTCTGCTTGGTGATCAGAACTGCTTTGTTCCACTTTGTGCTGTGAGGAACAGACACCTCTGAAACTGTGAGCCTCACTAAGTTTCTTCCCTTATGTTGTTGATAGCATGCATTCCATCACAGTGAGGGGAAAGTAGCTTACAGCATCCATTGTACAGATGAGGACATTGGGACTTAGCAAAGCTAAGTAATGTATCCCAGATTATACTGTGGAACAGGTATGTGACCCTGGTTATCAGAACACTTTCAGAGGTGGTACAATTGAAAGCTGAATAAAGTTAATACTTTTATTTAGAAGTAACTGCTGTGTTAATCCACGTGACTAATTTTTCTCCATCAATAAATTACTACATTTAATATTCAATATTGTCACTAATAATTTTTCCTCATTCATTTACCAAAAGATAACCATATTAGGAATATTCATTTTTACTCTGTAAATTTTACTTTTTTCAAATTATATTTTAGCCTATTTTCCTAAAAAATACAGTATTTCAGTATTTGTTGTATACTGTTTATGCAGTGGTTTATAGATTGAAGCTGGAATTTAGAATTTTGCATCATCACATTTATATGTTGCCATAAGAGAAAAATGTAAACATTTTTAAGCTGTTAAGTCTGACAAAACTTTGAATATTTGGATACTGTCTTAAAATCTACTAGCTAATCTTCCTGTTTTAATCTCCTTCTGCAAGGAGCAGTATAAGCAAATGGATTTCCAAAGAGAGCTCACTAAAGCACAGATGGCTTTATAGTCTCTCCCAGGGAGGTCAAGTGCTTAGGGTGAAATGGGATTGCAGCTCTGCGGAGAGGGAAAGGGAAAAGGGGTTGTATCCAGGAGAACAGCATCGGGACGTGGCTCCTGAAACACGTCTGAAGGAATTTCCTCAGATCAAAGGCAATCCCATGGATTCAGCCTGTGGTTGCATTTATACGAGTTTTGAATGTGCAGGGTAGAAGCTGCAATCAAAATAAAACAATAAAGAGCTTTCCTATTCACAGCACGAGCATCTTCCATGACTGAGGTGAATATATCCCATAACTTCTACGAAATTTTGCATCTGTATCTCCTGCAATGTGTCTGTCTGAAACCCAGACTTGTGTCCAGCTGTCCACAGCACTGCTTCATGATGCTCTTTGGAACCTCAGCTTCTGTGACACTGAGCTGGTCATCACTGTTTCCTGCTGCTCACACAACAACAGCAGACACATCAATTCCCTCCTAGCTCCAACATGTCACACTTAAGGTCTAGGAATACCAACTCCACACTGGCTGCTTCCTTCAGTCTGAACATACCTTTAACTATAAACACTTAAAGATCCCATTCCCTGGGGGCTGGAGAGATGGCTCAGCAGTTAAGAACACTGGTTGTTCTTGCAGAAGAGCAGGGTTCAAATCCCAGCATCCACACGGCAGCTAACCACTGTCCGTAACTCCAGTCCCAGAGGATCTGAAGGCCTCTTCTGTCCTCTCTAGGCATTGTACAACTTGGGTGCACTTACTTACATGCAGGCAATGTAGTCATACACATAAAATATAAATAAAAATAAAATATTTTTTAAAAAGATCCCATTCCCTTAGTATCTCTTGCATCCACCTCTATTTCTTGCTCACAGGGCCATCTTGGGTGCCTGTCCTTGTACTGATCATGAACACTTTGATGACAGGTAGCACGTAATTTGTAGCTGAAACATTCAGTGAGCCCCTGACACCCGTCAACCCAGGCAGTGCCCAACAGAATGTTTCTTAATAAAGAGCTACAGAGTTGATATTTGGGAAGGTAAGGTCATTTTTGATTATTTGAATTCGAAGAGTGCTTTGTTTCCGTGTGTTTTGATGATCTGGCTGAAGCTTTTAGGACTTTTCTTAGAGTCATTGGCTAGAATTTTCCTTAAACCCTGTGATTATTTAAAAGTTGAATTTCAAGTCCATATTATATAATTTTTAAAGCTACTTCAATCATCTGTGCATCCTGGAAAGGCTGTTTGTATCTTGGTGTGCTTTCAGGTTGTAGATGTGCTCTTTCTCAAACTGCTATAAAATATCTGTAGTGTACAGTGAATGCACTCATGTTTCTTCTGTGTCTTCCAGGGTGGTACTAGCTGTCTACAGTCCTTGGTAAAATTGAGAAAATAGTCACTTGTATCATTTTCTGTTTTGTGGCTCAGATGAGAATCCCAATTGAGTAAAGCCACAAGGCCTCAGAAGAGAACCTTAGAAGCTTTTCTCATAGGCTGGCCAAAGGCTGTGATTCTGTTAGTCATGAGCCAAACTCACCTTTCCCCTGCCAGCACTTTCATCCACTGCCTTTTGCCCCAGAGAACAAGAAAAGTTCACTAGCCTCCGGTACGATGCTGGTTAGCATGATTGCTCTCTCTTCACGTTCTCCACCACAGGGACCTCAGAGTTGGAAATAAGCAAACAGACAAATGACCTCGCAACCACTACTGCATGTGGAAATTTTCACTTGGAACCCAGCTGAAATGCAAGCAATAGGCCCCAAGGACAGCTATGTCTTCTTTTACTTCTCTTTGGGGCGATGAGCCATGAGAGCAGACATGAAAGTGAACCAGGCCTTTATAACTGCTCTTTTTGACAGGCCTCTCCTTGACCCTGTTCTAGGAAGAGGAAAGTCGCTAACAGGAACATCTCAAGGTTTCACTGATGAAATTTCTCTCAAACCAAACCAAGTATGATGACAACTAGAGGGTGGAACAAGTTTCCCCCAAATCAGGACTGGCTGTCCGCCCTCCAAATTACTTCACTAGATGCCAGAAGGTTATCTCTGAGGAACTAGGAAAGGAAGTGTATTTGAAAACATCACTGGAACTTGTATACAACATCTTAAGGTGTTTGATCCTTTTATGAACTGTTGACAGCTTCTAGCCATTGAAGTCTATGTGAGAGATGCCAGCCAAGCAAAGGGAGGAAATGGGGCCAGAGTGCTTGAACCCCTAAGAGAACCTTTAAGAGCTGGTTAGATTCCATAATAGTTGTGATGGTCAGGCAGAGAGGATGGCCCGGAGTGGCATGAGAAAGCCAGGCATCTGTGTTCCACCCAACTCAATGCTAGTCATCCAAATATTCCCCTTGGAGTATGATGTCTGTTTTGCTTCTTCACTCAAAGGCCAATGCAAATCTAATTCCCAGAGTACGCACAGAAACTTGTAGTAGCTGAGGGTTGTCGATAATAATTATGGCACAATAAATCAGTGCATATACGTTTTCAGGCATTCACCTGGTAACCTCATTTGAGTTTCTTTTAAAAAAATTTTTTTTGAGATAGGGTCTCCCCATAGCTCCAACTGGCCTGGAACTTGCTATGTAGACCAGGCTGGCCTTGGTCTCTCAGCGGTCTGCCCATCTCGGCCTCCTGAGTGCCGAGATTAAAAGTGTGCACCACCACACCCAGCCCTAAGACATTTTAATATAATATTTTTATAAATTCTTTGAGAATTTGTACATATATACAATGAATTTTGATCATATCCACCTCCTACTTTTCCCTCCAACTCCTTCTAGATCTCCCCAATGTTCCCATTCCACATTCATGTCCTTTAAAAATTTATATATCTAAACATACTGAGTCCAGTGAGTGCTGCCCATACATGTACGCATGTGGGGCCACCGACTGGAACATGGTCGACCTACGAGGGGCCACATCCCTAAAGAAAACTGACTCTCCTTCCCCTAGCAGCCATCAACTGCCAATACCTCTTCAACGGGCTGTGGGGGCTCATGAGTCTCTCCCCCAGCCATGCCAGAATGTTGATTCACTTGATCTTGTACGAGTCCTTTTCAGGTAACCACAACAGCTGTGAGTTCATGAGTGTAATCACCCTGTTGTGTTCAGAAGACAATTTTGTAACAGTCCCTCCGATGCTCTGGCAGCTCTGGCTGCCGCTCCTGTCTGAGACCCTGTCATTCATTAGATGAACATAGAGGTCCTTTACTTAAAAATAAGCATGTCAGATGTCTGTTTGATGCCCACCTTGGTATGTAGATGAAGGCTGGCCTTGAACTCACCGAAATCCGCTTGCCTCTGCCTCCCAAGTGCTGGGATTAAAGGCGTGCGCCACCACGCCTGGCTAAAGATTGTTTTTATTTTATAAATTTTCTCAATATTTTTATTATTTTTATTTATTTTATGTGTATAAGTGTGTTACCTTCATGTGTGTAAATGCACCCATGTTGTGCCATGTCCATGGAGGTCAGAAGAGGGCGTCGGAACCCCTGGAACTGGAGTTACAGGTGGTTTGTTAGCCACCATGTAGGTGCTGGGGATCGAACCCAGGTCCTGTACAAGAGTGGCCAGTGCTCTTAACTGCTAAGCCATCTCTCTAGCCCCAGGATATCAAATTTTTCCTAACATGCTCCTTCATTACTTCTGTCCCCTGGCTTACTGCAGCCTTTGTACAGCGAGCTCACCTTTTGACACAGGCTTTGCCCTTCTGTAGCTCAGCTCCCAAATCAGGTTCTATATTACGAGGCTTCTCCATAACTTCCCTCCTTAGCTCCTCCACAGACTGACCTTATGCCCTTGTGGTTGTCTGGGCTCCATGTCTGTTAATAACTCACTTTATGTGTGTTTCATGGACACTGATGTAAATGCACACCTCCTTTTCACTGGAGTCGGTATTTTTATCATGCAGTGCCCTTGTATCAGCCAAACCGTGTCGTGGCAGGATGATTCCATACTTGATCCTACAAAGATCAGCAGTTTAAAAGCCATCTTGTAAATGTCACACGGATGTTACAGGCAGCCAAACAGCAGCACGGGTAATAGATGACTTTCTTAGAGGCTTAGATTCCATTAAATGTTCATAGTTTGGGGAAGGGGGCCTCCAGTCTTGTGTCTCCTTGGCGTGTTGCAACCACCTGACCACATTCAACAAGCATAGGATTTCTCACAAAAGCCTGATCTCTTTCCAAAACAATCTGCTGGGGAAAAACTCAATTATTTCTTTTGCTTCATTCAATAGACCTCAAATTATGTTTGTTTTTTTAAAACAAGTTTGACTCATTTTCATATTAAATTGCTTGATCACTTCTTTTAAGTTCCTGTGGAGTTTCTGAGCTTTGAAGTGCAGTTTTGATTTGTTGTTGCTGTTCCCCTTTAGGGTATAACAAACTACTACATTGTCTTGAGAACTGGGGATAAACTGGATCAGAGGGACAGAACAAGTGGGGCTCAGGGACAGATTTCTAAATAACAATTCCCCTGTGAGTTCTCCTCAGCTCTTCCTTCGGCTCATGGTTTTGTGTTGCTGTTTTTGTTGTGGTCTGGACTGGGGCAAGAAATGAACCAGTAGATCCAGATGTGAAATGTGTTTTTTTTAAACTAATGTAGGTGTGTGTGTGTGTGTGTGTGTGTGTGCACATGCATGAGTATGTGTTGTCTTTGCATATGTGTGTGATCAGAAGACAGTAGAATGTAATGTTTCTGTGAGGACCCCAAGATAAGGAAAAGTGAATTGGAGGGGAATAACAGTGAAAAGCTTCTTTACAGCAGTGTGCCTTCTCTAAAACACAATGGCACCTTTGGCAGACTTTCAGTTTTAAGTTTTTGCATTATAAATGTTAATTTGGTATAAGAGTGTGTCATGAGCCTTCCAAAGAAGGAATTCTGGAGCCAATGGATCAGAGTTCGAGACTGATATTAACCATTCACCCTGAACAGAAAATCTTCCCTTCTGACTTTCTGTTATTCCATAAGGAAGATACAATCAAACCCACTCCCATAATAATTGTGAATATTAAATGTGACTGTGTGCATTGCAGAATGCTGGGCCCACTTGGAATGCTTTACAGTTCAGAGGCAGATGAAAAATAATTTCTAGCCCAGCCCCTTCCTGGGGAAGGCCCACCAGCCTGACTGGGCTGGTCTTTGCCCAAGTGTGCAGTGGTGCCCCCTGTTGGTGAGGTGTAGACAATTTTGAAGCTTTCGGATTCAGCTGGCTTATATTACAACAACATTACAACATTACAACAAAGCAGTCCATGGAGATTTAATTGTTTTAATGTCAGAGGGCCAGTGTGATCTGCTTGAGTGATCAGGCAGCTAATGTGCAGCCTTTTACTGGCCTGTGAACTCCATAGGCTTTAAATGCAAAAATGAACTCAGTTCCCCAGACCTGGCAGACAGTAAATGTTTTTGTTAAGTGATGGAATTAATGAATCCAGCCACAACCTAAGAAGGTGTCATTACTTGATCTTTTAAAGCTTTTCCTATGGAAAAACAAAACAAAACAATTCTTTGGAAAATGTGCTTCATCATACCTTAATAGATTCAGACGGGGATTCTATTAATGGTTTTTCTGCTTCCAACGTGACTGCTGCTGGATTGTTTTTCTATCTGCTGTCATTGGGTAAACTTCAGTTTCTTTAGTTTGAGACAAATGATACATTCAAACCTCCTATGTTTTCACCTTCTTTCTAAACTGAACCATTGCTATTTCATTTCCTGACTTTGTTTGCTAGGGATAAGAACTGTTGTACAAGGAGATGCCACAGGAAACAAACCCTACAGTAGTTACCACGAGAGAACATTTATGAAATACTGAGCAGGAAGGCGCCGTGCTGAGAGACACGGAGCTACCAAAGTAACAGGATTCTGGGGCTACTAAAGTAACAGGAGTATTTCTCCCTCCGCAAGGAGAGTCATGTCAGAGGGCCCTGGCAAGGACTGGGAAGTTTTGAATGTTCCTTTCTGCACCAACAACCAGGATGGGTGTAACTGAGTCAGAGGCCAGAAGAGCCGAAGGAAAGGGAAGGAAACGGGGTGTGTTAGCCACATGACGAAAGAGATAGGGCATATGGTTCTTAAGCAGGAAAAGACGTGTAGGCTGAACAAAAATGTAAATACTGGTGGCGTTTGGACATTCAGGAGGGCTGGAAAGAAAAAAAACCCTGTGAGTTTGGAGAAAAAAAGCGGGGGAGGTGGCTTTGATGTGGGGCAGATTTTCAACTGTAACCAGGCTGCCATCTCTTGTGGATGCCAAAAGATTATGTAAAGGACAAAGAAAAGAGTGTTCTTTGCTAAGGGGTGGCCTAAGGGGAGGAGTCCTCAGGATTTTCAAGCTGAAGGAGAAGACATTGTTAAGAGTCTCTAGTGTTGTAAGCCCAGCCTATAGCCACTACTGCGGCAGGGTCGCCTCAGTCATGGTGGGGCTTCCACGCTGGTGACAGCCTCCACTGCAGGACACAGAGCTGAAGAGACTGCTGACCAGCTGCAGCACAGGCTGCTGGGTGGGCTTTCTTACCCAGGGGTTTTCCCTCCATCTGGGTCTCATCCTGTGCCCACACAGCCTCAGAGGGAGGACCAACAGGCAGAGCTGCCCTGCCCCCCTGGAAGGAGGGAATAGGCAGATACAGGAGCGGAAATCGCCTTTCCAGGAGGAAGTCCCTGTAATGCCCACTTCACATCTGCCGGAGCAGGAATACAGTAAAGCCATGTGGATAAGGAAAGGGGGCCGGCAACGAGATTCAGGGGGCTTTGGTTTTCCCGCAGTTCACTTACAGACTAGCATGTGACTAGGCAGAGCGGGAGGCCTTTCTTCCCCTGGCTTTGTACACGTGTAGGGTGAACTAGATGGAGCTGCACCTTCCGTTTCGGGCTCCGTGCCTCTGCTCCACAGAAAGGCCATAAGCCAAGTTTCACTCTCGCCTCTCACTATAAGCTGGGGTAAGTTTTTATGCCGCTTATTGCCTCAGTTTCCCCATCTGTAGAATTGTGTTAGTCATGCTAGTTTTACAGCATTTTGAGAACTTACAGCTGACAGGCATGTTAGCTACTATCACAGTCAAAACCAAAAAGGTGACTATAGTGATTTAATTTGTGTCTTTTTGTTTTGTTTTTTTTTTCAGACAGGGTCTCCCTGTAGCTCCAACTGGCCTTGGAACACACCACGTACACCAGGTTGGCCTCAGTCTCACTGAGATTGGTCTGCCTCTGCCTCTTCAGTGCTGGGATTAAAGTTATGTTCCACCAAGCTTGACTTGTCTGAGATTGAAAATAAATCCCTGGTGGTTCTCAGTCTAGTAAACATCGTTTTTTTCTTCTTTTTATCTTGGCACAGTTTTAACTTACTCATTCATATACATTCTGATCACCTTGAGTTGGTATGCTTGTTTCTTCCATTTCCATTCTTTTTTAAAAAATATTTGACTTATTAATTAAAAATTTTTTATGTGTATGCATGTATTGCCTGCATGTATGTAAGTGCACCCATGTGGTGCAATGCCAGCAGAGAACAGAAGAGGTTGTCGGATCCCCTGGAACTGGAGTTGTGGACAGTTGTTAGCTGCCAGATGGGTGCTGGGATTCAAACCCGGGTCTTCAGCAAGAACAACCAGTGTTCTTAACCGCTGAGCCATCTCTCCAGCCCCCCATTTCCATTCTTAACATTCACTCATGGAAACTGTCTTCAATGGTGTGAGGGAAGTCATTCCAGAGACTTAACTCCTAGGTGGGGCTCTGCTGTTGTCTGTGTGACCTTGAGCAAGTCCTGTCATCTGCTTGAGCATTTGTGTCCTTACCTTCATGAGAGAAAATTAGGACAGATTATTTCAATGGTATTTCCCAGCACCAAATAGTAAAATGCTTGAGGTGCTGGAGAAGGAATGAGGCTCAAATGATACATATGCATAATTAGGACTATAAATCAGTCAAAGCTGATCCTCTGCCTCCACCTCCAGAGTGCTGAGATTGTAGGCATCGACCTACATAGACCTACACTGAGCTTATACAGTGCTAGGGAGAGAACCCAGGGCTTATGAGCATGGTAGGCAAGCACTCTACGAACTGAGCTACTCCTCAGCCCCTCCAAGCTCAATTTATGATAATCCAAAAAATGTGATGCTTGGAAGAACTTCCTAGTACTCCTTTGTGGTGATGGGAAGGCTTTAATTCCTCCAACATGATCGATGTCCTACATTGAGAATACTTCTGTGTGTCACGTCCTGACATGAGTCGACATGCTGCTGTTGTCCTGGGACGTACACACCCCATCCAGCAGTTTGGATTCAGGTGTACTTGTATTTATAGCAAGTAAGTCATACTTAAAATGGAAAACAACTGGGTTTGCCTTCGGATGTCTGTGGTGGAGAGCCATAGCTGGCTTTCTCTCCCGGGGGCCATCGGTCCGAACCGAGCAGTTGCCCTGTGCTCTCAGCACTCACTGGTTCTTGTGACTTTTGTAGGTTGCCATGTGTGACACACACAGGCTTAGTGGTTTCCTTTGGGTTTCATTCATTGTGTCCTTAGGCCTTCTGCTCTTGAGGTGGTGCAATCAAATGATAGGCTTGATCCGTGCTGTGAAACAGGGTGATTGCAACTTTGGACCACTGAGGTTTAGGAGATGGATACCTTTAATGAACCAAAGAAATCTCCTTTTCCCAAAGAACGCCTGAGACATCTCTATCTGGCCTGTATTTTAGTAATAGATTGGAGTTTTTATATCTGGCTTTCTTCCCTTGCCAATAGATATCTCCACCTACACATTCTTTCTACCTACTGGACCAGTCCCACAGAACACACGTAAATACACACAGACACAGACATATATGGATATATATACACACAAAGATACACACACATATGTAGATATATGTACACAGACAGACATATACACACAAACACACACACACAGACAGACACAGACATGCACATACACACACATGCACTACAGTGAGGAGCTAGGGCTTCTCTAGGCCACATCTGAATGCACAACATGGTGATACGTCCAGGCTGAATCTACACGAAGCTGGATCAGAGGCTTCAAGACACGCACAGACATGCACATACACACACATGCACTACAGTGGGGAGCTAGGGCTTCTCTAAGCCACATCTGAATGCACAACGTGGTGATATGTCCAGGCTGAATCTGCACGAAGCTGGATCAGAGGCTTCGAGGAGTTACCTATCCCTCTTTCCTCACTTCCTTGCATACGACATGAGGAAAAAGCCTTCTCACCTCCAGTAGCAGAGCCTAGTGTCAAATTCCCCATGCTAGACAACGTCGCCAAGCCTTTCAT
>NW_008330297.1:1772471-1789666 GCF_000622305.1 Nannospalax galili | reverse complement strand
GTTCATGGCGCTGCCCATTACTACCCATGACTCAGTCTGCCAACCAGCCATTTCTTTGATGGGTGTGAAGGACTTAGAACTTTACTGCCATTAGATGATTCTCTTCTATGTCACTTACAGATACAGTTCTTCAACTCTGCTCTTTACAGTACTATGAGCAAGAACTGCATGCTATTATTATCCTCGTTTGATGGGTAAGAAAAACGATGCTCATTAAAATCAAGAAATCTGCCCAAAGTCACATGGCCAAGTAAGTCAGGAGCAGAGCTAGATGTGGTATGAAAGCGCTCTTTTTAAAAGTACACTGTAAAACTCACTCTACTTCATCAAGGCCAGCCTGGTCTACATAAAGAGTTCCAAGCCAGCTGGTGCTACAGGGAGACCCTGTCTCAAAAGACCAAAAAAAAAGAAAAAAAAAAAATCCTAAGTGTAAGCAAACTGTCATAAGTATTATTGACGATGATAGCTCTGCTAAGAGGAAAACCAATCAAGTAGAAATAAAGCAAACTAATCTTTGTGTTGTAAACTGCCCCTATTCATTAGACAGGGACACAAAAGGTGGAAGCACAGTAAAAAACTGGCCCAGGAAGCTGTCCTATTATAATCAAGGAGTTTCATTGCTTCCCATTGGCTCCTGTCTTCAGGATCATAAAAGGATGTGTTTACAATCCATTCTGCAGATGTGCATGCCTTCTCCAGCCTGGGGCCCCTAATGTAATCACTAGCAGTTGTTTCCAGGGAGGTGCTGCTAAGTATAATCCCATGAGACACAGTGACTAGTGACTGCCTTCAAGCCTGGGCCTCTCTGTGGTCAAGTAAGAGTTTGGGGAGGAGGACTTTGCAGTGAGATTGGGTTAGTAAAATGCAGTCTGATTTTCTTTAGAGCTAGCAGGGTACCAGGGTGGGAAGGCTGTTTACCATAGTCTTAGGGCTTATGACTGGGAAACAGAGTAGGAGAGAAGCATAGAGCGCATCACTTGTAATTTTCATTCTTCATGCCCAGGGAACAGGGGTTTCATCGGAACTGGGCTGCCCTCACTCTTCGGCGCTACTTACTCAAAACAGTTAATACGTGAATGGACAATGTTTCCTTGCAGCTTTTGAGACACACTGCAGACCTTCTATGTACCATGGGTAACAACACACTTGTCTGTGTGATTCATTCATTGCATACCTCAATTCCTGGTCACAGGTCGAGCTTCAAACAGCTTCTGCCACCACCCGCCTTTGTACTATCTTTGTGTTCTAAGACGTGGCGTGGCCCTTGCTCTGCTCCCCTCGCCTCGCCCCTCCAGCCCACTTTCTTCTCAGTTCTGAACCCAGCCGCAGGTGCTCCACCTTAATCTCGCTGTGGTGCTGTACATTGGCCTGACCTGTGGCTGAAGAGGGCAGTGCCACCTAAGAATGGTGCCACCCCTTGGCTTTGGCACCCATTTAGAAGTTTTATTATGTGGGAATAGTAAGGTTCGGGGTTGGGAAAGAGTGCTTCAGAGTCTTGAGATGAGCCTGGGAGCCTCCCCACTTTGGCCAGATCCCAGCCCTGCTTGGTAATGGCCGGATATTAATGGCAGTTGCAGAAGGCTGAAGGAAGTGGGTGGGGAATGAAACAGGAGGCTCCATCCACTCTGATCCAGATCCAGTGAACAAGTGCTGTTGCATGTCTAGGAATGCCCTCACACATGTGAAGACGGCAGAGAAGCCAAGAACAAAATTGCTTTGGAAATCACAGCCCCTATATCCAAGGGTTGAGTCCACAGTATGGGAAGGGGCCGGTGGGGATTCTGGGGAAGTCAAATCAGCTCTATGCAAGTTGCCATCTCTTATAATGAGATTTATCCTGTAAGTAACCAGGTGAGTGAATTTTAATGAAGTACTGCTCCAGTGTGAACCACCTTCAGGAGAGTATTAGTTTTGAGGTGTTATGTTTACATCATTGCCAATACTTGATATGGCTGTGTGAAATCGCAGAAGGTTCTGAGAGCCACACTGTACCTGACCCTCTTTGATCTGAGCACACGTGAACCTGTGCAACACACACTTGCATGTGTGGGTGCTTTATAAGACATTTTCTTCACTGTGCCCATGTATCCATGGGATCCAATTCTGAGTCATTTTTGTAGGATGTAATATCTGATCCATCGTATATTATTCTTAGGCAACTACTAGTGGGAGCAACTTTAAATATGTGTATTTCTCACAGTTCCCTGGCTGAGGCATTCACTACATGACACCACATCACCGTGATGCTTGAATAAAAGCAGCCTGATTTAGCATTCATCTTAATCCAAGAGTGAACTCAAACTGCTGAGAACCTGTGTTCCTTCAGAATTCCTGAGCTGAGGACTTGCTCTTTTTCTTTTGTTGAAAACAGTACATCCAGCATGAAATGGGGAAGTAAAAGTTAGACCCTTATCAGAGAATTTTGCTCTTTCTGATCCCTAGACCTATACCAGTGTGCACATAACCACAAACAGATGTTATTGATTTAACCTCATCTATTGTTTGCTGACAAATGGAATCATCTTCACATCTTCATTGTTCCCAACAGATTTCCCCGCACCTCTTGCCTTGCTTTCTTGACTATGTCAAACATCCACACACATGTTCAGACCTTGTCTTAGGTCCGGGACAAGGAAGGGGAGAGAGTACTATGATTAGGTTACAAGAAGAGCTCAAGACCCAGCGAGCTTATCTACATTATAAATAAGCTAAGGTAAGAGGAACTTTCTGGTTGTAAGGTTAAAAAAGGTCATTTGTCCAGAGTAGGTCCACATTGCAAGTCATTTCCACACGGGGCTAAGTCTTTAGTGTCTGCTGACATTACGTTTATGTTAATACAGCAGAATGTTAGTTTGTTCTCCTAGAACCCTTTCACTTGGAAGTAGCTAAGCACAGGAATGTCAAAAGATATATTCTAAATATTGAAAGTTGTTGTTTCTGGTTAAATGAGATTACAGGTGACTTATTTCTCTGAGTCAGGGTCTATACAAGCTGCATATATTCACTAGTATGTAGTATCTTCACAGGTTCTATCCTAACTGCACATGTTCACTAGTATGAAGTATGTTCACTAGTATGTAGCATCTTCACAGATTCTATGCTAGCTGCATATGTTCACTAGTGTGTAGTATCCTCACAGGTTCTATGCTAGCTGTGTATGTTCACTAGTATGTAGTATCTTCACGATGATTCTATAAGAAGACCTATCATCACCCTCACTTCCTTCATGAGGAAGCTAGTTTTAAAGAGTTTAATAAATTTTCCCAAGGACTCCTAAGAGGTAGGGCCAGAATTCAAATTAATGTTTGAATTCTGAGTCAAGAACTTCAGCTATTAGCCCCTGTTTTAAACTTCATTTCTTTCATAATCAGAAGCATAGGCACAGACTTAACACATGCAGACACACAAACATATACAGACACACATATACAGAGACACAAACACAAAGACACACAAACACACTCATAGATAGACACACACACACACATACAGACCCCCCCAGATATACACATACACAAACACACAGACACACATACATACAGACATACACATAGACACACACACATATATACAGTCACAAACACACAGACACACACAATACTTTTTTACCCTAAAATAAATAATAAACTTCCCTATTGCATGCAATAGATTAAGTAAAAAGTCTATCTCAGTTATATGCCCACATTTCCAGGTACATGTATCAAGGCTACAATCTAACAGCTGGCAAGAAGTAAAAGGATTTGTTTAAATTGAGACTCACCATTTTTAATCAGTTTAAAAAATGTTATTTGATCATTGTGTCCACTTTTATGAAATGTAGAAATATATTAGAAAGAGAATTAAGAACTCAACATCAAAATTATTAAAATAAGAAAAAACAAATCTCTAAGAAATGGCAATATAAATTGGTTTGTTTTGCCCTTTTTTGTATTTTTTTCTGAAGAAAAGAAATCCGCAGGAAGATTAAACCACCATTCTGAAATAAAGGAAGATCTATGGTGTGGTTAGTGGGAGCAGCTGTTCACCAGTGTCAAGCCACATCTGGGATGCTGTACTGAGTTCTGGGTGCCACATTCAGGAGAGACCTTGATCAACTTGAGTTGTCAGATACAGTTGAATGTGATGGGGTGTGCCTGGAATGGCAACACGTGGGTTGCAGTTACAGAAACTCTGACTGCTCAGAAAAAGAGGGCTTGGGCAAAGACAAAGGACCTGGGTTCAAAAATATGAGGGTTTGTAATGTTAAAGTGGAATTAGACTTGTTTTGTATCATACGAGAAGGCAGAAGTAAGACTCATGAGGTTGGATGTTAGGTCAGTATAAAAGGAAATTCAGAGCCCACTGCAGCAGGCTGTAAGTGAACTAATGAAGGTCTCTGGGGCTAGTCAAGTAGAAAGAATGTATGATTTACAGTTTAAATGGTAGAGTTTTCTTAGTTTTAAAGAAATAAGAGGCTTTTAAAATATTTTTATTTTTATTTATGTGTACGTGTGAAGGTATGCCATGTGTGGGGGTGCCCAGGTAGCTAGAGGAGGGTGTTGGAGGAAGTCGGAGTTACAGGCAGTTGTGAGCTGCCCAAATGGATGCTAGGAATGGAATTTAGGTCCTCTGCAAAAGCAGTACACACTCTTAACCTTTGAGCCATCTCTCCAGCCCTGCAAGGCAATTTTTTTTTTTTTTTTTTTTTTGGTCTTTTTGAGACAGGGTCTCCCTGTAGCCCCTGCTGACCTGGAACTCGCTATGTAGACCAGGCTGGCCTTGAACTCACACAGATCGGCCTGCCTCTGCCTCCCAAGTGCTGGGCTTAAAGGCGTACACCACCATGCCCAGCTGCAAGGCAATTTTTAAAGGAATTGATTCGAGATTTTCATCAAAATGCAATGATGCACCTTATGCAATCTTTTGAATCTTTTCTGCTGCAGACATTTATTCTTTTGTTCAATAAATATGTCTCCAAAATTATATGACATTGTATCGTCCTCTGAAAGTTTACTTTTAAACACTGAAAATTTTTCCTCTCCATAATTGTTTATTTAGCAGAATTCACAAGGAGAAAATAAAGAACTCCCCTCTCCCACAAAATATTTAGAAATGTGCAGATTTTTTTCAGACAGATTGAACAGAAAACAAGAGACCTAGGCCTGTCCTTTGTAAAGTAACATTAACATCCTGCATGACCTTATGTAAGTAAAGTTACAGAAGTTCTCTGGGCCTCAGCCACTTCATCAGTAAAAGGGATATAATAACCCTTGCCTCATGGCTCTTATGGGAATTAACGAGTTAATGTTTGTTTAGTTCTTTGAGGTCCTTGGATGAAAGGTGTTCCATAAATACTAGGTATCATTATTAAGATTTAATGACCATATCTATACTTATGGTACCTGGTGTCCTAAGAAACGAAAGCTGATCTTGGCCTCAGAAAAGCACCAAAAGCTGCTTCATAAGTGTCTGTGGAGACATAAGCTAGAATTACTGGAACACCTTTGTGTCTTACTGCCAGCTTAAAAACTTGCAGTTGTCTGGGTTCAAGCTGACATTTAGCTATAGATTCAAGGTGGGTTTTTTTTTTTCAGTTGTCAAATAGTTTTCATTACTATGTTTAAATTTTGGAATCTTCAAATATATATATATATATATTTGTCTTTTTGAAGCAGGGTCTCCCTGTAGCCCCAGCTGTCCTGGAACTCACTATGTAGACCAGGCTGGCCTTGAACTCACAGAGATCTGCCTGCCTCTGCCTCCCAAGTGCTGGGACTACAGGCGTGAGCCACCACGCCCGGCTATCCTAGCTAATTATAATCTTATTTTGAGACTACTTGCATGGGCTAACTGTGGTAGGTTTTCTTTTCTCTTCTAGTTAACAACAGCTTTCATCAACACAGGGAGAATGTAAGAATAGTCATCCCCCATGGCAATGAAACAGCGCTTGCTTACTCGCTCCTCTCTCCCTCCTCTCTCTCAGTGCTCACAGCTCAAGGCTTCCACATCCCTCCTGACTCTTCCTCTCATCGTTTATGGTCATCAGGAAAGCAAAGGTTGGTAGGGTGTTAGAAAGAAAGAAGTTCTTTGATCTCAGATGATAAACATTTAGACAAAAAGAAAAAAAGATGAAACACAGAGAAAGAAGCCGTGACCAGCTCAGACTCGTCATCTACAGGCCTTCTTTCACACAGTGAAGAGAAATGTCCTTCATAAGAAAAGCAAGTTACCCATTAGAAAAGTAGTTATGTACCGTCATGCCATGGAAGAAGCCCAGCTGGTCAGTAACTACAAAAAGATGCCTGGCCTGGGTGAAGCAAATGAGGAGAAAACATTCACTGTTTCACTCATTAGCTAGAGATTTTTATTTAGAGAATGTCGGGTGTAAAGGAGGCTACAGTAAAGCAATGTAGCCTGTGAGAGGTTAGTTACACTGATACACCTCCTGGGGATAATTTATTGCTATCTCGTGAAGCTGACCTTATGCACCTAGTAAGGGTCACTGTGTCTGTTACACATACAGGTATAAGGAAACACACATGTAAGAACATCCCTAACACCATTTGTCTGTAGTGAGGAGAAATGATCTAAATATCCATCACACTCTAGAAGGCCAGTAAATAAATTGTAGCACCCTCGTTTGGTGGGCACTGTACAGTAGATGGCTGGAGACCAAGTTCTGCAGAGCTAGAGTATCACTCTAGATCACTCTGGAAAACTCAAAGCACGTTTGCAAAGCTGTGGAGGCACACAGGAAAACGTCACTTACGGAATGTTTGAAAACACTCAAAAGGAGAAAATTAGTGGTTATTACTAGACAGGTATTTCTTAACCTGCATGTACGATTCTAAAGTTCAAGTCTTGTTGGCCTCTCTCAATTAACTTAATATTTTGGTACCATTTGAAACTTGCCCCACTGTTGCCAAGAATCAGGATTTCTGTGGAATTCAATAAAAGTGGGCTCTGGGGTCTCCACGTCCATCCCATCTGTTCTAACACAGAGCTGCTTAATGGAAATGGAAGCCACACTGTCGTCAAAGGTTTTCGGTAACTGCATTAAAAAGCAAACAGGTGAAATTAGTTATAATAATAGATTTTTATTCAACTAAATATATGCAAAATATTCAACATTTAATCAATAAAATCAAGGTATTTAAAAGTTCATCTTTATACTTGGTCTTTAAGATCTGATGTGCATTCTATACAGAGAGTGTCTCTCTATTTGGATGCTAAATTTTCACTGAGACTATTTGATCTGTATTTAGATTTCATCAAATTTACAGTTGCAAACAGATTCCCACACTGCACTTGTTCAAAACATACTTGACAGTTTTCCAAAAACTGTTTGGCCTTAGACTTAAATTGAAATTAATAAGAATTAAATTACAAGTACAGTTTCTCAATCTATCTTGCCACATTCCACTATTGTACTGGGCAGATCAGTTCTAACCTGTAGTCTGAAGAAACTATTCATATACACCTATTTTTCCTCTCTGAAATTTCTACTCTCATCTGATTGAAATAAATATAAAAACAATATAGAATAGCCTTACTGGACAAAGGCTGCTCCTCAGAGCCACCTGTAGCAAAAGCTGTGCAACGGCCAAATGTTAGGCCTTTGAAGACAGGAGTCTTCTCGGGTTTATCTGACTTCCTCAGCTTCTCAGTGGTCACTGCATATGATCCCCATCCACAAAGCTGGAACAAGCAGCTCTAAGTTCCTCAGTCTAGGGGTGACTGTATGTCTGAGATATCTGTTTCAAATTGTTCCTAAGGGACACAGCTTCTTGCAAATACCAGTCCTTTTCCCTTGGTAATTCCTAGACTGGATAATTAGCCCCAGGAATCTGAAAGAGCTCATCTGAGAAGAAATTAGCAAAAACTTCCAGGGAAGAAACAACTGGAGCTCAGCAATCATGCTGAAGCCATGCTAACAGTGGGCAAAGGAAAGAGGGCACTGGCGTGTTCAAAACACAGGAGGGCCTGTGAAATGTGCCTAGTTGCCAATGGTTGCTTTAAAAGGTGACATTCACTGGAATAGAGCTTTATAATCAGACAGTCAAACTAATCAGAACCTGAACTGAACTAGATCTGGACTCTCTTCCCCCAACAACACCACTTAAAGTCTGAAGCAGTGAGCAGAGCACTCTGCTAGCTAACAGCCACCAAGGGCCAGTGCCTAACTGGAGATGTGTGTGATTTCTAAATAAAAGGCTATCTGACTCTGGTACTCTACAGCATCCTCACATTTTTATTATGTCTAATGCCAGCTTATGCATGCAACACATCTACACCCCCCCAGAGAGAGAGACAGAGACAGAGACAGAGAGAGAAAGACAGAGACAGAAAATGACATCAGCAAAGCCTTTGAAAGTATTGATAATTAATAAGCCAGGCAGTAGCAATTAATATGTGTAGAGATGGGGTGCCTACTGTTCTCAGAGCCATAGCTCATTTAAAATACTCACCCTGTAATTTTTGAGTGATATTTAATACCTCAGTGACCATAAACCTCAATGTTTTATTACCACTGCTTAGCATACCTTTGATGTGATGCCCAGCACTACACAATCCAAAACAAATTACTTTCAGGAAGCTGGATATTATATAAATGCAGGAAAGTCATAAATAATGCACAGGGGGAACATTTTCTGTGGGTTCTGACCCGCCACAATGGGGCTCTGTGAGCCTGACTTCTCTGGCATCTCCTGGACCAGGATGAGGGGTGGAAAGGCTGTCCATCTGAGGGACCGCTGCCTCACAGGGTGGGAATGTGGACTTCCAGGCGCTAACTGATCCCACTGTGCAAACCTGTAGTGGAGGCAGACGTAAATCAAATGAGGACCCTCTAGGAAGCCATGGTCTTCTTAATAAGCTACAGATGTTCAAGAAACAGACCTTTCATTGATGTTGGTGGGCTCCTCCAACCCTTTGCCTGCTATATCATATGGGCATGTGCTGACTTCCAGGGCCTGTTCTTAAATGCATCTGGTCAAAGTCCCACAGTCTCTCTGGGACCCTGAACTCCCACACCTGCTGTCCTTGAAGATGAGGTAATCTCTCTCATCGCTGAGGAACTCAAGGTCATCAGAAGAACTCCTCCAAATCACTCCCCAGCATGAACAGACAGGGCTCCCCATTTCTACCAACTCTGCCTTCAGTGTGAAGGACCATCTTTCTAAAGCTGAAACTCCTGAGTCCTGGATGACAGCCCCTCCCTCTGCTCTAGCACTGTAGACTGTTACCCCACTCATGGTCTGTCCTTTTCACTGGTTCCCATCCATTTAGAAAAGGGGTAACTGAAAAAAACTCATGTATCTAAAATGTTTCTTTAACCTCTTGCTCGCCCTTTTTCAATTTGTTATTTTGTAGATCTAGCGAAAAATCTTGGCATCATCTGAAATTTCTCCTTTCCTCCCCAGATCTCTTGTTGCCTTCCAGCCTATCAGCTGTTTTCATCTCTCGGTCCCTTGAGTCTCTGCCAGCCACACCTCATCACACTGTTGCTGCCTGCCCCTGGAGGGTCTCTATTAGGAAACACCTAGGTTGCCCTTCAGGCTCCAGCTTGCCACCATCCGCCCTTTCCCATTATGTGCAACCTCTTGATGAAACCTTTCAAACCAGCTCCTACTGTGTGATGGTTGAACTTGATTGTCAACTTCATGGGATTTAGCATCACTATGGAAACGAACCCCTGGGCATGTCTGTGAGGGAGCTTCTGGACAGGCCTACCCTAAATATAGGTGACATTATTCCATAGGCTCGGGTCCCCAGCCTCACGGACCTCATAAAAGGAGAATGAGCTGAGTATTACAGCATTCATCTCTCTCTGCTCCCTGACTGGAGATGCAGTGTGATCATTGCTTCACCCCCTTGCCATCATGCTCAGTTCCTGCCATGATGACGCTCCCTCAAGCTGTGAGCTAAAATAAACCCTTCCATCCTTAATTTTCTTTTGTTGGGCATTTTGTTAAGCAACAAGAGAAGTAACTAAGACATACTGTCTACAAGATACAATTCAATTTTATGAATGAACACAGAGGGGCTGGGGATATAGCTCAGTTGGTAAAGTGCTTGCCCAGAGGGAATAGAGCCCTGTGTTCTGGCTCCAGTATTGCAGAAACTGGGTGATAGCACAGATGCCTAACTCTAGAACACCGGGTGGTAGCGCACACGCCTAATTCTGTTACTTGGCAAATTAAGACCAGTTTAGGATACATGAGACCCTGTCACAGAAAGAAAAAAGAAAAAAAGGAGAGAAGCAGAGTGAGGAGGGAGAGGGTAGGAGAGAAGAGAAAAGAACGAACACTGTCCCACGGAAATGGCATCTGGAAATTTAAATTAATACTTAGATACCCTCAGTCTCTCGATTTCCAAGCTAAAATTCTGAACCTTAGGTAGTTTCACCCCATGATTCATGACTGTGCTGTGATAGCAAAGAATCTGGGGTCACTGTAAAGTGCCCCAGGTTTGAGGAACCCTGAACTATCTTGCCTGGAAAAAACATCCAGAGTAGACCAGCAACAACATAGTTGTTTAAGACCTGTAGCAGGAACGGAGACTTTTAATTACCAGCCATGATTTAGACACACAGAGAAAGACTCATTTTCCTGACTGCAGTAAGTGGTTCACAAATTTCCGTCAGTGAAGTTCAGGCAAGCACATACAATTTGGCACCGTCTAAGTAAGCTAGCCTCGATTCCGGGAAACGCCACTTTAGAACACGTGCTCACAGCTAAGCTCGCATGTGTGCAAGATGTATGGCATGATTATTTGATTTTGCTGTGTCATTCACTTAAGTATTTTTCAAACTTGCAAAATACTGAAATGAGCCAAATGCCCATCAATAGAAGACTAGTGAATAAATTATGCGACAGCCTTGTAAAGAAATAGCAATAGAAAGGTGAGACACAAATGTCTGAAGGTGTACTGTGACATAAAAAAAAGCAGGGCATGGCACTGTGGGGATGAAGTGTTGAAGTGTGACCTTGAAGCCGAGAAGCAACAGTGGGGTACCTAGCCCAGTGGATTCAGTGAGGATGCCAGCTTTAGCACAGAATCATCATGCGGCTGTTGGATTTGGTGCTTTTGTAGGTGACAGTGGACTTCCCACCATGCCTTGGAGCTTCCTTTCACACCAGACCCAGAAACCTCAAGGGCAGGAGGGTCAGCCTCACACCAGGGGATTATGTATGGCCTGTGAGCCAGAGCCTCCCTGGGCTTTTTGCCTATGTTATTTTTACGTGCTGTTCCAATATCACTTGTGATGGGTAATACTGGCATCACATTAGAAATGGGGATATTGAGTGACAGAAAAAAACAGCTCTAAATAAAGGAGCTCTGTGTTTTTCCCTATGCTGTTGGAACAATGAAGGGCTACTTAGACCAAACAAGTGACTCCAGTCAGTTGCCTAGGAGGACCTTATTTTGGATGGATGAGGTGGTCGTCATACTAATTTGGCTATGACACATTGTTGAAGGTTAAGGGCTTCTACTTAATAATAAATCTCCCAGCCGTGGGAGGCCAACTTTTCCAATGCCCACCTGTCTCTACTTTCTAGCCTCCAATTTCCAACACCCATCTTCAGGGTGCCCGTCCTGGCTCTGGCTTGGCATCTAATTGAATCTTACAACAGGAAAAACAATAGATCGGGCCATTTTCTTGAGTTAACAGGTGTGACGAAAAGCAAATAAAAAGATGGCCTTGTGGCGGGATTGTAGAGAAAATGCTCAGAGAAGTGGGCTTTGCACTTATCTCAGAGAGGCAGAATTTTCCATCATAGCCATAAAAAAGTGCCTTGTCGAATTATTCCCATCCTTCCTGCTTTCTATTCAGCTCCAAGAATGCTCCCTCAGCTCCCTCTCACACCCACACCTCAGCTTGCTGCTCTCTGTGACTTGGTGATTGAAGGGAAGGGTACTTTAAATTTGAATGCCTCCCCTCTTACCTAGCACATCACAGGAAATCTTAAAAATCAATGATAGACTTATGTATCAATAGATAAACAATATAGTATAATGCCAGAAGAATCATGAACAGCCCTTAACTGAGTTTTATAAATACAGTAGAAATAGTTTCCTGAAACAGAGTAACCAAGACAGAAACAATGCTGTTCAGGTAGCTCAGTTGATTGCAAACACACAAACACAAAGTTGTGCCTTCCTTACGAAATCCCATCCAAAGAAAATCCAAACTTACAAAATGAATTATTTGTATTACGAAAGAACCCCTGAGCCACACATGCTAGCACGTACCTTTAAACTCAGCATTCTGGAAGCAGAGGCAGTAGGACCTCTGTGAGTTCAAGGCTAACCTGATCAGCATATTGAGTTCCAGGCCAGGCAGAGCTAGACAGTGAGACACTGTCTCAAAAAACAAAAAGGAGAAAAAGAAAAAAGTAATTTCTGCAAATTAACCATGAAGAATTCTTCCAGGTCTTTCTCCAATAGCAGCCATTTCCCTAAATTCCATTTACAAATAAATTCTTACAAAGAACTCCATTTTGTACAGTGAGGCCTCTGCACTTAATACTGGGGGTACAGGGCACCTTTGCCATGGAGGCTGTGTCTGGATAGTTCCCATGGAGTTCTTCCTCTTGGTCTTTCTTATGTTGGTTCTGTCTCTCCTGGAAGCCTGACTGTTGAATGGTTGGATAAATCCTACATAAACTCCCCCAACCTCTCTTTCATAATCCACCATCCTGTGGTCTCTCGTTAATCTCGTCATTCTTGTGGTTCTGTGAATAAATATATCAGGATGGATCTAAGGCTCTAACCCGATCTATTTCATTAACCTTGAGTAGCTCCATTTACCACCTAGCACAACTAAGGCGCATGGAACTATTTGAGTCTCAACTCAGATGGGAACTAAAATACCTGAACTTGCAAAAGACTATAATCACCTTTTTAAAAAGTTAATGTGTATATAATCTTTCTTTTTCCCACAACATTTTTGTATGAAAATGCTTGCAGAGAGATAGATGTTACATAGACTTCCCTGACTTCATCCAAATCCATAGACCTCCATACTAAGCTCAAAATCAAGCAAAATTCTACAGTCGTGGTAAATTTCTAAAACTTCTAGTTTCTAACCAGCCTAAGGGGGAAAAATCAGAGAAAAATGCTGTGTGTGAGCCCTCCTTTAATAGGATGAAAAGGCCACACTCGAAAATATTGACCAAGATTAGATATTCAGAAACTGCCAAATGGATTATGTTAAAGATGAGCACTGCCCTTTATTTTGTTTGAAACAATTCCTCTTTCTCCACCTAAAAATGAATCCTTATAGTACATATAGGTGCCCATGCCAGTGTCTGTTGATGTGAAACAGATGGGGAGCCCAGGAGAAGTGTGGGAGAGACCAGGTTCTTCCGCCTCACAGAAAGGGTCACTGAGTTGGCCAGGAACATTTTTTTGCTGCTTGTGATGAATGTCCAACCCTTTCTACATTTAGAATGTCTCTGCTCTCTTGTTCTCTCTCTCTACACACACACACACACACACACACACACACACACACACTACATGCACACGTGCACATATATATTAAAATATATACATATACTTAATAAAATTTAAATTCTCTAAAAGGTTCTTTTGAAGGAAGTCCTTTATTATTATTTTGAGTAAGTAGAAATTTGACCATTTAGAAGTAAGGAAATCTCTCTCTCCTCACAGCTGGGTGGGCCTTGTGCAAATTTGAGGAGGCATTTAGACCACCCAAAAGCAATGATAATGCCAATAGATTTTGAATATCAATGTAGAGTCAATGTTAGCTTTCCCATGACTTTAGCTAAGCACAATATACAATAGGAAGTCCAGAAAAAGCACGAGAGCTTTAAGAAATGTGCTTTGATGACATTAAAAATCAGACAACAATATCAGACTCAGTTCTCACATGAACAGTTACAGATTTTGCTTCTCTCAAGTCAGGTCTAACAGCACAGACTGTGGGAAAGGCCTCCACACTCCTCTCAGTACAGAAGGAACCAACTAACCAATGGCAAATGACATGAATGTCTCTGCCCGTGGCTACCGATTTCCCCCGAGCTGTTGATTACCTTATCATATTAATCTGCCTCAACTATTATCTTTCTATTTTGCCCACATGAACTAGTACCTCTTCAATGCAGAGACCACATTCCCCCCTCGTTCCTGCTCCAATTCCGTAGGTTTATTAAGAAACAGTAGACCCCGTGAGAACCCAAACACCATTCAACTCAAATGAAGTGGAGCGTCAATATTTGGTGGAGGTGCGAACTGGAAGAGCGAAGAAACCACAAATCCAGAGCAGAAGATGAGATAAGTTGGGCTGTGTTCTTAAAAATCAAGGGTACTCAGATGTATTGGCATTTCTTTCCTGTTGTGCCACACCAGTGAAGTGAGGAGGGAATCTGGGACAGAAGCAGATGCTGAAAGACCACAAACACCATCAGTGAGTGAAAAGCAGTGAGAAGAACACTGTGTAAGTTGCATGTGCTCTGTATAATGGGGAAGTGGCTGCCATGCCCCAGGCTGCTGTCACCTGTCAGAGGACAGCACCAATGTTCTCAACCCATTTCTGAGAGAAGCCAAAGTTCCAAGAATCTATAAGGACACCTCCAACTTCTTAATGCTAACAGCTAAGTAAAAAAGCTAAAATAAAAAACTTAGGCCAGGCATGGTGGTGCAGGCCTTTAATTCCAGCCCTCTAGAGGGAGAGGCAGCCGATGTCTCTGAGATCGAAGCCAGGCTGTTTTGCATAGTGAGTTCCAGGCAGGCTGGGACTAGGTTGATCCTGTCAAATTAATTGATTAATTAATTAATTTAAATAAATAAATAAATAACTCAGCTGAATGTGGTGCCATATATGTTTAATCCCAGGATTTGGGAGGTAGAGGCAGGTGGATCTCTGTGAGATTGAAGCCAGCCTGGTCTACATAGCAAGGTTCAAGGCAGCTGGGGCAACAGGGAAACCCTGTCTCCAAAAAACCATGTGTGGTGGTTTGAATGAGAATGTTCCCCATAGGCTTCAAGTATTTGGTTTTGTCTTGGTGGTGCTGTTAGGGAAAAGTTTTAGGAGGTGTGGCCTTGCTGAAGGAAGCACATCATTAGGGGTAGGCTTTGAGAGTTCTTAAGCCTTTCCAAATTTTCAGTTGTGCTCTGCTTCCTGTGTCTGCTTGAAGATGTGCGTGCTGGGCTTTCCGCTCGGCTGCCATTATGGACTTCCTCTGGAGCTGTAAGCACAAATAAACTTTCCCTTCTAAAAGTTACCTTGGTTGTGGTATGTTACCATTGCAACAGAAAAGTAACTAACACACCAAGTAGTAGTAGTAGCAGTAGCAGTAGTAACAGAAAAAAACCTCTAAGTGAGTCAAACTGTACCATGGGCTGCTCTAAGATGGACCACATTAGGGGAGCAACATGTCATTGAAGGGCTGAAGAAGAGGATACATGCTTAGATGCTAAAAGGGCCCTTTCTAACTCTGACACACTCATTTAGGGCAGATGACCCCAGACATAGGGTCATATTTCCTAATGACTAAGAATTCCATTTCTTCCTCAACACAGTGTAATTTGTACCACCAAAATTCTGCTCAAATGCCCCAATCCATCCCTTGGGTTTCCATTCAAATATTTCTTAATATTTTCAAAGCCCATGAGAACATGGTGTAAATTAAGCCACATGCTTTTGATGGGCAGGTTTCCACATCTGGGTAATAGTGTTTTCCTAGATCTATTTACCACCTCATATATATTAATCAGCCTTAACTATCTATTTTCCCACTTTGCCTAAATGAACTACCAACTCTTTCGATGTAGAAACCATATTCTGGCACTTTCCAAATACCACAAAAATCACTTAGCCCAAATGGCTCTTTTGTGTACGTCAATGAATGGCTGATGATTGTGACTTGAATACTGGGGTAGGTCTCACCAAATGCTACACTCAGTATGGTTTGCAAAGCAGCACGTCCCAACTCTTTCACAGATACCCTGGAACCAAATTGTATCTGAAAAAGTCCTTAAGAAGAGATGTTTATAGATTCAAAAACAAAGACAAAAGACTGGTTATAAGAGGAAGGCATGACCCATCTCTTCTCCTTCTTTCTTTTTTAAAAAAAAACTATTTTTAGTTTATGTGTATGAGTATATTACCTGCAGGTATGTAAGTACACCTGTGTTATACAGTACCCATGGAGTTCAGAAGAGGATGTCAGCTCTCCTGGAACTAGAGTTACAAATGGTTGGTAGTCTCCATGTGGGTACTGAGAATTGTACCTGGGTCCTCTGCAAGGGCAGCTAGTGCCCTTAAGCACTGAACCATCTCTGCAGTCCCCCTCTCTCTTTTTTCTCAACAGCCAGTTCCATCTTTCTCAACAAACTGCCATCAATTCCTATGTTATTCAAAGTCCTTTTGGCCCAAGCCTGCTGGAGAAAGGCACTGCATCACTCTTTATCCTTCAGGACGTGTGTGGTTCTTCCTCATAGAAGCAGGTGGGCCAAATAGACTTCAGGTAGTAGGCAACTACCTAGAAACTTTCAATTTAGGAGATCTAGAACACTTGTCCTGGGTTGCTCTAAGGCTACACAGTCTTTCTGTATAGGTGCCCCTAATTCATTATTGAGAAATGTGTTTGGTATTAGTTGCGTGACTCACTGCTGTGACAGGTAACAGACAAGGAGCAAACAGAAGCTCACAGTTCTAGGGTGTAGTCCATTATGGTGGGGAAGTCAAGGCATCCTGAACTTGAGGCAGCTAGTTACATTGCATCCACAGTCAGGAAACAGAGAGTAATGATTACTCAGGCTTGTCCCATTTTTATCCTTTTATGCAGTCTAAGACCCTGGTCCAGGGGTTGGAGCCACCTACATTCAGGGTAAGTCTTTCCAGCTCAGTTAACCTAATCTAACTAATCCCTCATAGGCATACCTCGAGGCTAATTAATATGGATAATCCTTAACAGGCATGTTCAGAGGCTTGCCTGGTAGGTGATCCTAGATCCTGTCAAGTTGACAATGTTAACCACCACGTTTCTTTTTTTTTTTAACTTTATTGAAAATTTCATACATGCATATAAGGTGTTTTGATCAAATCAAAGCCCACTCCCTCCCTTCCAACACCTCCCATATCTCCTCATCACTTTTTTTCTCCTTCCTTCCTTCCTTCCTTCCTTCTTTCTTTCCTTCCTTCCTTCCTTCCTTCCTTCCTTCCTTCCTTCTTTCTTTTTTTTTTT
>NW_008330297.1:1732035-1772241 GCF_000622305.1 Nannospalax galili | reverse complement strand
CTTTTTACCCTAACTGCCTAGCCAATTCCTACCTCCTATTCTTATCACACCATCCTCTGAAGAGGTTATCCAAATTATCGATAGGGAATCAGATGCAGACCACTCTGGCTTCTTCCATGTTGAACAGGGACGCAGGGTGAGGCAATTGGAGTACCCCTTCAGTGGGTCTATCTAAAAGACTCCCAAATTGCATAACTCTTATCTGGAGGAGGAAAAGAAAGTCCTTGACTGGTGAATAGGAGATGCGAAGGAGAAGTAAAGGCAAGAGTCACTAGCATTACAAGTTCTAGACAGGGAACTAGAAAAAAGTCAGAGCAGGGCAATTTTCAAATGTTCATATGAGAGTCCATTAGGATTTCTTGACGAGAGCCCAAAAGCATCCCTCTATTGAGTTCCTCCTCATTTTTCTTTTGTCTGCCAAGGCTGGACTCAAAAGTTATGGACTCAGAATTTGCTTTTAAACACTTTGATAGCTGTTTCAGTGGCTAGAATCAGTGTCAGTTCCCTCTCAAAGGCTTCTAGATAGGCAAAGAAAACAAATTTAGTCATCATTTTAGAACAATAGTGGGTTGTCTCCCTTAGCTACAGGTGGGCAGTCTAGATAGAGAGAGAAAACAAATTTAGCCATCATTTAGCTTTTAGGCTAGAACAATAGCTGGCTGTCTCCCTCAGCTGCAGGTGGGCACTACAGAACTGCAGGCCAAGATTTGAAGTCTTACATCTGAGTAGCATTGTCTTATTAGAAACAGACTCATACTTTAATCTTTGGTTATACTTTCCTTTTGGTTGTTTAAGACCATACAGTTGGCCCAAATAAATCAATTTATTTTTACACTTAGGGTCATCTGAGGATCTGTTCCTCAGGGGTCACATGGGCTTGGGAGGAGCCTTTGGCTCCTATCTTTTACCAGTTCCATCTATGTGAAGTTGAGTCAAAGGTCCTGCTTGACCATGTCTGGCTTCACTTGAAAGCATGGATGAGATATTTCCTCTGAGGTGACCCTCCTCTAGACTGGACACTGGTTCAAGTCCATCTTGTGGGGTCTCCATGTCCTTCCTGAATAAGAGGACAAGTGACTCACCACAGTTACAGAACATTTTGAGAGATGTTCCATAGTCCCTGGAACTTTGTCAACCTTGGAGGGCAAGGGGCAAAAACTGTCCTTCAAGTCCCTCTGACCAGATTAGTATAGACCTCAAAGTATGGCTGTTAAACGTCCAAGAAGGTTAGTTCCATCAGTCTGGTACTTTTTTTTTTCGGAGCTAAGGACCAAACCCAGGGCCTTGCGCTGGCTTGGCAAGCACTCTACCACTGAGCTAAATCCCCAACCCCCGGGTACTTTTAACTACCATGTGCTATGTAGATAAAGCTTGAGTGAAAATGAAACATTCTCAGATAAACCTTGACTAGACATGTATTTTGTTCCTTAACTAGTTGACTAAACTATGACCTTAGAAAATTTAAGATTATATTATTTTTGTCGCATTCTTTATATGTCATAGCAAACCCCATCAGTTGCTTAGGTTTTCTCATTTTTTCTATTTTGGAAAATATCTCCATTCCCATATCTTTTTAACATCTTTTACATTCTCATTTTATTTTTTAGTAATTATGACATAATAACATTGAAAAATAAATTTTCCATCTCTTGTGAGAATTCTTTTCCTGGAGATACTAAGTTTTGTGCATCAGAAGGTCTTGTGGAGACCTCGGTCTCAGTTGAGAACTTCAGTGGCATATTCATCTTGGTGACTGTGCCCTACAGAGCAAAGGAAAGCACATGTTCCATATTAGCCAGGGTTCTCTGGAGATTGGAACTGACAGGGTGAATACGGCTACAAAGGGACTTTATTAGGTGGCTTGAATGATGTGGGCTGGGAACTCCAACAATGGCTGTCTGCATACTAGGCAGGCTAAGAATCTGGTTAAGTGCTCAGTTATGAAGCTGGATGTCTTAGTGGGTGCTGAAGTCTAGAGGATCCCTGCAGAGCTTCTGGTCTTCAGTCCACCTGGAAAGGTGGAAGAAGTTGGGCTCCGATGGCAGAGGAGGATGGCAGCAGCAACAATGGGATAGAAACTCTCCGCGGAAGCGAAGATGGGCAATCAGCAGCAGGGCTTCTCCCTCCGAGCTCTTCATATCTGCCCACCCAAAGGCACTGCCCGCCCTGAGGGAGGGTCTTCCCCCACTCAGTTAATTCTGCTTGGAAACACCCACACAGAACAGCACAGAGGGGTGCCTCTTCATTGATTTCAGAGCCAATCAAGTTGGTGATCAAGATCAACCATCACATGGTACTGACATCTATACCAAGGAGGAGTCCAAAAGGAAGTCAGATTTTTTTAAAATTTTATTTAAAAAAATAGAAAATTTAGAACAAAATAACTACCAAGAACAATAATGGTATTATCTCTTTCAGCACACCCAAGGAAGCACAATTTTAAGGGACACACTCAAATATTCGGCACCTGGAAAAGGCAAAGTGACTGACTCCCTCCCTTGCTTCTGTAGAGGTGGGGCTATAGATAATGAGAATCTGGAAAAATATGGTACATTCTCATCTGAATTGATTAAAATCTGTAGCAAGCCCTTCTGTGTAAATTTTCCTGACTTCTTCATAGTAATTAGCTTCATGGAATGTTGCCAAATGGCATATTTTTCCTACTCTGAGCCCCTTTCTAAGCACTCCTGGGAATGTCTGAAATATGAGATAAGCACTCTTACCTCGAAGTTTTATTAAAAAGTTTAATTAACACAAGTGCCAAATGACACGTTCATTGCCATTAAGTAGGTACACTGCATGTAAATCTGTGAGTTACAGAATGACTCGAAAACCCATTTCCCTCAGCAACCACAGCTTGCTTTCTCTCCCCCAAGAGCCCTGAGAGCCCTGGGCATGTACATTACCTTCTTCAGCCTTGTACCTGGGGCCTTGGTCCGGGCTGATTCCCATCTTGACTTCTTCTCAAACGCTCCCTCTTCTCCAACAGTCCTGACCCCCATCCTGTCAGTCCTCAGTCATTTGCTCTCTGGGAAGCCTGGTTAAGAGTGGCTGAATTCACATGTATCTTTGGTCACCTTGGGAGTTGGCCAAGGGTCGCCAACGCTACTAACTTCCCATTCTGGTGGGAATATCTGAGAGATGAAGGGCGAGGATAAGTGAGAGAGCAGAGGTATGCACAGAGCCACGCGGGGATGGAGTCACTTCTCTCTGCTTCTATTGACCAAAGCAATTTCAAGGCCAACATAGACACAAGGAACAAAGTGATGCACTCAGTCCCTTGATGGGAGAAGCTGCAAGCTCAAATTAAGAAAGGTATGGGTACAGAGCAGTGTGCGAAACTGAGGCCATCTTACAAATCATCCATTTAGCTTCATTTACAAGGTTCAATTTTATAACTGTCTTAGTTTGAGTACTCTGGAAGCTAATCCTGAGACAAAGATTAAATGCCAATAGTTTATTTGATTGACAGTTCTAGGAAATAGAGGAGAATGGGGAAGTGAGAAAGGGAAAGAAAGAGTCAGTAAAAGGTTTGATGCCAAGCAAGTTGCCCCTATGGAGAAAGTAAAACATTCTGACAGGGTCACTCAGATCCTGTACAGGGCACCTGTCTTAGTCATTTCACGAAGAATGGGGGAGCCAGAGTTATCTCTCTAGCAGTTCCCCTCAGTCCACAGTTGACACCTGCTTGGACAGAAATAGGGTACTCATCTACAAATACCTGTGACCTGTTCCAGCAGCAGAATGGACTTCGAGGCCAGCTGGAGAGTCCCATGCTAGTAGTTGGCCTGGACAGATGGTTGGGTTAAAGGCTCCAGCAGGGAACTAACTGACAGTCCCTTTAACACCCAGTGGTATTGTTGAACACTGCACAGCCTTCTAAAGCTTACAATTCAGCTAAATGGAACGATTTTGAGTAAATCCTGCTTTAAGCTACGAGCAAATTCACTAGCATCTCTTATCAACATCTTCCTCAGTAACAGGTAATTTATAGGTGTCTTTTGAAGCTCAAATCGATACAGTGTGTTTCCAGTGACTTAAGATAATGCTAGACGCTGTCGTCGAGACGTTCTAGCCTCCGTTCATCCCTCAGACATCTGAGTAGAAACAGCCTATCCTTTGAGCTGTTTGCTTGGGTCCCCTGCTTTACACTCCGACCACTGCTCTGGCACCAACAGTACGTCTCTGAACATAAAGTGCAGATCCAAGAGCACAAGGGGACCTGTTCAGGAGACATGAACCTAACTGACATCGGTTACCACTTCAACCACAGCGCACATAGCCTTTGGAAAGCCACACGGAACAGTCACCAAAATTAAAACACAATGAACAAATGTAAGAGAACAGAAACCACAGAACATCTGCTGGAAGACCACAGTGCGACTGAACTAGAAGTCGGCCACAGAGAACACTGAAAATAGGAAACCAGCAAAGAAAACCAATTGAACCTCAGTGATCCATTTCAGCTTGACTGACTGGCCAATTAATCCCTAGGACCCACATGTCGTGCTCTCCCCCTGGGCCCCCACCAGCACTGGGGTTACAGGCACAGGCCTCCATGCCTGCTTTTTACATGGGTGCTGGGGACCTGCACTCTGGTCTTCATACTTGTGTGGAAAGCACTTTACTTACTGAGCCATGGCCCCAGTTTCTGTTAAAGAAACAATAATTTCCTTCTGCTATGGTTTGGATGAATATAAGTCAAATTCACTGTTAGGAGGTGTGTATGGCATCCAATCCTCTCCTCTCAGGGTCCTTGCAGCAGCCTGAGGAAAAAAAGTCTCCAAACCCCAGTCTGAAGAATTTTTTAATGAGTTTATTGGACTTGCTAACTGAGCTTGGGGTGCGGGTTTACTTACAGACAAGTGGGTGTCCCCACCCCCCCATTCACAGTTGATGCTGAAAGTCCACATCCAGACATAAGGCTGTTCTGGACCACCTTACAAATTGGTGAGAGACCAGCCTTGTGGTTTTCCCAGCTTTCATACCCTTAGCCCCTCCCCTGCAAGCAGCTACAGTCAACCGATTGGCTGGAAGAGGGAAGGGGCGTGGCTTCTTTGCAGAGTGTGGGAAGGAGGCGGTCCGTGGCTTGTCATCACAGGGTCGGAGGAACATCTTCCGGGTCACAATGAGTGCCCCACAAAGACAGACACGTGAAATGCCAGGATTTGGGTCACTGGGAGCATGCCCCTGAAGGGCATGGTGGGACCTGTCCTCTCTTCCTCTCCTCTGCATCCTGGCCATGAGGTAAGTGTTGGTTTACTGCTTGCCTTTGCTATGAGGTGCTGCCCTAACAAAAAGTTCAAAGTCAGGCTCTGGTGAGAGGTAAATAAAACACTTATAATTGCCTTAATCATTTCATTTTATTAATGAGAAACTAATACAACATCTATGCTGGTTACTTTTCCTGTTGCTGTAGCAAAATGCCTGGCATTTTAAGGAAGAAAGGGTTTATTGGCGCCCAGCAGGAATATCATGCAGCAGGTGCATGAGGCGACTGGCCACATGTGTCAACACTGAGAAGCAGAGAAAAACCAGTGCTGGAGTGCCCAATTCTCCTTTTCATCCAGACTGGGTCCCCAGCCAATGAAATGATGCTACCACACTCACAGTGGGTCTTCTCACCTCAGTTAAACCTCTCTAGATATGCCCTGAGGTTTGTCTAAGTCAATTCTAAATCCTGTCAGGTTTACAATTACTATTCACCTTCACAACTTCCCAAACTGAAAGCAACAGACCCAGACTATTTTACTGGTGAATAGTGCTGGTAGGTTTGAATCTGAAATGCCTCCCTAAAATTCATGTGTTAAAGGCTTGATGTCCAGCAGGTGGACTTCTGTGAAGTGACTGGATCATGAGGTCTCGAACATCAGCAATAGATTTTTCCTAGTTTGTCTCTCCACTGCTGTAACAAAACACTCTGACCAATACCAACTTGGGGAGGAAATGGTTTATTTGGCTTACATCTCCTGGGTCACAGTTCATCAGGGAGCCCAAGGTAGGAACTCAGGGCAGGAGCCTGGAGCACAGGCCATGGAGGAATGCTGCTTACTGACTTGCTCCCCTGGCCCCTGCTCAGCCTGCTTTTTCATTTAACACAAGCCTACCTGCCCAGGGATGGCACTACCCACAGTGGGCTGGGCCCTACCACATCACTCATCAAGAAGGTGCCCCTCAGACATGGCCACAGGCCAGTCCAATAAAGGAAATTCCCCAACTGAGGCTCCCTCAACCCAGGTGTGTCAAGTTGACACTAAAGCCGTCCAGCATAGGATTCACCCATTGATGAATGCATAATGATGGTACTGGGAGGTGGTAAAGAGCAGGACATGAGACCTAGTTAGAGGAAGGTGGGTCAGTGGGGCAAGTTGTTGAAGCCAGCCCCTTACTTTTTCTTCTCTCTGACCACGTATGGTACAGTTCTCTCCCACCACGCTCATCTACCACGGCATTCCTGGTTTGTCACGGACCTCAGTCAATGGAGTCAGCGGACCACAGAAAAGTCAGCTGAATCATAAGCCAAATTAAACCTCTCCTCCTTTATTCTAAGTTACTCAAGTATTTTGTCACAGCTACAAAAAGCTAACAAACACAACTATTAAACAAAAATCTGGGCCGGCTAACTGGCTCAACAGGTAAAAGCATTTGCCACCAGGTCTGATGACCTGAGTTGAATCCCTGGGATGCACATAGAATCAATCCCTGAAAGTTGCCCTCTGACCTCCACACATGCACCATACACACACACACACACACACACACACACACACACACACACACGATAAATTAATTTAAATATTTTAAAAATTATACCATTTTTGCCATTTTATTCATCTGTGGAGATGCCATCATCCATGGGGGGAGCACCCATACTCCTGAGAATTGTGGAAGTGTTTGGAACTTTGGGCTGGAAAAGCCATTGAGTGCTCAGAGTTTAATGGACTGTTCTGTGGGAGCTTGGAAGAAAAGAATGTGGGAGGAGGCTCTCTGCTCCTCCTTGTTCCAGAGGCAGCCACACCCTTGAGACAGGGTGGTGAATGGTGAGGTTGGAGTGAATGGGTGTGGTGGTTTGAATGAAAATGTTCCCCAGTGTGGGAGACAGGCTTGAGCCTAGGGTGAAAGTCTTATTGACAGCCATACAGCAGGCCCAAGGCAACAACCCGACTGCTGGAGCCACAAGGAATGCCTTGTGACATTTGCTCCCATTGGCAGATCATGAGACTGATGCCTAGAGCTCACCACTCCCTAATCACCACCCTTGAGACTCCAAATTGCAACACTTAGATATTGCAACAGTCAGGGTCATGTGGTTTACAGGAATCCAGGCTCTGTAATCTGAAACCCAGTATGCTAATGAGGCATCCTATTCTGTGATAGGACATTAAGTCTGTTATGCTAATAGGATGCTAAGTCTGTTATGCTAATAAGGTATCCTACTTGCTGTACTGTGATAGGACACTAAACCTGTTATGCTAATAAGGTATCCTGCTTGCTGTGCTGTGATTGGACCACTACCCCTATATAAGCTTGTGCCTTCCTGCAATAAACCAGATCTGTGTCATTGAACTTGGTCTCCTGTGTCTGAATGTGGCTCCACTGACACAGTCTCCTCACCAGCCCTGGGGTCTGGGACTGGGCAGAAGCAGCAACAACAGAAGGTGCCACCAGGCGAGCAGAAGAGCGGCCTCAGCCCAGGGCGAGCGGAGGAGCAGCCTCGAAGCCCATGAGAACAAAGGAGTGGCACCTGTGAGAATGGAGGAGCTGCCACCCCTGGCGGTGACTGCACCCCAGCAGCTCCAAGTATTTAGACATTTATCCCCAGATGGTGGCGCTGTTTTGGAAGGTCTTAGAAGGTGTGGCTATCCTGGAGGAAGCATGTCACTAGGGGTGGGCTTAGAGAACTCTTAAGCCGTGCTGGATCTCCAGTTGCTCTCTTGTTTCCTGTGCCTGCGGGAAGATGTAGAGCTTAGATGTAGAGCTTCTTCTCCTCTTCCAGCCACCTCTGCCACCATGCCTCCCTGCTGTGATGGATTGTAATTCCCCTGGAACCATAAGCTCAAATAAACTCTTCCTTCTATAAATTCCTTTGGTCAGTGTTTCTATCACAGCAACAGAAAAGTGACTAATACAATGGGTTTGGCAATATTAGGCACCTGTTAACCAGGGCTGCCTTTAATTTTGCCAAAGTGGATGTTGCCATCAGTGACCCCTTCATTGACCTCAGTGTGGTGGTTTGAATGAAAATGTCTGTGTGCTCCAATATGAGTCCACCCATGGCAAGTTCTACAATATAGTCAAGGCTGAGAACAGGAACTTTGTCTTCAATGGGAAGGCCATCTCTGTCTTCCAGGATTGAGATCCCACCAAGAGTCAATGGGATGGTGTTTGTGTCAATAATGTTGTGGCATCTACTTGGGCCTTCACTACCATGGAGAAGCCAGGGCTCACTTGAAAGGTAGAACCAAAAGAGTTATCATCTCTGCTCTTTCTGCTCATGTCTCCACATTTGTTATGGATGTGAGAGCCATGAGAAGTATGATAAGTCACTCAAGATTGTCAGCAACACTTTTTGTACCACCCCACCAACTGCTCAGCACCCTGGCCAAGGGCATCATGACAACATCAGCATTGTTGAGGGATTCATGACCACAGTCCATGCTATCACCATCATCCAAAAGACTGAAGAAGGCCCCACCAGGAAATTGTTGTGTAATGGCTATGGGGCTGCCCAAAACCTCATCCCTGCTTCCCCAGACACTGCCAAGGCTGTGAGCAAGATCATTCCAGAGCTGAACTAGAAGTTCACCAGCATGGCCTCTGAGTTCTACCCACAATGTGTTTGTCATGGCTCTGATTGTCTGCTGCCTGCAGAAAGCAGCTAAAAATGATGACATTGAGGTGATGAGGCAAACCTCAGAGAGCCCCCTAAAGGGCACCCTGGGCTACACTGAGGACCAGGTCATTTCCTGTGACTTTAATAGCAGCACTTACTCTTCTACCTTTGATGCTGGTTCTTGGCATTGTGCTCAATGACCACATTATCAAGCTCATTTCCTGGTATGACAATGAATTTGGCTACAACAACAGGGTGATGGACCCCATAGTCCACATTACCTCCAAAGAGTAAAAGGCCCAGGCCCACCCCCCTCCTAGGCAAGAACACTAGAGGAAGAGAGAGATGGTTGGTTGCTGGGGAGTCTCTAGTCCAACTCAACCCCCAACACACTGAGCATCCCCTTCACCGTTTCTGTCAATGACACCCAGAAGAAGGGGAGGGGCTTAGGGAGCACTACTCTCTTGAATACCATCAATAAAATTCACTGAATATACCCCTCCCCCCAAATAAAGAATGCTGAGGAAAAAAAAAACCACACAGAAAATGGAGATCTGGCTTGTGTAGTTTTCAGAGGGAAGTTCAAAAGTCCCTCAAAGACTCTCTAGTCCTTTAATGTGATATTTTGAATTAAGAATCTGTGGTTTCGAAGTGTTCAACATCATTAGTAATTAGGGAAATGCAAATTAAAACCACCCTAAGATATCATCTTACTCCAATCAGACTGGCTAGGATCAAGAGAACAAATGATAACAAATGCTGGGGAGGATGTGGAGAAGGGAACGCTCATTCACTGCTGGTGGGATTTCAAACTTGTGCAACCCATTCTCATTACAACTGTGGGAGAGGGAAAAAAAGGTAAATCTAAATATGTCGATCCAATTGAGGGGAGGAGACAAGGTGAAGTAGATGAGGTGTCAGACAGAGCTGGGTAGTGCTGCAGCAGAGGTCTGGAGGCCATGTGATAAGGTACTATGGAATGACCTACAGCTGGCACGCAACCCAATTTCTTGAAAACAGGGAGAAAGAAAAATGTATGCTTCTTTCTTTTATAAAAAGCTAAATCATGTACCTTAAAAACAGAAACTGTTATACTAAGTGAAGTAACACAGACTCAGAAAAACAAATGACGTTATGTTCTCCCCCAAAGCCTTTTAAATTCCAGGTCCTGTTAATAAGATGATGCTATACAGCAGTCCCTTCTGCATGAAATAACTACCATCATCATGACTTTAGCTGAGCCTGATCACTAAACATTATCACAACTGACTTGTTGATGGTTGTGCTCATTCATCAAAGGAGAGCCAAGCAAGGTCCTCACCGGAGTATCCAGCCACTCTTCCCGGCCAACTGTATGTAATTTGAGCCTAATCACACATGACCTCCTGGATTTGGGGAGGACTAAAGTATACAATCTGGGGAAGGCTGGGAAGAGAAGGCATGATCCATGCTAGGTAAAGGCTTTCCAGTGTGCATACCCTCAGGTCATACATACACTTCAGCAGCCCCTCAGTTATCTCAAAGCCTTTGAGGGGGAACTGACACTGATTCTAACCACTCTAAGAACTATCAAAATACCAGAAAGCAAATCCTGAATCCATCACTCTAGAGTCCAGCCTTGGAAGACAAAAGAAAAATGAGGAGGAACCCAATAGGGGGATGCTTTTGGAAGCCCCTATCAGGAAATTCCAATGGACTCTCATATGAACATTTTAAAATTGCCCTGCTCTGACTGCTAGTTCTTTGTCTAGAACTTGTAATGCTAATTATTCTTGCCCTTACTTCTCCTTCACATCTCCTATTCACCAGTCAAGGACTTTCTTTTCCCCCTAGAGATAAGACTTATGCAATTTGGGAGTCTTTCAGATAGACCCACTGAAGGGGTGCTCCAATTGCCTCACCCTGTGTCCCTGTTCAGCATGGAACAAGCCAGAGTGGTCTGCGTCCTGATTCCCTGTCGGCAATTTGGGTAACCCCTTCAGAGGATGGTGTGATTAAGAATAGTAAGTAGGAATTGGCTAGGCAATTAAGGTAAAAAGACCGCAAAGAAATGTAGCAAGTTTTTTGGCTAAAAATCAAAATGTCCTTGGTCCTGTTAACAACATACTGTTCCAAAGGCCAAAAACATCAAAAGTATTTGGGAGCAAATATCTAACCCTATTTTAGGGCTACCTCTTCAGAGGGGGGAATGTTGGAGGGGAGGGAGTGGAGGAGCTAGAGGGGAGGGAGTGGGCATGGATTTGATCAAAACACCTTATATGCATGTATGAAATTCTCAATAAATTATTTATTTAAAAAAAGAATCTGTGCTTTCTGGTCACCTGGGGCTGTGGTTCTTCCCTCTTGTAATAAAAAATATGTAATTTAGTTTAAATTTTAGTCCACAGTTAAGAGATTTTGAATTTTTAAAGAGAACTTGGACTTTAAAGGGTTGAATTTTTTTTTTTGGTCAAAGTTTAATCTTGAAATTAATGTACAGAATGCTTACAAGCCTTAAAAGGGCCTTAGAATTGAAAAGGCAGTGGGGTCACCACAAAGGAGAAGTTTCTGGCATGATCTTGATATCTGCTTTCCACTCAAGGGTGGGGATTAGTGCAGCCTGGGCCTGATGAACCCAAATGGATTACTCATCAAAACATCCTGTGAGGTGACTGAAGAATTTAGTTCCATCACATCCTCAAAATCTGAAATTGCTTCTTTGGGGTTCCTGTTATTGTTAGAAATAGGAGTGGAAAGAGACCCAGGTAGAAAAAGGAAGCAGCCAACCTCCATAACCCAGGTTGACTTTACTATTAGCCAATGAGAGGTGGAGCTGAGCAGCAGGAAATGGCACAGCAGCCACAGGGATTCAAGCTACAGGAGAGTTAAGGATTTGTGACTAGAGTTATGGAGGTTGGTGTTTGTAACGGGCCAGGGGATAAGGGTAGATGGACCTGTCTGCAGCTTTATGGCTGGGGATGGTATGTTCCAGGGCCATAGATTCGAAACACTGGCTAACAATGCTCTGATAAGGCCTGTCAGTGGGAGTGATGGTTTATGACCAGACAGGGTTTTTGTGTAATAACCCTTTATTTAATATCACCAGCTGCTCTACTAGCAGGAAAAGGCACTCATTGTTCACTGGGCATGAAGGGGTCATGGAGAGCAGCTGAGGCTTGGCACAATGTGGCAGGGGTGGAGTCCATTGGAGAAGGTATAACCTCAGTTACAGTAGAGACCCCAGCATATTGAAGATACCAGAACTAAGGAATGACCACCAAGGATAGTGGCAGGTATGGAGAGAAGCTGGCCTCAGCCTACCAGACAATCTGTATGTGCTGTGGACGGCAGAGCTGGAAAGGCGGGGCTGCTCAAGCCCTTTGGAGCCCAGAAAATCATGAGCGATACCCAGATGTTGGACACAGATTTGTACACTGTTGGATTTTGGTTTTGCTTTGATTTGGTTGTAAGTGTGTCCTGGTTCTTCCCTCTTCCTTAGTTAAACATATAGGTCAGGACTCCCAAAGACCGACTTTGGGGAGTTGCTGGATCTCTTTGGCCCGCTTCCCGTTGTGGCCACATTGAATAACTCTCTTTTTCTGCATTTCACTATTAATTTGGGTCCTTTAATTGGCTTTTTGAGGGTGGATGGTCCAACCCTGCTGTTGGGACACAGGCTGTGATCCCTGTGTCTGGTAATAGGGTGACCGTGAAGGGACAAAAAGGCTCATTTTGGGATGTCACCTGCTTACTGTTGACCTCAGGTGGAGCGGAAAGATGGACATTCCCAGTAGTTTCTGGAGTCATTTTACTCCAGGGACATCTTCCCACTGCAGCTGGCAGCAGCCACCTTTCTCACCTCTGTGGGGTGAAGCAGAAAAGTGAGCATTTGGACTTCATTTTGGACTGGGAAAGCCTGACATTTGACACATTCTGCCTCAAGGTTGGGGTGTTAAACAGGAAGTGGGGAATTGTAACAAGCCTGGCAGAAATGAAGATGCTCTAAAGAGACACTTGTGTCTCAATCTAACAGAATATTGAAGCAGTGGACCCCAAAGAAATGGAAATTTCCCCTCGGAATCTCATGCTGGGAGAAGGAAAAGGGTCCAGCCAGAGAGGGGGACTTACCCCTAGGAAAGAGATTTCACACAGTTCTAACACTTGTCAGACCACCTTCCAGGATGAGACTGAAACGCAGATAGTGATGGGTCAAAGCGGGCCAGACCTAACCTGATCAGGACGGTTTGGATGTGCATGTCGTTGGCCTTCTGTTTCAACTTCAGTCTCACTTCTGGACCCCAAAGATGGGTGTGAGGGGTCAATGGATCTCTTGTCTTTCTTCCCCCTGTGACCACACTGAATAAATATTTTTCCTGTTTTCAAAAAATACAAATAAATATTATCCTATCTTCTACGGTCTCTTTCAGAAAACAGAAGTATGGAGAATACCTCTTAACTTATTCTTTAAAGCTGGTATTACACTAATACTAAAACCAGACAAAGACAGAGAGAAAAGGAAAGCTAAATATCAGCAAATTGGATTCCACAGTGTATAAAATAATTACATACATGACAAGGTGAGATTTATTTTACATATGCAACACTTTTATAATCAACTAAAGTAATATATCATCAAAAGTCAAAAAAAAAAGAAAAATCACAGATGCAGAAAAGAATTTGTCAAAAATCTAACTCATGTTCGATCATCATCATCATCATCATCATCAACCTCTCAGTAAACTAGGGCTAGAGAGAATGTCCTTAACTTGACAAAGAATAGCCACAAAACCCCTACAGCTAACATCACACCTACTGGTAAAAGTAGCAAATAGCTTTTCCAGTGTGATCTGGACTAAGGTAAGGGTTTCCCTTCTCTTCTGAGTGTGGCACTGAAGTCCCATTATAAAAAGACAAATAAAATGGATATGCATTGGAAAAGAAATAACATTTGTTCATAAGTGACATGGTTATCTATATAAGCAATCTGAAAGAATTAACAACAAAAGACTTAAAACTAACAAGAGAGTGCAATAAAATTTTAAGATACAAGTTAATATGCAAAATCAATCATTTTCCTATAAAGAAACAAGGGGAACAAAGAACACGTGGAATCTGAAATTAAAAATACAACACAAAATAGCTTGGCTATTCTTAAAAAAGCAAGTATACTCTTACCACATAATCCACTAGTTGTGCTCCTTGAGCTATATAAGTGTAAAACTTATGTTGCCCAAAAGCCAACATGTAAATGTTTACAGCAGCTATTGTTACATTGCCAAAATGAGGAACCACCAACATGGTAGTAGATAAATGGATACGTGCCCTGTAGTAAATCCCAACCGTGCAATACTATTTGGTACTAAAAAGAATTAAGCTACTAAACTAAAAAGACACGGAAAGCTTCAACATACGTTGCTAAGTAAAACAAGTCAAGTCTGAAGAGCACATCTAGCATAACTCTAACAATATGATGCTTTGGGGAGGAGACACATGGAGGTAGTAAATGATTAAAGGTAGTCACAATGTGAGAGGGTGTTAGAGAGCAGGAGATTTTTATAGCACTGAAAATATTCTTCATACTATAATGCTAGGTACATGCTATCCAACTTTCCAACTCCATAGACTGTATAACTAGGAAGGGGCCCCAGGGGCTGGAGAGATGGCTTGGTGGATAAAAGCACTTGCTGCTCCCAAGGAGGACCAGAGTTCAGTTCCCAACACCTACATCAGTTGGCTCACAACTGCCTATAACTGCAGGTCCAGGGAATTCAACACTTTCTTCTGGCCTCCATGAGCACTCATACACATATGTGTATAAACACATAGACACATACACATACAAATAAAAAATAATAAAATAAATCTTTTAAAAAAAGAGCCCTAATATAAACTCTGTACCTTTAGGATAATAATGTGTTAACATGACTTCATCATACTATAATGTGCCACACTGGTAGATAATGGGGAGGTATGGCTATACATGTGAATGTGGGTATGTAGGAGAAATCTCTATTCTTTCCACTCAATTTCTCTATGAACCTAAAATTGCTGCAAAAAAAAAATAGAAAGAAGGGGGGCTGGAGAGATGGCTCAGTGTTAAGAACACCAGTTGTTCTTGCAGAAGACCTGGGTTCAAATCCCAGCACCCATATGGCAGCTAACAACTGTCTGTAGCTCCAGTTCCAGGGGATCCGACAGCCTCTTCTCTCCTCTGTGGTCATTGTACAACACGGGTGCACTTACCTACACTCAGGCAATACATACATACACATAAAATAAAAATAATAAATAAAAAATATTTTAAAAAATGGAAGGGAGGAAGGGAGGGAGAGAAGGTTGGAGGGAGGAAAAAGGAAGGGAAGAGGAAGAGAGGGAGAAAGAGAAAAAGACAAAAAATGGGCTGGGCGATGGCTCAGTCACGTAATGCCAACACTGGTGGGGTGCAGACAAGCAGATCTCTGGTGCCCCCGGCCAGTCAGCCTATCCTAATCTATGAGCTCCAGGTTCAGTGAGGGACTCTGTGTCAAAAGACAAGGTGGAGAGAGACACAGAAAACACCTAACACTGACCTCTGGCCTCCACAATCAGATGCATATATGTACCTGCATGTACACATGCACACACATGAATATGTCTGTACATTATACCCACACAAAAGAAAGAAGACAAAGAAAAAGAAGAAAAAGAAAGAGAGGAAGGAGAGAGAGACAGAGAGACAGAGAGACAGAGAGAGACTGTGCAGTTTGGTAACACAGGATCTCAGACTGAACCCACAACCAAATGCTTACTGTGGAAAACTGCCTCCTGTGTACAAACAGCACTGAACGTAGGATTTGATGACCCTGAGGGGCCACTCCTTCCTCTGCCTTCCTAAAGGGCTTCCAGACCAGTGCTTATCTTGTTTGTTCTCATGATGGATGGCCTTTCATGGTGGGTAGCAGTTTAATGAACTCATAAGGTTAAAACAGATTCCCGTTGTCTTTGAAGTCTGTGTTTCAGATATTTTGCCCTTTCCAAAAGCAAATGGCCGTCTTGGATGAGGGCAAGCGCAGGATGGGTGCGGACTGCTGGAGCTGTGAGGAGAGGGCAGAGCTAGTTACTCAGTCCAGGCTCCAGATGTGGGTCTCCCTGCCGGTACCCAGAGCTTTCATTTCACGCCACAAAGTTAACCAGTGTGCTTAAATAGTAACTCAGCCTTTACCGGAGAGTGAAGCTAACACAGAGCTCTCTCAGAATCAAATCCTGCCAGAGACTGGAACAGACTGACTGAGGGAGCTGCTCTTGGGCCTAAGCAAAAGCCCTCTACAGCAATGTTCGGAAAGTCCCTTTGTCCTGTTTTCATGAAAGCTACTATAATTTTTTCACATTTTCTTGGCGTTCTCTGACCAGCTTTCCTTTGTAATGCTAATATTTTATTGTATATTGCTGGAGCTCTTTAATTTTGTTTCAAGAATTCCAAAAGCTTTCTTAACTGTGAAAGGCAACTTTGAGCTCAAGAGGCACTTTGCATGTAAGTGAAGTGGGAGGAGTTTCAGGGAGCATCTTTGGGGTTTGACTTTGGGGGTACAGAATGAGGATCTTGTCCCCTTTATATATCCATTTATAGTTCTGTCCTTACCAACCCCACTGATACCAAGAATGTCTTTTGTAGCAAATAAAGGTTTTCTACCCCATAATTAAAGATTAAACAATCTGTAAACACTCTGAAAGATAACATCAGTCTTAAATTCACATGGATGACTCCAGATGATGGACACTAGGTCCTTCCTAGTAAGTGGTAAATTGGGTGCACATGGGGCACCTCTACTAAAAGGAAAGGGTATGTGAAGGTTGTCACTCTTTTTTGTTTTTGTTTTGAGAGAGGGTCTCACTATGTAGCACTGGCTGGCCTGGAACTCACTATGTAGACCAGGCTGACTTCTAACTCACAGAGATTTACCTGCCTCTGCCTCCTGGATACCTGGGATTAAAGGTGTGCACTACCACACCTGGCCTTCTTTAAGACCATTGCAGACCTTTAAAACATCCTTCCTGTCCTTTAGGAATCCCCATTATGTCTGTCTGCTTCCTCTGTCTTAAAAAGACATCACAAATTTCTAGTAAACCTTGCAAAGGGACAGCCAATGATGTCCACTTGGAAAAGTGCACCTTGAGAAAGGATCACAACTTGGTGATGCTTGGGATAGACAGAGACACTAGCAGTATGTCTCCCACAGTCCAACTCCAAGACTTGGGGGCGGCCTGCCTCATCTGGCCCTCCAATGGGCAAGAGCTTCACAGATGCAATCCCACGGTACTTCTGGACGCCCCTAACTGTAGGCTATCCCTTCATAAATTCAGATTAGCTGTCTTGAGTCCTGTTGTTTATATCCGGAAAAATTGACTGACAGAATATTGTTTTAACAATAGTTTTCCACTGTGGACTTTGATTCTGTTAACATTCAACCAACTTTTCATTCTTTTGAAATTCTTACCAGGCTCTTCAAAAATACCACAGCCATTTCTCTGTGGAGATGGACCCATGGGTTCTGAGCATTGATGTGTTCCTTTTAAAATTATAAATAATTCTCTCTGATACACCACTTTTTGAGTTCAGAGAATTAATGCAACAGAGGAAGGACAAAAATAAACTCAAGTTTTGAATACTGAGATTGCCTGACCTAAATCACAAGCTGGGTCTCTCATAAGTTTAACAATAAGCAGATTTGGTGACAGTAGGTGCACAGAAAGCAAGCTGGTGCTTCCAAATGTTTTGTTCAAACAGTGGTTTTCAACCCTCGCCACATACTGGAATCACCAGGACATTTTTTAAATGCCAGTGCCATGCTGGGTCCCACGCTCAGGAACTCTGAATTAGTACTGCTCTGCAGTACTGGGCATTGCTATATCTTAAAAAGTTCCCAGGTCAATTCTAAGACAATGGTTGAAACTTCAGTATGAATGTGAATTCAGGTCATAAATCTAAATTTGAATTTGGTTGATGATATTGATACTGGAGAAATCAGGGTCCCCTATTGGTCTTACTCTCATTAATAAAAAAATTTAAGAGTGGATTCAAACATAAGCCCAAGGATAATTTTATCAGAGTTTAAAAGAAAAACCCCAGGGAAAGTGAGCTGTAAATCTCAGCAGCTGCCCAGAAGAGAAAGACGGAGAAGGGAAGGGGAAATAAAAGCGGTGCTGTTTGAGGTAAGCCAGCATGGAGGCCTGCCACATGGCGGACAAGTGACCACATGGAGTGGAGGGGATCTTTAGAGGCTCTAAAGAGTAAGGAAGCCCAAGGTGCCAGAAAAAAACACATTTAGAGATAGAAAGAGGAAAAGGAGATATTACACTTTTCAGAATACTTCAGAAAAGTGGGCAGACTTTACAGAGCTCTGGCCTGGTAAGCTCCTACACTAGGGAGCTAGAATTCTGGGAAGGAAAAGTACATTGTCTCATTCAGGGGATAATTATTCCACCTATCTCTTTAGCATGGTGTAAGGTGAGGGGCAGTTCCTTAGCCAGGTCATTGACCCTGCCCAGCTGGAATGTTAGGTCTCCATCCAGGCCAGAGATTTCATTCCCTTGACCAGAAAAAACGTTTTCCCTTAATAGGCCTTTACAGATGCTAGTTATTATTATTACTAATGGTTATGTTGTTGAATAGAAGTATTTCTGTTTATGCAATAAATACGTATGTGCATGAAAATACATATCAAATAGATGACCTGCCACTTGGAGTGTCCACAGAGTATAACCTACCCAGGTGGCATCCATCTTGGTCTAAAAGCACTGACCACCTGCTCATTGAGGCTGTTCATGAGGTAAGTGACTTCACATGTTGATTGGGTCCATGTGCCTTAGACACTGCCGCCTCAGTAATATCTGCAACAGTTCATTTAACACAGGGCTTCATGAAATAAAGAGACTTGGCTCAGCTGAGAAATGACCACACTCCATGGGCTCCATCAGGTACCTCTTAAACAGTTAATGTGGACTCACACACAAACAGAATAGTTTAAATTAGCTACTAGTATGAACTAGAACACTATGAGTTGTGGGGGCAATAAATGTATTGAAGGGCATGGAGTGTCACCCAGGAGGAAAGCTGTTCCTTGAGGTTGGGGGTAACCAAAGCAGGAGGAGGACTGCCCAGGAATGGAAAACCAAGGCAAAAATGGCCCAAATAGAGATCATTGCCATCAAAGCAGGAGAAGTGAAGAGATAAAACAAGCAGCAAGCAAACACCACACCAGTTAGAATAAACCCTGGCCAGGAGCCATCGCGTGGAAGGGAAGCAAATGCTTAAGCCAAGGTAGGCTGAGTGAGTAAACTCAGGTATGGACAAGACCTGAGCCCAGTTAGCCAAAAAAGGAATAGCAGAGATTTTCAAGGAGGAAACAGAGAAGGGCCAATTCCATCCAACTCCAGACCAAAACCTTGAGCAGGATGGCAGGAGAGTGAGACTGGCCCAGTCCCTCCTGCTCCTGCACAGGGTAGCTGTGCCACGTCTTCCTGAGATAGCTAGAGAGACACTGCATCAAAATGTTTCTGCCCAGCGTGGCAGGGCACACCTTTAATCCCAGCACTCGGGAAGCAGAGGCAAAGGCAGGCGGATCTCTGTGAGTTGAAGGCCAGCCTGGTCTACATAGTGAGTTCCAGGCCAGCTGGGGCTACAGGGAGACCCTGTCTCACAACAAAACTTCAGCTTATGTAAAGCTGTTATGAAAATGCGTAAGACATGGGGAAAACTAAATTTTTATTAAAAGATCTAGAAGAAAAGCTGAATTGGGATTATCCTGGCAAGGAAGATACAGTAAGGTAAAGATGGATTCATAGAAGAATAGATGAATGAAACAAACGAAAATCTGGAAACATTTGTGTACATATGGAAATTTCAGACATAATAAATGTAGTATCTCTAATCAATGCTAAAAAAAAGTTTTTTACTCTAGTTGGTTGGTCAAGTGCAGAAATTTAAATTCCTAACTTCCACTCAAATCAGCCATTGTAGACAAGGAGAGAAAAGACATTTGGGGACAACCTGAGGTGTCACTGTGTCCTGGCACCAGTCTGCATTGTGCTAATGACTGGCATTGAAACAGGGCAAGAAAGGGTTATGGGTCATTCAAGACAGAAGTGTAAGAAAGGGGTATGATGGTAGCATACACATGCAATCGCAGGTTAGGATGCTGAGGCAGGAGGGTCTTGACGTCAAGGCCACATAGCAAGTTCGAGGTTAGCTTGGGTTACTTGGAAGGTCCTGTCTCATAAAACCAAAAGAAGAAGAAAAGCGGTATGCTAAATCCGAGACATGGACTTCTGCCACTTGTAATGCCAAAGCAAGTGAGGGTAGTTACAGAACAGGCCCTAGAAAACACACACCCATCCAAGGAATCTGGCCAGTCTTCCCAATACAAATGTCCTTATGACACCCAGAAATTTTGGCCAGGCTTATTTTAAGGCCCCTATAAAAAGAAAAAGATAAAGCTAAATACAGTGGAACTCTATCCTCCAGATGTCACGATGGTTACTGTCTGGAACCAGAGTCACTGTGATCACCTGCATGAGGCCACCATGGGATGGGATCTACTAACATCTCCTCATTGAAGGGGGAAGGAGGTCCACAAGACCCTCTTGCAAATTCCAGCCCCCACTCCATCCTGCCCCCACAGATGCAGCTGGCATTGGGGTTGTTAGCATATATCGAGTATATAGGAAGTAGCAGGCTGGCTGAGGTTGGGATGTCAGGGATGCCATGAGTTGTCACCTGTTGGAGTGTGTCTATTCAGTGAGGCAGCTGCCTGAGAGTCACTCATGCTCTTGTAAGTAACCCCAATAAACCAGCTGAGCCACCAAGCTGGACTTGGATAGAACTGCTTCTTTGTATGGGGTTAGTAGGCATTGCTGTGTGTCTCTCTGGGAAAAGTAACACCAGGTGTCGGCAAACGTGGCCTGGGACTGTTTGCTCAGTGAGGTTCACAGGTGTGCTCTGCTTTTACATATTCTTGATGGGTTCTTTAGCTCTACAGCAGCAGAATTCAGGCGTTGCAAGAGATCCTGTGATCCACAAAGCTGAAAATTATTTAGTATCTGTCTCTTCCAGGAAAAAATTATTGATCCTGCCAGGCATGGTGGCACTGCCTTTAATCCTAGCACTCGTGAGGCAGAGGCAGGTGGATCTATGTGAGTTCAAGACCAGCCTGGTCTACTTAGTGAGTTCCAGGCCAGCTGGGGCTATAGGGAGCCCCTGTCTCAAAAAGACCAAATAAATAAATAAATAAAATTATTAATCCTTTTTATAAACCACCTCTTTCAAGCACTGATATCATAATAGAAAAAATGTAGCCTGATAGATAGGGCTCTGGATTTAGAAAAAGAGACATGATCTGGTCTATAGAATGAGGTTCACTCCCATTGACTAAGCACCAGTGAACTTGCTTAACATCCCTAGGCCTCCGGCCTCAGCTTCCTAATTTCTAACCGTGGAAGATGAGTGAGATTCTTCTGGTCTCCACAGAAGACTATGATTCTAGAGTGGCCCCAATGAGTTAGAAAGGAGAAATCAACATGAAATTCATTACATGCTTTCCATTTCATTTTAAAGAATATATTTTATTTTAAAAGAAAAGGATTGTTTTATAAGGCTTATGGTAAAGGAAAAAATGAGGACAATTTGGAAGGCCAGATTTCTCAAATCTGAGCAACTAATGAGAAATAAAAGTGCATTTAATGTTTATGGGGCTTTTATTTTAACTCTTCACACAAATCAGTAATTTGAGTCTTTGCCATGGAGAGACAATTGCATGTCTTTGCATTTTTTCTGTGTGAGAATTTAATTTTTTACAACCTGCTGTGTTTTTCAGGCCCTTTAACTAATAGGCTTTTATCACCTTATGATTGCCTAATTTTCTCTTAATTGCTTCATGACAATACAATTTATTTTGATCACTCCCACCCTGCGGTTTTACTTTCTAATGAAGTACTTAGGAATTTATGTGTGCTACTGTGCATCGGCTTAATTTTTCAATCCCTCTTCTTCCTCATAAGTAGAGGAGTAAAATTGGAGTTAAAAGAGCCATGGGGTGCCTGTACTTTCCTGCATGGAGAGAGTCCATTCTCCTGACTGACCTCAGCCTATATACACTCTTGCCAAGGTCTTACAGTGACTGCCACATGGATCTTTGTGACTAGTATACATATACACACATTGTCTGAAGAGACACTGGCCAAGGTCATTTAGAGGTACAGAGACCCCCCTGGGTCTGTGATTCACACTATATTTCCCTTTACACAGTGTTTATTAGATTTTTGATTTGGATTAAATGAACGAGTATCATTGTTTGAAAAACAACATGAATAAATTCAGAACAAATTTTCAAAACAGTCACTTTTTTTTCCATTAAAGTAGATAGTTATGGAAGTAGGAATTGGGGTGTAGCTCAGTGGTAAAGCTTCCTGACGTGTATATGCAAAGCTCTGGGTTCAATCTTGAGCAAGTCTTGGGGGGGAAAGCTCTAAAAGCAAACACACTGTCATCTGGTTCACTCGGTTCAGTTCAGCAGATGCACTTTATATTGCTAGTATTAACCTAAGTGGACCTTCTGATGTTGATGATAGAAAACAATCACAGAAGGTGAAGTCTAATACGCTAGGACAGCATCTATCAGTATAAGGTCACATGCATTCCTCTAACACAACAGACAATAACCCATGTTTTCTATCTACCATCTTAATGATACCATCTTAATAGCTACCATTTCTTGAGAGTTGGCTTTGTGTCAAGTACTTTATACCATTTTATTCAGCCTTCCAGGAGATGAAATAAGACAATCTTCATTCTCATCCATGGTCTGCATTGACCAAGTTTACATAAACGATATGTGGCAGAGCCAGGGTCCAAGCCTGGACATTGTGACCCTAGAGCCCTGACCTCTCAGTGCACACGGTCTTTCTCTCAAAGTGCCTTCTTCTCTGTCACCTCAGTTGCTGCTGCAGCAGCCGTGTGAAGATGACAGACAGACAGACAGACAGCATATTTTCCTTTTTCATAAATGAAGACCAGGGAAGAAGGGTCATTCTTGTACCCAACCTTATAACAGATAAGCCAGGTCTCTGGGTTCCTGAGCCTGAATTCTTTTGATAAATATGCTTTTGTAATCAAGACCTTTAATCGTACTGGAAACTTTAGAGGAAAGTATGCTTGTCGATAAAAGAGCAAACACCTGTGCTTTCACAGTCTTGATTGGCCAGAAATGGAGGTGAGGACCCCCCCGGTTCCATGATGTGAATTCACTCTATGCCTTAGGCAAGTGGCTTCTTTCCTGAGACCTGTAATGATAAGGTTCAACCAGAGAATTCCTTGCACTCCAGCTCTGGGGAGTGTGACTTTATGACCTAGGATCTGTGTAGTGTGATCATGAGCCAGAGCCCAGAGGCATAATATCTATCGTGCCATTGAGACAGAATGCAGGGATTAATTTTATTTCAATGTGTAATGAGAATGCTGCTCAGAACTATTGGGTCTACACCTGCAATTATCTAGTGAATTTGGGCCATGTAGACAAATAGCTTCAGATAATTCATGTCAAACTGAAGTTTAATGCAAAGATAAAATGAAAATGGAACATATTGCTTTAAGAGCTAAAGGATTATATTTTTCCAAAAGAGTTACAAGGCACTGGGGAGTGGCTCAGTGGATAAAGGGCTTGCTCTTCAAGCATGAGGATCTGAGTTCAGATCCCCACTCCCATATACAAACCAGGCTGGGCTGGAGAGGTGGAGACAGGCAGATCCTAAGGACTCACTGGCCAGCCACTCTGACCAAAACAGTGAGCCCCATGTTCAATGATAGACCCTGCCTCAAAAGTATAAGGTGAAGAATGATGAAAGAAGACACCTGACCGAGACCTTGGCCTCCACATTGTACACATGGACAAGTACACCTACACACAGACACAGTCTACATACAGACACACTACAGACACACTCAGGGACACACATACACACACACAGTCACACACAGAGACACACACTCATAGACACACACACTCACAGACATATACACATACACATTCACACACAGAGACACACATACAGAGACATACACACTCAAACACACAGAGCTACAAGACTATATTCAATTTTACTTTACATGAACAGAACAGTTACTGACATTCCAGCTCGTTCTATTTGCAGTGATAACATCGCACTGAAAATGCCTAATCTCCTGCTTATATTAGAATTTTATACATTGCCATCATTGCATCCACAGAGCAAATAGGAGGTACAAGATCAAGATCATGCCTGTCCTAGTTCAATTGTAATAACTGCTTATTGAGCATCTGTATACTAGTTATTCGGATGATTTGATTCATCTCATCCCAACAATTCTGAGAGAAGTCAACACTGTTTTCATTTCTTTATTAATGAGATCAGGTCACTGAGGTCTTAAGCTTGACAGCAGGATATCTTCATAGGCCAGCAAACTAGAAAACCAGACTTTGATCTCAGGGAGGAGGCCTCTGGAGCATGGGCCTACAGGCAGAGTGTACACTGTGCTCGCAGTTCTTAGGTACCCTGTGCACCAGGGCCTGGGAAAGAGCATGGGACAAGGTGGTGTGTGATCACTGGAGTCAAGAAGCTTCCTGAATATCAGGGAAAAGACTGCTTCAGATCATGAGAAGCAGGATGACTAATGAAAGGAAAGGATAGGGCCTTGGGGGCTAGAGAAAGCTGTGAGGGCAGAAAACCCCACAAAAAACAAACACCCAGACTGGCCACAAAGTGGAAGGTAAGTGATGTAGAGGTGTTGGGGGCAGGTGGATCCCCAGGAGCTCACCATGGTGTCACTAATGATGAGCCAGGGTGGACAGGAAAACGCTAACTCATATTTGATGGACAAAATGAAGTAAGACAAGCAGGTTTTAAGGACACAACATCACTAGGCTACCACTGGGTACCTGGTGCTGGTCTAAGCTCTAAGTATGAACAGCTCTGGGAGCCAGGGGTCACCCTCAGGTGACATGAAGAACTGAAACACAGAGAAGTGACCTGGTTTAAGCTTCCTTGCTGGTGAGAGGCAGGCTCAGGATTTGAACCCAGGTGGTCTGAATCATAGTGTCCCTTGTTGACTACCACTTTCTGTAGAGTTTTCAATTCAGAAAAGATGTCTGTCAACCTTGCTGGTTACACAGTCCATTTTATTGGCACCTTGAATTTATGATTTTGAAATCCCATTTAGAAAACTGTCATGTCACATAACGGATAACATTATCTCCAACTTCATCAAATGCCTGTATGTTCTCAGACAACAATAAAGTCACGTCAACTTTCACCACCTCAGTTGAACCAGATTTAATGGGAGCATTCACATGGCAATATTAGCAATATGTGTGTAGAGAGGCAATAAAGTCACAGGATTGCTGAAAAGAAGTGAAATGTCTATTTCCTGTGAAACACATATCCTTCAATATATTCCTGTTTTGTAAATCTGTGGTTGACAAGCAGTGAAATACAATACCAAGTACCACATTAAAACAAAACCATAATGACAATGTTTGGTTCCTAGAAGAAAGTGGAGCTGTTATCGGTCAGAAATGATAAATAATGCAGTGAAGCCCTTGGAGATTCAAAGCCTTCAGCCATAGGCACACATCTGAAGCAGGGAAACAGGCCCCCCGGATGGCCCGCTGGAGCCGTGGGATAATGAGACTGGCTTGTGGCCACAGCTGTGGGTTACCCCAGTCCCCGAACCCACAAGCACCACCGCGCCTTCTCTCCCTGCCTTGAGGCAACCTTCAATTTCAGAAGGGCACAGAATCAAACAGAAAGCAATTAGTGTGGCAGAACCTTGAAAAGAAACCGATTGCCAGAATGGAGAGTTTTTATTTTTTTTTGCAGACAGGCAGGATTTCCTTATTTGCGGAGAGAAATAGCAAGAACAATTAAAAGTTTCAAATCAAGTGTAATTCCTTTCAAGTTGGCTTTGCTGAAATATACATAAATTTCCTATCAGAGCTTAAGCTCAAGTCCGGTGCTGTTTGTTTGTTTTCGAGAACACGGCTTTCATCTCTGTGAAGGATGTCATAAAAGCACATTTCAAAAAATGACCATTGGCACCCAGCTTCCTATTTGATTATGTTTTGGCAAACAGCCCTGCCAGTAACACAGAGCCCCTATCTGGGACGTTCCAATTGAAAGATAATTGCTTACATGTACCACCTGCCTTTTACCACTCCCAGCCCCCATGCTGTAACAGTCTTAAATCCTGGAAGCCACAAGAAATAACTCAAGTTATTTAAGAAAGTCGGTGCTTTCCATTTTAGTTTACCTCAGGCAAACTCATGAGGCCCCCCTTGAAACAGTGACACCAGGAGCAGTAGGACTTAGAAGCCCCAGATGCCAATTACCACCTGGGAACTAAATGCCATAATTAACGAGACACATACTTTAATCTAAAATGAGTCAAAAATGTTGCTGGATAAAGAAAAAAGTAAAGTGAAACTCCGTAATTATAATAAATTGTTGCGCCAGTTTCCCTGCCTATCAAACAACAAAGATAGATGTGTCTTGGGGATGCTACAGTCAAACATTTTTAAATTAACACTTGACTCTGAATAAAGGTCTCACCTCGACAATAAACAAGTCAGTTGTGTACCTGAACCTCAGAGCCAGATGTGAATCAATGGTCTCCACCTCACACCAGTTTCAATTGGATTCTTAAACGAAGGTCATAGATCCTTTCCCCAGCTACCACGGTGGTAAAAATGTGTCTGCTGTGTGTCCTCTCACACACAGCTTCCTTGTTTTCTTTTGTTCTTTGCAGATGAGTTTATGGCTAAATGCAGCAGCATTAGTCTGGCATAGTCTTCTGAGCTTCCCCTGAAAATCCGTTAATTTCAACAAGTTTCTTTGGCCAGGTGGGGGGCAATCCTAGATGCACCGTCTGCTCATGAAGGGTAATGCTTGTGCCCCTCTGACGGCTTTCCAGAACACATGAAAAAACTGTCATCACACTAACGAGCTTAAAGGTTTGCCTTTGTCTTGGTAAAGATTAGTGGTACATTTGGGGGAAGATGAGAGAGAAAGAGGAAACACAGGACCATTCTCTGGTCATTTTAAATGTTTCTGCTAGGATCAGGGCAATATGAAAAGAAGAAAACAGACTAATATACATATACAAAAGGCATTGTGATCCCAAAATGATGGGTCAAGGTTAAAGCATTCCTCTAATCCCAGCTGCTGGAAGCCTTTCCCCACAGCTTCATCCATGAGCTTGTTCTTGACAAATAAAAACCGGAGTGCAGTCCAGAGACCAATTACAAATCACTCCTCAGATTCCTTTAATCCCTTTGTTTCCATTTCTAATCAGAATAAGGATTTTTTTAGACAGCAAAAGGAGAGAACTTATAAACAATCTGAATCTTTGGGTAAAAAGAAAGGCCTTGAGAGCTGTCACCAAGGACCTGCTGCACCCTCCTCATGGTTCTGGAAAACTCTCTCATCAGGCCAAGGCAAGTCAGAGGACAGGAGCACAAAAGGGTTTTCATGTGACTGATTCAAAACCTAAAAGCAAGATCTTGCTCAAATACCAGCTCAGCTAAGAAGAAAATTGGAGGAAACGGTCCATTACTGTTGCCATCTCAGGATAATGATGGTGACGGTGATGGTGGCTAGCATCCACCCTGTACTTCCTTTGTACTGGGCACACTACCTTTATTCCCTTCGCTGTGCTATCAGGTAGTACTTCACAGTCTCTTCAAGGGAGAACAAACTTGCAGATACCTTTTCCAAGATCATTCACCCAGAAGATGGTGGAGCAGGGACTTGAGACCTGAGGAGGCTGTGTACTGTAAAACAAAATTAAAAGTGCTGCCTTAATGTCTTTGAGCCTCATAGTGTCCCAAAGACAATCCTGAGATGCTCTGATAGCACCAGTTATGCCCTTCTCCTTGTCTGCCCCGTAACCCATCACGACAAGTTTCCCACCTGGCTCTTCAGCGAGTTGGATCAAGTGCACCCTACACTACCCTCAAACAAATGCGTTTTGCTCCCTGTTTGGTTGCAAAATTATTGAAACAAACAGATCTCATCTTCCCATGTGAAGCTCCCACGGCTGTCTCTTTGCTGGGGTACTACAAGCTTGCCTTCTACTAAGGTTCAGATAGCCCCGCTCCCTCACCAACAGGGCCTCACAGACCTCGCAAGCAAGGCCGCCCCCCCCCCAGAAAAGGAAACCGAGTTGATAAGCACCCTGGTCTTTGAAGTCAAGAGAAGCAGACTTTTCTCCACTGTTTGGCCAACACAGCAGGCTTCCCCTTTGATCTCTAAAGAGGGCAGGTTTTAACAGTCCGGCTCTCCTGCTCCCCACCCAACTTAAAAAATATATATATCTTCCCACCTTCTGCACCCCCTAGATGCCTCCCCCTCAAAAGACTGCAGCTCATGACCCAGGGCAGACATTTTCCCTGTCCAGAGGGGAATCTGTACCATGTGTTCCTTTGCTAATAAACTCTATTCTGCCGGAGTTTTATCTGTGTCCTGGTGCTTTCTCTTGATCAACTGGATTCATCCATTGCCTACTTTACCTATCACCTTCACAGTCCTTTCTGGTTCATTTTGCTTCCAAGTGCAAGCCCCACATGGCTGGTGTGGTATTCAGCGCTCTCCTCTCCCAAGCAGTGCTGTATAGAAGCAGCTAAAAAGCTGCTTTTGATTTTTCTGTCTAGTGGTGGTATCATATGTTACTCCATCTTGTTCTGCTCAGAGTCCTTTGCTGACAAAATGACGGCTAGGCCAGGCCAGACAAGTAGCTACCGTTTCCGAGAGCCTCCCTGCTGCTGGTCCTGTCTCTTTGAAGTCAAACAGAAAGGTTTGAGGCTCTCTGTCAGCAAGCTGTGTTTCTTCCCAGGAGGGCTGTTTCCTTCACTCTGTTGCAGAGTGGTGCCTCTTGGGGGGCAAACCCGGCACCTAAGTGGCCAAGAGGCCTATAGGAGAGCCAGTGCTGGTGTAGTGAGCGCTGAGGCTGCTGAAATGACAGCCCAGGGCTCTGAACCAGATGCATCATGAGGCCAGATGCTGGTTTCAAACAAACAAGGTCATTTTCTTGGGCAGATCTGGCGTCAAGCTGGGAGGTCCACAGCCAGTGACACCCTCCCTTGTTCTTATGAGAAAAAGCCTCCAGCATGTCACGAAATGTTCCTTACTATCTCACACACATGAATGACAATGGAGACACCTCTGAGGCTGTGTAGGTGCGAGCAAAGTCAAGGCTTGGAGTCCCCGAGTAAGAAGTCTAGGGTCCAGGATCAGCTTGGCATTCGCCAGCTAGGTGAATTTGACAAGCATTTAATGTGTCTGAGCCATTACTGCGCTTCTACAGCTCCTGACCAGGCTGCTATGGAAGCCAAGTTGAATGATAAATGTCAAGTACCTGTTGGAGTAAAGGCACAATAAACAGGATCAAGAGGTCCCCTGACTGTCCTCCTTCCAGAGTCTACTGAAGACTGTGCCCCTGCATGAGCAAAGACCAGACAACAAATCAATGTTATTAATAATACCTGAGCGGTCAAGTTCAGATGAATTCCGTGTGAAGAGACAAAGGTTTTACCCGTGAAGAGTTTTGGCCACTGTCCATGTAAAAATTTGTCTTTTTCTGAAAGGAAACTTTTAGGAATAGAGGAGATCTTGTGGTGTTTTGTTCTTGTTGTTCGTTTGTTTATTTGAGGCAGGGTCTCCCTGTAGCCCCAGCTGGCCTGGAACTTGCTATGTGGACTAGGCTGGCCTTGATCTCACAGAGATCTGCCTGTCTCTGCCTCCTGAGGTTAAAGGCATGCACCACCAAGCCCAGCTCTTTTGGTTTTTGATGGTATGCGTTTGATGGTTATTTTGTATTTATCAAGTTTTGCTTGTGCATGTGCGTGAGGGGTCATGGGTTATTAGTAAAGGGCTGAAAGAGCACCTTGGGGCCACATAGCAGCACAGAACAGGTCATTTGCCTATCTGAGCACTTTCTTTTACATTTTTATAATGATGTAGCCTTGAGCTGCACTTCAATGCCTGCTCTACCCTGTTAGTCTCATTGTGTCAGCTTTATAGAGACTTTCTCCACAGGTTTACAATGCCGAGTATTTAATTTCTAAGTGCTGATTGTCTCTCAGCTTCTCCCCTTCAGTTACTTGCTGAGTCCTGTGGGCCCACGTTCCCGTACTCTTAATTTTCTGCTTCTGTTCATTCTTAAGTTTAAACCAACAAGATGTTTGCTTCATCTCTCTCCTGCCCAGAATGCAGACTTCCTACTGGCAGCTATAGCGGTCAGCTAAGTGTTTGGAGACCATCTGAAGCTTCATGGAGGTGACAGGGCCGTACTTGACCTCTGCTGATTTGGAATAAAGTAAAACTACAGATGATACTCCAGCTTTGAGAGACCAAGCCCCTCTTGCCAAACAAAGCAAGATCAAGCCATGCCCCCAAAGCAGGGCAGCCTCAATAGGAAGAGCGAGGTAAGGTGAAGACCTTTGGAGCAACGTCCTAGCAGAAAGCACCAGCCACTCTGTTGCTTCTCGGGACCCGAACCTGTCTTTCAAGCAGGGTACTCCCTGGAGTTCTGACTGCTCCCTATTCTTTCCTCCAGTCACGACCCTTCCACACAGCAGCTACTGGACAAGAGTGTATGATCAGTTCAGGTGTACAAACTGCTCATGCAATAATAAGAGAGAATCTCAAAGCCAGGGTGACAGAGATTACATGAGTTACAAGCACAAAGCCTCACATTACTCAATTAGCTTGGCACAGGTTTAAAGTATTTGATTCTGCTCAACAAACATTAAACAGTCCCTTCCTTGGTCTCCTTGCTTCCCACCCCTGAGTCCCAAACCCTAGTCCTTTGTACTCACTACCCTGTCTTTATTCTTGTAAAGACTTTTGGTCTTTCACCAAAAATAACAAGATTTTCACCTGGACTAACGAGAATACAGACAAAGCAGCCAGCACTTTAGTTCTTGAACTTGATAGCAAACCCTTCTGTGGTGGACCTCTAAGACCCCGACTCTACCTTCTAGGGCCCCTCATGGGTTAGGATCTAGGACAGCTTATTTACCTCTGCTGAGCTTTGTTGCAGTCTTGGTCACCTGGGCTCTGCCCAGCTCACCTGCTTTTCTTCTCCACGGTCCCCTGAAAAGCCCCAGTGCCTGTTCTTTTCCCTTTCCTTTGGCAGATGGCCCTCCCCCGAAAGCGTCATTAACTGTACTCTACAGCCCTGTCCTGACCCGCACATCCCAGCAACACTGTGTCTCACAGACTTGGACCTCCTCACGTGCCTGCCTCCCACCAGTCTGGGTCCCTTGAGACTTCTGAATAAGTAAGAGTTAAAAGAGCTTTACTACAGAGTTCACAGGAGAGGGGCATGAAAAGGTCTAATTCCAAAACATAAAATTTAAATTGCAAGAGAAAGAAAGTAAATAAACACGCTATAATTATATCAGGGATATGTGCAATTATACATATGATTTTTAAAGTTTCCTTTTTTTTTTTCTTTTTCCCCTAAATGTTCACAAGCATTACTTTATAATTAGGGAAAGTACTGTTTACAAAGTGAGATTAAAGTCAACCCTAGATCTCCCAGTAAGGGTGTGGGGGAGAGGCAGGGTTGGGGGTGGCTGCTGCTTTCCTGCCATATTATCTGTTCGGGATCCTCACTGTTCTTGTTCATCTATATTTCCCTTCATTCACTCATTTTCTATCATTGTAACTAGGTCTGTCAGTATTTGCTGGATGTTCAGATGCTCCTATTTCCCAGAGTCTCTTAGAGTTGAGCTAAGGTGATACAACCATGGACACAAATGGCAGCTATCATGATCGAGCTGAAGCTCTTAAAAATCAAAGTATCTTTGTATCACTCAGGGTTCTCCAGAGAGAAGAACCAACAGGAGGTAGATAGATGATAGATGATTGATAGATAGATAGATAGATAGATAGATAGATAGATAGATAGATGATCAATGATTGATGATAGATAGATAGATAGATAGATAGATAGATAGATAGATAGATAGATGATAGATAGATAGATAGATAGATAGATAGATGATAGATATAGATGATGGATGATAGATAGATGATAGATAGATGACAGGATAAATAGATAATAGATGCATAGATATGATATGATATAGATGTAGATCATATACAGATATAAATGATATAGCTACAAATCCAGAAAAAAATGTTTACCAACTATCTAGGCATCCCTTAGGCCAATTAATATCAACTATTAAAGACTTCTCTGTCTCTCTTATCTAGTGAAGCCCCCTATGAAGATGGACTCGTGACATGGCAAAAGCCTGGATTCCTGTGTCTAAACAGAGGAGAGTCCCTGTCAATTGACTTTGTGAGTGAAAAAAAAACTTTTACTGCTTCAAGCTCCTGAGATTCGAGAATTCATTTGTTACATAGCAGAGTTTAGACTGACCTAATTCTACCTTGACTTGTCTTTATTTCTTTAATGCTTAGGTCATCTTCTTTAAAATAAACAGTATTTTCTTTAAAGTTTAAGACTGTGTCATAAGACACAAATTCCCTTCCATGGTTTACTACATTCCTCTTTCTCTTCTATTTAAATTAGTTAAAGAATTTGTTGTTTCAACCATGGAAGAAGGGCAACCCAGCCACAGATGTTAATTTAGCTGTGCAAAAATGTGTCACCTTGCTAGTGTGTCCCCTACCCTGGGAAAGCATAGTCAAGATCCTGTAAAGCAATTTCCTCAGTCCACATGAACCTAGAGTCCTTGGACATTGAAGAACCACTTCTTCCACTGTACTCAACAGAGAAGTTTAGCCAGGTTCATGCCTATAATTCCAGCACTTGGGAGGCTGAGGCAGAAGGATCACAAGTTTGAGGACAGCCATGGTTACATAGTAAGACCCTATCTAAAAAAACAAACCAAACAAACAGACAAGGGATGTCTCCTGGGTAAAGACTTCAGGATTCAGCCTTGGCTCCAGAAAGTATTTACTACCTCAGGAAATGTCCATGTGTATCAGGCTAATCAAAGACAGCAGATGGCATAACTGTGCAGTCATGCACATTCCCTGTTGGCTCCTGCCCCATCCTGGCCCCTATACCTGAGTGTCACTAAAGTTCTCTTAAGCTAATTGAAATGCATGAAAGTCCCTATGAATAGTTACACCCCGATGCCACACAGTTTCCCTGTTCATATTCTTTGTCCACATTTTTCATATGTATGCATGTTTGTATATTTACATCTAACTATATATGTAGAGTGCCTTTAAAAGTAAGGTTTTTACTCTTGAAAGAAGTCAGCACTGGTCTTGTTAAACTGCTTGCTTTCATGTCACAGGATATCTGTGCTCTTGCCACATAATACCTATCACCTTGGAACATGTCACCAGTATTAGCCCTTTGAGTTTACTTTAAGTAATGCTTTACTTGCTTTTAGCAGCCATAATAAGTCATAACACAAAATTAAGTGATTATCACTGTTTAATTAAAGAGTCATCTTTTCCATTTCACCAGATCCTGCCCAGTTTCTAGCTTGATCTGGTACTTAAAGCTCAAAGCAAAAGTAATTAATTCATGACTATCAATGCATGACCAACTATTCATGAACTACTCCTTGAAGATGTTTCTCAAGAATTAGACCTCACTTCAGCTGAGGAAAAACTCTTTAACAAACTCTTTTCTTACATATTGGACTTCTGGCTTTCTCATTTTAATCACTTTGGGCCACTACATTTTCCTTGACATTCTGCTTTAAAGTGCATTAGTTTCTACAGAATCAAGAACATTACTGGGCCGGGTGTGGTAGCTCATGCCATTAGTCCCAGAACTTGGGAGGCAGAGGCAGGCGGATATCTGAGAGTTCAAGGCCAGCCATAGTGAGTTCCAGGCCAGCTGAAGCTACAGGGAGACCCTGTCTCAAAAAGACCAAAAACAAAACAAAACAAAAAAGAACATTACTAATTTGGAAAAAGCACAGAATTGTCCAGAACACAATGTAGTAGTAAACAAGAATTCCTGTAATGCTTTGAAATGTGTCTCCTTTTGTGGTTTGAGAATCCAAGAATTTCTCAAAGGGTTACTGTAACTACACTCGTGTTAACTTAATGAACAGATTATACATTCACATTTAGACCAGTCCTCAGCACTTGTATGCTGTTCTGAACAAAATATTTCCTCAGATCAAAAACCCAGGGCTGGGGAGACAGCTCAGTGGATCAAGCACTTGCTGCGCAAGTGTGAAGACCAGAGTTTGGATCCCCAGAACTCATGTGGATGTGGTGGCCACCCGTAATCCCCACATCTGGAAGACAGAAACAGAGGACCCCAAGCAAACTGGCTAGATAGACTAGTGATGTTAGTAAGCTCTGTCTGAGTTCAACTAAGAGACCGTGCCTTAAAGAATATGGTGGAGAGCAATGGAGGAAGACTCCTGATGTCAACCTTGGGCTGCCACACACACAGACATACAGGCATGTGAATATGATATGAATATGATTCACATGTGAATGTACTTATGTATATACACACACACTAAAAATTTCTTTTGAAATTTTGTTAACATGCTTATTTTGGAAAGCGATAGCCCTATTTTAAGTATTTTATTTATTATTTTTATTTTATGTGTATGAGTGTATTGTCTGCATGCAGACAAGTGCACCCATGTTGTGCAATGCCCGCAGAGGACAGAGAGGCTGTCAGATCCCCCAGAACTGAAGTTACGGACAGTTGTTAGCTGCCATGTGGGTGCTGGGATTCGAACCCAGGTCTTCTGCAAGAACAGCCAGTGTTCTTAACCGCTGAGCCATCTCTCCAGCCGGATAGCCCGATTTTAAAAACTGTCTACTCATGGCAACATGCAGCTGCTGCTATTCTGGCCTAGCACATCTGTTGCATTAGACCTCACACATTTTTTAAAGGAACCTCAAACCAAGGCCTGTCAGAGATGAAAGGCACTGAAGTATGGATGAGAGAAAACAGCGATATGTTGACCAAACAAGGATGTTGACCAAGCGTGTCTTTTGGTGGTGTGTAAACAAAATGAAATGGATGCTTCCTACCTAATCTCTAGTGAGGTGGGCTTTCCAACACTCAAGCTGTCTCTGGGGTCTCAGGAAATGCCCTTTGCTAGTCTGAGGGAGAAGGCCCATTGTTATTCTAAATGATTATTTATGTGTACCTCTCCTGATTGCTAAGAAAGGTTGTAATTTATTCATTCCTCTATCAGTTACCAAATTCTTAATATATGACAGTCTCTGCTCTAGATGTTGAAGAAATAGCAAGAAATAATGAAACTATGTAATGTGTTAAATCATTGCTACGCATGAAAACAAGGGGAAGGTGGTGAGGAGCAGTGCAGCAGAGGTCGTAACCCTGACAGGTTGTCAGGGCGCCTAGCTCCACAATGGAAAACATTGTGAGTTGAGGAGTCACCCACATTTCTATCTAGAAAAACTTCTATCAACACGTCCGACTGAGGCTCACCAAACCTCTTGAGAGTACGTCGTATAAATTGGTAACTTTTTCTAGTTTTGACATACTATCTAGTTTTAATTACTGCTGAAGTATAGGTAAAGCAGGGATAGTCTTTATTAAATTTTCAATGTAGCATAAGTTGTTCAATCATTTACTGACTTTATTGAGTACTTACTATGGGGTGGAATACTTAACAATAAATACATTGGTAAGGATGTATTTAGTTGCATATAAAAGTAAATATAACTCAGAATAGCTTAAAAATAAAGGAAATGTCAAGTAAGGGGCCAGCTTCCCTTGGGCTCTAACCTGGGACTCCGGGTTGCACATGGCGGCCATCTCTCACTGTCTTTCCATCAGTTCTCTATTGTTTCTGCATCATCCCCTACTGGTCCCATGATGGCTGCCAGTAGCTCCCAGAGAGTGTCTCTTTGCTCCATAATTTCCCTTTGGAATTTTGAGATTCGTTATGAGTAAGAGCACTTAATATCATACATACATTGTTGAGTCAATAGTGTTATCAAAACCAATAATACGGTAACTGAGCTAACCCAGGTCATGGGTGTCATCCTCGGAACCAGGGCGTCACCCTCTCTGAAACCACACGATCTGCAAGTGGAAATGAGTCCTTCTGAGAAGCAAGAATTTGGAAACAGATGCCAAGAATGTGGCGCCACTACATCTCATTCAGAATTTAAAGATGATTGAGCTTGCCATGGTCTTTTAAATAATTTTCTGCAATTTTCCTAAAAATTTCCAGCTGTGCAACAACAAAAAAATTAATTTTAGATGGGAAATACTGGATAAATATATGGATACAAATGAATGCAAGTGGCATGTCTTCCTTTCCAGAATCTAAGGTGCATGTAAGTTAGCTCTATTGGTTGCCTGAAGCTTGTGTTGTGTGGATGTAAAGGACAGTGGACCTTTGAGATGCCACCTGTCCCTACTCTAGACTAAAGCAGGAAGACTTCGTCTAACTAAAACATTCAAGGAAACTGGCTCTAAACACCATGAAACATGTCTTACCAGATTCTTGTGTGTGTGTGTGTGTGTGTGCAGGCACACATGTATGCACAAGTGTATGTGGAGGCCAGAAGACAACCTCATTTCCCCTAGGAATGCCACATATCTTCTTTAGGACAGAGTCTCCCATTGGCTGGACCTCACCAATTAGGCTAAACTGACTTCCCCTTCCTCCCCAGTAATGAGATTACAAGCTCACAGCACCATGTCTGGCATTTTTCATGGGTGCTCAAGCTTGTGACATGAGTGCTCAACAGACTGAACTATCTCCCCAACCCCTCTATGGATTCTTTGTAACACTTTCTTAGCAAGATGAGCATCAGGGCTCTGTTCCCACATACCACACTAGACCAGGAAATGGTAAGAATTTTATTTTCACAGTCTCTAATCAGTAGTATTGACCCTGCAGAGCAAAGCCTGCTCCTTGGAGTTGCAACCAAACAAAAACTAGGAAGACTCAGAACAGTGGTAGAACTGGGGAGCGGCAGACCAGAAATAAGTCACCAGCCGAGTGTAATGACTTGTGACAGAAGAGACAGAGAAACTGCAGGAAATGGCTGCAAAGGGTGGTGAGACTGGGGGCAGCAGACAGAATCCTATGGAGTCCCAGGACACTGCAGGGAGCTGTGCTTTCAACACGCCCTCAGTGCTCTGTGTGGTGACACTGCCTTCAGTGGCCACACAGCTAATGTAGAGGGAGTAACTCTGATTAATCAAACTATTAGTTTTATTGTTATTTAGAGAGTGAACCTCAAAACCCACAATTGGTTGCTCAACCTAAAAAAAAAAAAAAGTACCTCCTGCTACTCCATAAATAATCATCACCCATGTGAAATTAAACAGGAAATGAAAACACTTGGTTCATCCCTGGAGAGATGCCACGGATGTGCATTGTCAGCGCTGCCGTTACTACATGGATCATTGACTCATGGCCAGGGTGCCCTGCTTAGTTACCATGCCCTGGGGACAGAAAGTAAGGTGTAGTACCTGACTGTGATCTAACTTCTAGCACTTAACAAGCTGAACGCAATCCATGTAGGGAGTAAACTATCGTCTCTGAGCAACAACTTACAGGGCCCTATCTGATGCCTGCTCTGGTCTTGTAAGGTGTTTTGGAAGTGAAACATTGCATTAGTGGAATCTGCTCCCACTAAATAATGGGCCAATTTTTCCTCCTACGGATACAGTCTTTGACTTTGTTTCATCAGTGAATGTACTTGTATTGTGTGAAACACTGTATATCTTTGATAAGGTTTTCATTTTTAGCTCCCCTCCAAATGAAAACAGCAGTTGCTGGGTTTTTCACATCTTTCTATGTGCCAGATCCTACCCTAAGTTTTTTACATGAATTATCTTGTTTTATTCTTACACTTGGTCTAAGAATGAAGTACCATGATCTTTACCTTTCAAATGAGAGAACTGAATTTCAGAGTTTAAGTAACTTTCCCAATGTCACATCACTAAAGAATATTTGCCTTGAGGTCTTTGGAACTTAAAATCTTCCAAAGAGAGCCTGACGTGGTAGTACATGCCTTTAATCCCAGCATTTGGGAGGCAGAGGTAGGCAGATCTCTATGAGTTCAAGGCTAGCCTGATCTACACAGTGAGCTCCAGGTCAGCTGGGGCTATAAGAAGACCCTGTCTCAAAAAGACCAAAAATAATAATAATAATAATAATTACTGTTTGTTTTCTAGTCCTACCACAAAATAGATTCCTCCCGTTGCCATGCTTTCCTGATGTGAGAGGCTGTGTTGATGCTCAGGTACTTATCAATGGTCCCATCTTTACTCCAGATTCAGATATCCGGTACCTGAGGAATCAGTCTCCCTTGAGAAAGCAAGCTTGCCCTGCTATTTGCTCAATGCGTCTTGATTGCTGTTCTGTTTGGATTCAGACATTATGCTTGGCTGATGGCTTTGAGAACTTCCAGTGCCTTTGTTAATTCGGCTCTTGGCAAAACGTCCTAACTGCCCACCCAGGAAATTCTTGGCTCCTAGAAATGGTTTAGAATGTCCAGAAAGTGCAAGCCTGCTGTGGATAGCACCGCGTGTTGTGCTAAACATGCGGTTCGTGGAGCGTTAAAATGTGTCAACTTTGCACTAGCTTTCCTCACTCTTCATGCTCCTTCACAGGAGTATTAACCGTTGATTTATGGGCTGCCTGCTGCTTCTTACTTTTACTGTCAAACTACGTTCAATGTACCATTTCAAACAGTAAGAAGACTGCATGTTTCCATGAAATTCTGTGTACTAAACTAAAACCAGTAAGGCAGATTGTTGTGGGGTCATGAAAATAAAGTCACAGCATGCAGTTATTTATTATGTCTTTATGTATTTATTTATTTATTTATTTATTTTATCTTTTTGAGACTGGGTCTCCCTGTAGCCCCAGCTGGCCTGGAACTCACAGATATCCATTTGCTTCCCGAGTGCTGGGATTAAAGGCATGTGCTACCATGCATGCCCAGCTTGCAGTTAAATTTTTAAAGGTAATAAAGAGCAATAGGTGAATTCTTTTAAAAATGTGTTTCTATATGTATGTAAATAGAAAAATAGAAGGATTTTGAATACTGATTTTTTATGTGCTGCCCTACATAGTTTTTCTAAAGTACTGTGTTCATGTTTATTTCTTTTAACCATCATATTAATAATTTCAAACAAAAACAGGTCTCTAAATGTGTAACTCAGAAGTCATTAAGTGTGGTTACTATCTTTACAAATCTCTAGATTTTTGAAGTTGAGCTCTACTGGGTTTTTTCCTTTGGGATCATCTTTTTCGTCCTTAATTTAATGTTAAAAAGCTCAATTCTGAAAAGCCCAGATTCCCCCAAGTTACAGAAGGTCTTTCAGTGTGCCACAGTGTGCACTACTTGCAATGGACAAATGCTTCAGAGGAACAACATGCTTGGCCTCTGACCATATGGTTGATTAGCGTTCCAAAATTCCTTCCTGTGAGGGAAACAGGAGTGTGTTGGGCCTGGAGGGACCAGAAGCTTCAGAGAAGGGGTCAGGAGGGAGTGCAGAGGTGCTGGGCACAAGATGGGTGTAGGCTTCATTTTCAACATTAAAACTGTATGTAAGTGCTGAGCCTGGTGGCACCTGGCAACCCCCACCTACTCAGGAGATTGAGTGGGAAGGCTACCTTGTCACAATTTTTTTTACTAGAAAAAGATCTGAAGATGTAGCTCTTGTGGTTGGGCTCTACCTAGCATATACAAGGACCTAGGTTCAATCCCTATCATCACAAAAAGAAAAAAAGCGTGTATAGGCATTCAGCAGACAGATCACACACAGAGAGAATAAAGTGGTTTAGAGTCCTCAGATTGCATATAATAGATCAATCTTTTTAAAAAAAAATCTATAAAACTATAGGAATCTTTTAGAAATCTACCATGTATGAAATGAATATGCATGTACAAATATATAGTTGACTTTAATTTTCTATCAGTAAATTATTAAGCTATTCAGAAAATAAATCATGAATATCAAGTTCTATACAAAGCAATGAACAAAACAGACAAAGTCCCCGCAGTCTCGGGACTCACAGTCTAGACTTGCACTAATCAATGAATGAGATAGTCAGCAGGCACATAGGATATAAGACTACCGGCCTGGAGAGACGGCTCAGCAGTTAAGAACACAGACTGTTCCTGCAGAAGACCTGTTTGAATCCCAGCACCCACATGGCAGTTAGCATTAACTCCAGTCCCAGGGGATCCGACAGCCTCTTCTGACCTCCACAGGCATTGCATGACATGGACGCATTTACCTACATGTAGGCAATACATGCATACACATAAAATAAAAATAATAAATACAAGTGAAAAATATATAAAAAATTACATTGCAAGCTTCTTTTGTGATTTCTGGCTATATAAATATTTTAAGTCTC
>NW_008330297.1:1730618-1731897 GCF_000622305.1 Nannospalax galili | reverse complement strand
TATTTTATGTGTATGCATGTATTGCCTGCGTGTAGGTAAGTGTACCCGTGTCGTGCAGTGCCCAAGGAGGTCAGAGAGGCTGTCAGATCCCCTGGGACTGGAGTCACAGACAGTTGTTAGCTGCCATGTGGATGCTGGGATTTGAACCCAGGTCTTCTGCAAGAACAACCAGTGTTCTTAACCACTGAGCCATCTCTCCAGCCCCCAATATACCAGGGTTTCTTAACTTTCTCCACTCATGATCCTTTTCTGCCTGAGACATTTTTATGCAATCCTGGCTATATAGGCATATAAAGTAGGTACACAAATCAAGCATTTACTGAAAACAAAGCATAAAGAAATCTTTAAAACAATTTACGGGGCTCATAATGACGGCTCAGGAGGTAAAGGCACTTGCTATAAGCCTGGTAACTGGAGCTCTATCCCCAGAACCCACATATACATCCCACACAAGCACCACAAACACACAATAATAATAAATAAAGCAATAATAAGATAAAAGGATTCCTTGGTATACATATAATTTTACCTGAAGCAGGTATGTGTTATAAAACAAATTTGCATACTACAAATAAAGACAAAGGCAAATTTGCATAGTGAGATGCTTATGCTTATTTTTTTTTAATTTTTAAAAATGTAATAACAACATGATTAGAAGAAGCATTTCATTACAGCTTTAACATATTCAGTAACACATTCCAGAGCAAGGATACATCTCTTTCAAAGGTGGCTGGAAATTTTTAGGTTCACAGTTGTTTTATTTCATACAGTCATACAATATTGAACTCAGTATAAACTCTGTAATACATAAAATTGAATGAGTTTTCACGCTTTAAAAAAGATCTCCATTTCATTTTAAGATATGCTGTTTCCTACATTTTTAATGGTACTAACACGTTTGCACATGTGTCTTTAAGCTCTATGTATCTGATTATTACTAGTCACAGTTGGTTACACTCGGATCCTTAGTATCTGAGTATGGATATAAAGTCATCAGGTAGATTTCACTGGTAATGTTTATCATCTCTAGTATTTAACATGAAGTAAATGTTTTTTTAATTTTTAATAACTACATGATTAGAAGAAACATTTCACTACAGCTTTAACATATTTAGTATCACACTCCAGAGCAAGAGTACATCTCTTTCACAAATGGGTGCAAGTTTCTAGGTTTGCAGTTGAATTAATACAGTTATACAATATTGAATTCAGTATAAGCCCTGTAAGACATAAAATTGAATGAGTTTTTAACCTTTAAAAAAGATCTCCATTTCATTTT
>NW_008330297.1:1729602-1730424 GCF_000622305.1 Nannospalax galili | reverse complement strand
ATGGTAAGGTTTATCACCTCTACTAATTAACATGATGTAAATTTCCATGCTTCCTCCTCAAATATAATACATTTTTAAAAATTTTGTTGATTTTTTGGGGGTGTGTATGTATATCGCACAGAACATCCCAAACCATCTTATTCAACTGTACACCCACTTACCGGATGGAACCCCCCCATAGCCTCCCTCCCCCAATAGAGCCCTTATACTCTGATATCCCTGCTACTGTCTGCTGTGTTGTTGGCACCCCCAGCCATTCCCCACTACTTGTCCATCTGATGAATCAAGTCAGCCTATCTAGAGGTCTTTGTTTTAGGAAGGTCAGCTGTTCCTCATCTAGCAGCAATCAGTTGTCAATATTTCTTTAGATAAGATTGGAGTCTGCTGTTCATTTTCCCAGTTCTATGCTGGGTTACTATCTGGGAATCCCTTTGGCCATCCTGGCCAACAACTTAAAAGAAGGTATCGCCTATCTGGCATTGTTTCTTGTTATGTAGCCTTTAGCAATACATATGGACTCTTAAAAAATTATATTGGCCCCTTTAATCTTTGGTTATTCTTTCTTTTTGGGCATTTAAGGCCATACAGTTGGCCCAGATAAACCAATTTATTTTCACTCTTAAGGTCATTTGAGGATCTGTTCCTCAGGGATCACATCAGCTAGGGAGGAGACCCTGGCTCCTTTCTTTTATCAGTTCTGCCGATATGAAGCTAAGTCAAAGGTCCTATTTGACCATGGCTGACTTCGCTTGGAAGCATGGAGGAAATGATTCCTCTGTGTTGACCCTTCTCTTTGTAGACTGGACACTGGTTCAAGTCCTT
>NW_008330297.1:1726829-1727842 GCF_000622305.1 Nannospalax galili | reverse complement strand
GCAACATTTGCTGAACATGCTGTCTTTCCTCCAGTGAATGTTCTTGGCCCTTTTGTCAAATATCAGGTGGCTGAAATTGCATTTACTCATATTTGGGTCCTCAATTTTGTCCATTGATCTATGGGTCTATTTTTGTGCCTGTACCATGTTTTTTATGACTATAGCTCCGTAATACAGCTTAAAATCTGGTATAGTAATCCCCCCGGCATTGCTTTTAGTGCTCAGGGTTGTTTTGGCTGTCCAAGGTCTTTTAGGCTTCCATATGAATCTTAGGATGGTTTTTTCCAATTCTGTGAAAAATTGTTATGGAGATTTTGATTGGCATTGCATTGAAGCTATAAATGGCTTTTGGTAGGATGGTCATTTTCACAATATTAATTCTTCTAATCCATGAGCATGGGAGGTCTCTCCATCTTCTGATATCTTCCTCAATCTCTTTCTTTTAAGATTTAAAAATTTCATTGTAGAGGTCTTTAATGCCTTTGGTCAGGTCTATTCCAAGAAATTTTTTTTTCTGCAGCTATTGTGAAGGGGAGTGTTTCCATGTGCTCTTTCTCTGATTGCTTGTTATTGGTATATAGAAAGACTACAGACTTTTGTGGGTTAATTTTGTAACCTGCCACTTTACTGAACGTGTTAATAATTTCTAGGAGTTTTCAGGTGGAATTTTTGGCATCTCTTACATATAATATCTTATCATCTGCAAAAAGGGATAATTTGATATCTTCTTTTCCAATTATTACTCCTTTAATTTCCTTCCCTTGTCTTATTGCTCTAGCAAGAGTTGCAAGTACTATGTTCAAGAGAAGTGTACAGCCTTGTCTGGTTCCTGATTTCAATGGGAATGCTTCCAATTTTTCTCCATTTAGAGTGATGTTGGCTGTGGGTTTATTATATATGGCTTTAATTATGTTGAGTTATGTTCCCTCCAGTCCAATTCCCTCCTGGACTTTGAATATAAATGCATGTTGAATTTTGTCAAAGGCCTTCTATGCATTTGTTAAGATGGCCAT
>NW_008330297.1:1724654-1725358 GCF_000622305.1 Nannospalax galili | reverse complement strand
GCTACGCCTGCTTTTTTCTTAGTGCCATTTGCTTGGTATATTTTTTTCCATCCTTTCACTTTAAGATAGTGTCTGTCCTTCAAAGTGAGATGAATTTCTTGCAGACAATAAAAAGATGGGTTTTGTTTCTTTTCTTTTTTTTTTTTTTTAGTCTTTTTGTGACAAGATCTCCCTGTAGCCCCAGCTGGCCTGGAACTCACTATGTAGACCAGGCTGGCTTCAAACTCACAGAGATCCACCTGCCTCTGCCTCCTGAGTGCTGGGATTAAAGGCGTGCACCACCACACTCAGCTTGGGTTTTGTTTCTTAATCCATTCACCTAGTCTGTGTCTGTTGACTGGAGAGTTCAGTCCATTGATATTTAAAGTTATTAATGAAAGATGAGTATTGAATCCTGTCATTTTTATTTGTTTAATTCTCAATATAGCTGTACTTTTCCACAGTTATACCTTCATTGGATTTCTTTCCACAACCCCTTGGGTGTAGTTATTCCTTTCTTCAGCTCTTTGTATTGCTTCCAGAACTCTCTGAAAGGTTAGTTTTGTGGACATGAATTCTTTCAGCCTATTTGTGTCATGGAAGATTTTTCTTTCCCCTCCAAGTATAATGGACATTTTTACTGGGTAAAGTATTCTGGGCTAGCATCTATTGTCATGTAGAACTGGAAATACCTTGGTCCAAGCTCTTCTAGCTTTTATAGTTAG
>NW_008330297.1:1714218-1723747 GCF_000622305.1 Nannospalax galili | reverse complement strand
TTTTATATTGGAGTGGCCAGATTGCTTTTGTCTTCAGGAGTTCCCCCAGAGGCCCAAGTCAGATGAGAATTAGATGCTCTCAGGCTTTCTCCTAAGGTCTGGATCCCTCCAGGAAAGATTTTGGCCTCAGGAATTTGGGGGTTGGCCTGGCCTGGGAGCAAGGCTCAGTAAAGATGCTGGTCTAGGGTAGCTTGTGGCCATGCCACCCAGAGATTCAAAGGGAGATGGGGCGGGAGGAGGCCCCAAGGGCTCCCGGGGACTGCACTGAGGAACTGGTTTGGTCTGAATGCAAATGTTCAGGAAGCAGAGTGGTGGTTCCCCCAGTGTCTGGGGCTCCAAGACAAGGAATGGGACAGGACTGAGGCTAGGAGGAGAGATGGGTGGCAGAGATGGGAGAGTGAATGAGGCTGGGGGTGTCAAAACAGGGAGGGTGCAATTGACTTACCCCAGAGAGAGGCCTGTGGGTCATGCAGGCCCAGGGAAGCAGAGGGAGGTGAGGGCGGGGCCAAGCCCAGAGGGCTACTGGGGACCCCAGAAGGAACTGGATTGGTCTGGATGCAAAGGATCAGGAAGCAGTGGTGGTTCCCCTGGTGTCTTGCTTATGCTTATTTTTAATTTTTTGATTTATTTATTTTTATTTTATGTTTATGTTTTACTTGCATGTATTTAAGCACACACATGCGTGTAATGCCCATGGTGGCCAGAAGAGTGCGTCAGGTTCCCTGGAACTGAAGTGCTGGGAATTGAACCCTTGTCATACATAAGAGCAGTTAGTGCTCTTAACCACTGAGCCATCTCTCCAGCTCTGACTTTTATATTAATAATTAAATTTTGCTTCTGTATTTGATACAGAATCAAAGCAGCTTGATTTTTTATAATATTCAATACTAAGAATGCCACCTTGCATTATCAGCAGAAGACTGTTTAGGGTCATCTCAGAAATTGTTGGAAATTCTGCCCTAATCCAAAAACAAAAATTGTTTAACAAAAAAAAAAAGTTTTAGTAATTGTGTGTGTGTGTGTGTGTGTGTGAGAGAGAGAGAGAGAGAGAGAGAGAGAGAGAGAGAGAGAGAGAAATGCCAACCAGCAAATCCTACAGCAATTGTGCATTCAGAAACCTTTTTCTGGTGTTAAACTGTTTCTAACCCCATGCATCGCTATTAACCTCTTATGGAGATATAGCCCACAGTTTGAGAAGTTGGGGCTTAGTCTAGGGTCCTCAATTTTGACCTATATTCAAAATTGTTTGGGAGGGTTTAAAGATATGGAATCCTGTCAGGTATGGTGATACTCACCTGTAAACCTAGGACTTGGGAGAATGAGTCAAGAGGATGGTGAGTTTGGGGTCAGCCGGTATTACATAGTAAGACTGTGTCAGAGAGAGAGAGAGAGAGAGAGAGAGAGGAGAGAGAGGATTCTAAGACTCCACCCTCAAAGATTCTTGTCCTGCGCTAGCATTTATTACTTAGTGTCTCACTGAGACATCAAACATACAGTGGCTGTAGGGCCTGTGTGAGACATACGCCTGCTCCATCTCAGAGATTTCCATTAGCCATATCCTGATGCCCATTTTCTGTGGTAGTTTTCAGGCGTTTTGTTGATTTCTTGATTGAAACAGGAATTGCACAATGTTGTCCAGGCTGGCTTCAAACTTCTGGCTTAAATGATTCTCCAGCCTCAGCCTCCTGAGCAGCTGGGACTGCAGGAATGTTCTACTGCACATATTTACCATGGTTTTAAAAGGCATTTTCAACTTCAAGTTTGTTCTTTCAAGAAGTAATGTTAATTCCCCTCCTCTCCCATGATGATGTGATTTCCAAGGCTACGTGACAAAAGGCACGTGGCTCCTGGCTTGTGTTCGCTCTATTTCTCCTTCTAGGGGAAGTCAGCCATGTTGCAAGCACTTGAGCAACCCTCTGGTCCTCTGTGTGGCAACTGAGGCCTCCTGCCAACAGCCAGTAGGAGTTTGCCAGGCATATAAGGGAACCCCACAGAGGGCATCATCCTGGAGATATGTGACTACCAGCTTCCTCTCCTATAGAAACCAGATGAGCTGACGGATGTTCTTGTAGAATGCTAAGATTTAGATAAACTTTTTTTTTTCTTCTTTTCTTTTCCACTGTGTGACCTACAGGCAGAGGCTAGGCACAGTTTGCTCTAGCATGGGACGCCATGAGAGGCCCAGGGTGAGGTGACAAGCGTGCCATAAATCCAAACCCATGCTTTTTAGATTAACTTTTATGTAGTAATATGCACTTAACATGCTATGATACTGGCCTGTTCTTACTATTTCTTCAACAAGAATACCCGCCAATGGTAAACACCCTAACAGCCCAGAGCCATTCAAGAGATCACAGTTCTCCCTTTCAAGGTGAGAACCCGGTACCCAGGCACGACCAAGTGGCCGTGATGACCCTTTCATGAGCCAGGCACACAGAGAGCTGCCTGGGTGCTGGCACCCAGCAATGCCCAGACTACAGCTTTGCAGCTTCGTGGGTGGCTAATCCAGGATGGGCCTGCGTGAGATGCACCAGAGCAATCCTCTGGGTCCCGTGACTTTTGCTACAGGCATTAAGTTTAACATATCCTTCCTTTCACCCATGTTCTAGTCTGTTTCCACTCTTGTGGTCCTCCATCCACAAAGTTTACTTTCAGCTAGAGCTGCTCAGAAACATGAAACCCATCCCTGCAGGTCTCTGCTGCTCCTGACCACAGTCTCCCTTTCCCCACTGACCTCTGCGGCTTTCTGCATCCATCCTCAGACTCTCAACTGCAATTGCCTGTGATACTACTTACCCCAGTGTCTGGCATTTACACGGCCCAGTTCTCCCATTCACATCTCCTCACTACCCTGCTGCAGTGTACACTTCTAATCCTACCTGCCTGCTGGAGGAAGTAAGAGGAAGCATTATGCCAGCCTTGGCCAATTCTACACAGAAAGAGCCATTTCAGATTCAAAGTCTAAGCCAAGAACTTCTACTCTGGCTAGTTGGCAATAATACTAAGAGTAAAGTAAGGGTGTTGGAGAGATGGCTCAGCAGTTAAGAGCACTGGTTGTTCTTGCACAGAACCTGAATTCAATTCCCAGCACCCATATGGTGGCTGACAACCTCAGTTAACTCCAATTCCAGGGGATCCAACGCCTTTTTCTGACCTCTGCCGGCATTGCATGACACGGGTGCACTTACACACGTTCAGGCAATACACTCATACACATAAAATAAAATAAAAATAATAAATAAGAGGCTGGAGAGATGCCTCAGCAGTTAAGAACACTGGCTGTTCTTGCAGAAGACCCAGGTTCAAATCCCAGCACCCACATGGCAGCTAACAACTATCCGTGACTCCAGTTCCAAGGGGACCCGACAGCCTCTTCTGTCCTCTGCAGGCATTGCATGACACGGTGCACTTACCTACATACAGGCAATACACACATACACATAAAAATAATAAAATATTTTTTAAAATAAGCATTTTAAAAGAAAAAAGTAAAATGCCTAATTTCCTTTTTTCACAACATTCTTTTTACTTAAATTCCTCCAGCTTGAAGTTAATATTTGTAAAGGAGTTACTTTCACCTCAGAGGACCCCCGAGTTACTCTCAAATGAACACCTATGTATCAACATTAGTTAAATTCTTCATAGTTTTTTTTTTCTCACACGTGCAAAAATGGAAACAAAGATTACTTTATTCCTCAGGGTTTTCTCCCCATGTATTTGCCTGGGGAGTCTGAAATCAGACTCATGTTCTAGAACAGAGACATTAAATGTAGCCTTGTGTTTTGACAGGATGTATTTAGAACAGACAAGGGCAAGCTCTCTCCCCTGCGTTAAAAGTTGAAAGGTCTTAATCAAAAATAAAAATATGTCTTGACACATATGTCACTTGTTAGGCGGAGCAATCCATGTGCTTGCATAGTACCAGCTTTGTATAAATAACCTCTCCGTTGTTTGACTGTAAATACACAGGTTCAAACACAAGAGCATCTAACTCTAGGATACTGGAGTTGCACCATTCTGAATCAAAGGTGATTCACATTTCTCCCCCAGCACACCCTTTTTTACCCCCTACCCCCTACAACCTCCCCTTTGCTCTCTTCAATCCATGAATTTCAAAGCACCCTTATTATTATTGAGCCCGGTAACTGGAAACTCACCAGTTTACATTTTAGGCTGCTGGGCCTCCTTTTTACACAAGACAAAGAAGTCCACTAACGATGTTTACCCACCTAGGCTGATGTTTAAGCAGGGTTTTGTTATCATTAGACATTCCTGAACAATCGCTCTCAGAACATCAAGCACCCGGGTTAGGAGCCCAGAGGTGCAGGTCGAGTGGGGGAGGGTAGCAAAAAGGCTCCGCCAGGCCTCTCTGCTCGTGAGCACCATCTAGTGGCGGATTCTGGTGCAATTTGGGGAAGGAGAGCTCAGAGTGGTCCTAACAGAAGATCTTTCCTCCATCCTCTGGATTGAACATATGAACAATTGGAATTACACACAACAAATATTTCACATTATTATTTAACCTTATTTTGTCTGTACACTGAGATATATCACTCCTTAACCCCTTGACGTGTTGACAGGAGCTGCAGATGATTTTAATATCATCAAAGCAAATAGTGCTAGGAAACACTCAAAAGACCATATCAAATTAGATTTAAAGGGATGCTAGTTGTGGCGGGCAAGATGGCTCAGCGGGTAAAGGCGCCAACGGCCAAGTCTCAACCTGAGCTTGATCCCTGAAGCCCACTTGGTGGAAGGAGAGAACTGACTCCGGCCACTGTCGGATGATTCTCTCTCTCTCTCTCTCTCTCTCTCTCTCATCTTTTAAAAAAGAAAGTTAAAGCATTGTAACATTTAATTTTAATTTCCAAGAAATACTGAATTGGAACTCTTATGCAGGACTCGAAGTTAATTATGTTTTTTGTCTCCTATGCAAAGTCCCTGGGATCAGTTAAAACCTGTGGAGCTATCGGCACTTACTCAAAATAGTTGCATTCTATTTAAATGTTTCTTCAAGGCTTTTCTTCCTTCTTCCTGACTTTCAGAGTAATTCTTGCGCGGCACCCTGATGGACTTCCTTGCTACGGTTTCTCTCATGTCTTTTAAATGGAATGGTAGGCAATGGTAACTAAATAAAGAGAACAAGATCCTGAGGCTCATTTATAGGCAAACAAAAGTCCTCGTTTTAAAGCATGAACTTTATGATATCACTTTTGCCTTTTCTACTTTATCCTGTGCTTTCAGATGTGTCCCTGGAAACTGAAAAGTTAATTGTAGTTAACTGCCATAGATTTTGGCTGAGGTGGGCGGCTCCAAGACCATATAACAAGACCTAAAAGCAAACAGCAAAGTGAAATAGGACCCAGAAATACAATTAGATAGGAAAATAAATACTTAAGAATTATCAGCCAGGTGTGGTAATGCACACCTTTAGTCCCAGCACTAGGGACACAGAGGCAGGCAGATCTCTGTGAGTTCAAGGCCAGCCTGGTCTACATAGTGAGTTCCAGGACAGCTGGGGCTACAGAGAGACGACAAAAAAAAAAAAAAAAAAAAAAAAAAAAAAAAATTATCTTGCAACAATAAATACTATAAAGGTGGTAAAACCTAGGTCAACAGAACACTTTTATTATCTTTTATAACACTTCTTCAATATTTTTTCTAGTTTTCCCCTGCATATTTTTTACATTTTTTGTTTGCTTGTTTGTTTTCAAGACAGGGTCTCACTGAGCTACAGCTCAGGCTTGGCTGGAATTCACTCTCCTGCTGCCCCAGTCTCCCCAGTACTGGGATTTTAGGTCGTCACTACACCCTGTTGAAGGCTCCTTTAGTGTTTGCTCAGCACTGAAGCTTATAGTTTGGCAAAACTTTAGCAATAATGAAAATCAAATGTCTTCTATACATGGACATGTGGAACGCCAACTTAATGGGACTGAGCTTGTCAGCTGAAGGAACATGACCATATTGATTAATGTGGGAGGGACCAGATGACACAATTTTGAAAATAATTTTGGTGTCTTCAATAAAGGAGGAAATGTTAAGAACTTGGGACACTTAACCATGTGACTGTGGTAAGTCACAGCCTCTTCTCACCACAGTTAAGTAGTGTCTGAGTCACAGAGTTGCTGGAATAGTCAGCAAAAAGCTACATGCAGCACCTTTACCACAGCAATTGTTTCTTTCTGGGTTTTTATTTTTTTTCTTTTGGGGGGGCTTCTCTTATGAATTATTCTTCTTTAAATATTAGCAACAGTACAAAAACAAATGCAAAATAAATTTAGAAAGTCCCGTGATGTAGAGGCATGGGAACCATCAAAACACACTGGGCCAACAATTTAGATACTTTGTTAGGGTATGTGGGAGATGAGGTGAGGGAGAGGCCTGACAAGGAATCCTTATTTAGTGAAGAAACATTCATCTTCAGCCAACTTTGCTGTACAAACTAAGGATCTACAGAGTATGCCTCTAAATCTCTGGAAAACGTTGAGAAAAAGTGTTTTAGATGAATAATATCAAAACATCATCTGGTGTATATGGAGAGTGCCAAATTTCTAGTACTCCAAGGCTAAAGATTTTCAATAATTTAAAAAAAAAAAGGGGGGTTGTCAGAGGCATTGACTCTGCTGTAGCACCCTGTGTTTGGTTCTGTCTCAGAGAATGGCTTCAGGGTCAGACAGATCCCATGGCTGGATCTGAGTTTTGTCACTTGGAGTCCCTGTGGTTTGGGGAATTATCAACCTCCCCAAGGCTACCTAGTTCCCTATACAATAAGATTATTAATTACTTTGATCACTCACCTTTATGTTCAGCTTGGATGAGAGTGAGTGGCATGTACTTAGCACAATTCTGACAGTCAAAGCATTTAATAAAGTTAGCTATCATTAATTTTTGTTATTCTGATTTGGAGAAGAGAGTGAAGTTTTCATTTTGGCTCTTGTTTTCTGTTCTCTGATAGATGGTTTACGTTTGCCTACCACCTATATGAGTTTCACATTTTGTAGGCCCTTCTCTGCACTCTGAGACACCAACAGAGACCTAAATACAAACAGCACTTACTAAATAGTGCATGCATGCTCAAGAATGTGTCTACTTATTCTGACTATTCAACATACCTTTATTTATTTATTTATTTATTTATTGTTTTGTGTGTGTGCGTGTATTGCCTGCATGTAGGTTAAGTGCACCCATGTCGTGCAATGCCCTCAGAGGTCAGAAGAGGCTCTTGGATCCCCTGGGACTGGAGTTATGGACAATTGTTAGCTGCCATGTGGGTGCTGGGATTTGAATCGGGTCTTCTGCAAGAGCAACCAGTGTTCTTAACCCTTGAGCCATCTCACCAGCCCCTCAATACACCTTTAAAATTGTTCTAAGTGACCAGAAAATAATTAAGATGACCTAGAGATCTAAAAAACAACACTTGTAGCATTTCTCAGAACACACACTTTGGAGGTATTCACATATTTTCTTTCTTTACTATCTTCCGAAATGCAACTTATTAACTGTATGTCTTTCTGGTGGCTTGATTTGTTAATAAGTTATAGTTCATGTTGTTCATTCAATAAATGGGCTAAGTGCAACAGGGAATGCCACAGGCATGATTCCAGCCGTCCAGGAGGACTAACACACATTGAGATGTATAGTGAGTATGACCAGGAAAGGGAGGTAAGAGAGCGAGCAGCATCAGGAAGCTGGGCTTCGTATGAGCTAAGTGTTGTCTGGAAAGAGGGCTGGAAGCAGGGCAATAACTGGCCACATAAGTCGTCCGGTCACTCATGCAATGAAGCATGAGTGATTGGACTCATGCATGAACTCAGCGATGAAGATAGACAAGACACCAAGCACACAGTAGGCACACAGCTAATGCACAGTGGTCTCCTGTTCTCCACGGGCCTTGGGCCAAAATTTCCCACGTGCTCGTTCCGTCTTGTCTGAGCCATTGCAGCAACAGTCTCCATTCTACTCTGTGGTTGCACAGCAATCAAATTTATCACCCAAACCACTCATCTGCTAATGTTCTACAGGCAGTGTCTAGTTGGGAGTGTTTATTGGAAAACTCATTCAGCTCTTCCACAGAGCTCTAAAAATGAGGCCTGTTTCTTTGTAGGTTTATAACTGTTGGCCACACTGTACCCCGTATTTAGAACACCCACTGTGAGAAGAGAAATTTTCTGAACTTTTGGTGGGGAGGTTACCCTACAACAGACTGAAACAGTCAGCTGCTGTGTGCTCTGAAAAATATATTTCCAAGCTGAGACTAGCTGAACAAACTAGCTGATAGCTGTTGAGTGGGTCAGTGGGCTTCCACGTGGTCACTGAAACATCTCAAATTTTAAATGTTTAGTCCCTTTCTCTTTGCAAGCATCAATCCTGTCAATGAAGAGTTGCATTACCTGTGGGCGGGAAAGAGTGAAGCCTGAAAAATACAGGCTCTTCTAATCTGTTTGTCTTGGAATCTGACCCATAACCCATCTGCAGTGAATACAACATTTAGAACTAGAATAAGTTTCTTTTCTTCCATTTCATTAGGAGTCTATTGGTTGCAAGTGACAAAGACCATAAACCAAACTGATTTTAGAAAGTATGTACTTGCTCATGTTGTGGAAGCACCCAAACTGAGCCAAGAGTCAAATTTCTTTCTCTATTTCTTGCCCCTGTTTCAGAGTCCAGATAATAAGGAGGCTTCCAGAAGGTTCTGGGGCTTCCAAGTTAGTAGAAGAGATTGGCTCCCTCACCCTTCCCCCACATTCTTAGCCAGAGATTCACTCTGACTTGAGAGCCCTTTACTCCATTCCTACGAGCAAGGAAATGCAAGCCATTGATTGACTCCGGCAGTCTCTACTCAGTTGGTATAGCGCAGCCGGAAGAGGAACAGGAACACCCAAGGAAAGAGGAGCTTCCAGGAGACCCACACATTAAAACCAGGGCTGGGGGGAGGGAAACAGGCTTGAGAGACAGTCTTCTCCCCAGACATCCATTACCCCCTCTGAAACCAGGGCTCTCCTCTCTGGGTAGCCGGTGGGGTGCCATGCCTGTCCATCCCTGCTTCCCAAGGACTTTTAGCCTCCCATAGTGTGTTCTCCAGCTGGAGGGCATGGCTGCAAACACTGTGACACAGTGCCGGAGGACAAAATATGGGAAACTCGGAGATGTCTTCCTTGGCCATCATTTTACTTGAAGATTTAGAAAAATATATTCTCTATGACATGAAAAGCAAATCTATCGTGGAGCAAGATTGCAAACCTCACAGAAAACTACAAGACCAGGCGTGGTGGCACATACCTGTAATCCCCAAAAACAGACACCTTCAAATAAATTTTACGGAGGACAAAATATGGGAAACTCGGAGATGTCTTCCTTGGCCATCATTTTACTTGAAGATTTAGAAAAATATATTCTCTATGACATGAAAAGCAAATCTATCGTGGAGCAAGATTGCAAACCTCACAGAAAACTACAAGACCAGGCGTGGTGGCACATACCTGTAATCCCCAAAAACAGACACCTTCAAATAAATTTTATGTCTCTAGTC
>NW_008330297.1:1699095-1713949 GCF_000622305.1 Nannospalax galili | reverse complement strand
TTTTTTTTTTTTTTTTTTTTTTGAGACAGGGTCTCCCTGTAGCCCCTGGCCTGGAATTCACTGTGTAGTGGCCTAACTGGCCTCAGTCACATGGAGATGCACCTGCCTCTGCCTCCAGAGTGCAGAGATTAAAAGTATGTGTCTACATGCTCGACTGTTGTTTCTTTAAAAAGATTTATTCTTATTTTATGTGTATATGTGTGTTTCTTTGCATGTATATATGTACACCACATGCATGCCAGAGGAGGCCAGAAGAGGGCATCAGAGCCTCTGGAATAGGAGTTACAGTTGTTAGCCACCATGTGTGTGCTGGGAACAGAACCTGGATCCTCTGCAAGGCAGCCAGTGCTCCTCACCACTGAGCCATCTCTTCAACCCTCCAGGGATGTGTTTAGCGCTGTGTCTATGTCTCTCTGGTGTGCAAATTTACTCACCTGCAAGATGAAACTCCAGGGTCCATAGGTGCTTTGCAGCCATGCAGTGGTCTCTGAAGCCATGTTGCCCACCACCTTCTCACACATCTCCTAACTCCCTGAACTGTTCACCTGACCCTGGACACTCCTGTTGATCATTTCACACATTTGTTCATGTTATGCTCTTTGTCGAAGAAGACATTTCCTGTCACATTTTTAAACTAGGAAAATCTTTTATCAATCTTCAGTACCCAATAAAAATATTTCTATTGATAGATAGCTAGGTTGCTTCCACTTCTCAGCTATTGTGAATAATACAGCAATAAACATGGATGTGAAAGTATCTCTACAGTAAGACTGAGTGTATACCCAGAAGGGTGTAGCTGGGCCATATGGTAATTATCTTTTTTAGTTTTCTTGAGAAGCTTCTATGCTTATTTCCATAGTGTCAGAATGGATTAAGAAAATATGGTACATATATGCAATGGAATTTTCTTCTCCTGTAAAGAAAAATGAAATCATGACATTTTCAGGAAAATGTGTGAAACTTGAAATCATAATGTTAAGTGAAATAAGCCAGACTCAGAAATACAAAGACCACATTTTCTCTTCTATGCAGAGACTATATTTGTGTGTGCATGTGTGTGTGTGTGTGTGTGAGAGAGAGAGAGAGAGAGAGAATGAGAGAGAGAGCGAGAGAGAGAGAGATGAAACTAGAAAGAGGGCCAGGAGAGAGGAAGAAGAGAAGAAGAGCTCTTAAGGGAGGGGAGAGGAGGAAGGGAGAAAAGGAGAATAATGGAATCCATATGATCTGAGAGCAAAAACTGGGCTCTGGGAGGAAGTGGACCAGCAAGAGGGGTACAGGGGGGCAAGGGAAGACAGTGGGGAAGGGCAAATAAGAACAGAGTATCACAAGCATTCCATCAAGAAACCTATTGCTTTGTATGCAACCTTAAATTACTTAATTACAAAAGTTTATTTATTTTAGCCTGGCATAGTGGTGCACGCCTTGAGTCCCAGCACTTGGGAGGCAGAGGCAGGAGGTTCTCTGTGAGTTTGAGGCCAGCCTGCTTTCCATAGTGAATCTAGGCCAGCTATGGCGACAGGCTGACCCTGTCTCAAAAAGACCCCCCAAAAAAAATTTATTTGTTTTTATGTGTGTGACTGTTTTGACCTCATGCATGCAATGCCTGTGGAAGCCAGAAAGGGGTGTTGGATTCCCTGGAATTGGAGTTACAGATGGTTGTTAGCCTACATGTGGTAACTGGAGAGCCAACCTGGATCCTCTTCAAGATCAGTCAGAGCTTTTAACTGCTGAGCCATCTCTCCAGTCCTACTACCTTGAAATTTAATAAAAATGTATTTCTATGCAAGCAGAATATTTATATTTCTTGTGTCAGAATATAGTCTTCAAAATTGGCAGTTTAAAAAAAGTTATTCCTAAGTAGCCCAGAAGCTTCCGTTGCCTTCACAGCCTCGTGCAGCAACAGCAACCTGCTTTCTCCTCCCACGCATCTTCTTGTTGTTATTCATATGCTTTTAAAGCTGTATCCCAGACTATATCCCAAGACGTTCTTCTGCCAGCCTCATAAAATCATCTGAGTTCCCACAATGGCAGCCCTGGCTGCTGACCCGGTACTTCCTGCCGATGTCTGACTAAGTCTGTGACAGTCATACAAGTAACCTTTTCTGCTGTGTGATATGTATTTGGTTCAAAGCCAATGTCAACTCTGATTGAAGTAATAGAATGCCATGGGCCAAATCAATTACACTACAGATATTTACTCTCACAGTTCTGGGGCCTGGGAAGGCCAAAATCCAGGTGCAACAGGTTTTGGTGTCTAGTCAGAGCACTCTTAGTTTGCAGCTGGATCTTCATAGAGCAGAGAGAAGTCATCACGCATATCTCTTCTGTGAGGGCATTGACCCCATACTGAGGGCTGACCCTGCTGACAACTATCCCCCAAAGGACCCACTACATCCCATGGCACTGACATTACAGCTTCAAAATATATATTTCAGTCTGTACCCAGTGACTGTCTCATGGTACCTGGGACTGAGTTCTTGACTTCTAGATCTGAGCCATGTTTTTCATTGTTTTCTGAGCTCCTCTTCATGCCCACATGTCCACATCTACAGCAAGATTGGGTGCTGGATTCCTGCCTCACCCCAGCCATGGGGACATGCTCCATGCAAAATCATGCACTCCTGAGAGGTGCCCTCTTTAGACATGACCAGGGCAGGCACTTCATCTACAGAAAGGACTCTTCCCCCCAGAAAAACTTTAGGGATATTTCTGACTTTGTTGAACTGCATAAGGTTGTTTAAATTTCTTTATTTATCAGATAGAGGAGCAACGGATGGTGGTTAGATTTATTTTCCACTCCATTTTTGGCAGCAGATAATGCTTAGCTTCTCCCCCTCATCAGGAAGGAAGTTTGTGGGTGTGCCATAATTTCATGGGCTGTTAAGCAGACTGAGATGGCCAGAGTTTGAAAGCACTTGCTCATGGATGCATCTACATTTGGCATTCAATGGTAACTCTCTCTCCATCGCTGCTGGCCACTACTAGGAAGTCTCTTGATTTCATGTTCCTGATGGCTAATAATCAGAGTACCTGAGATTTTAGTCTTGGGCAGGGGGTGCCATCTCATCTAGGTCTCCATAGTAACCCCTCGCCTTCTCCCAGCATCTCCTCTCCCCTGACTTAAATATCTGTGAGCAGGGCCCTAAATTTCTGCCTCTAACCTGGACTGCCTTCTAAACTCCAGATATACAACAAATCTTGGATGCCTAACAAACATCAAAAATTAACATGTCCAAAATGAAATTCCTGCTTTCTGCTTCCGATGTGCTTCCCCACACTTTTCCTTTATCTTAAAATCACAATTCTGCTCCTCTAGTTGTTTAACAAGGACTTTGAAGTCCACAAATCACCTAGCATTAACACTAAATCCATCAGCAAAGCTTTTCTGCCCAACCTTTAATGTTTCTGTGGAATCTGACCACTTCTTACCACCTCCCAGGGCATGTACATCTCTTTCCTGGTCCTTGTGATCAGATCCTTGCCTCATGTAGAATAGTCTCCACAAAAGAGACTCTCTCTATATAATGTGACATCATGGGGCTGACAAGGTGGTTCAGTGGGTAAAGACTCTTGCTGTCAAGCCTGACAACCTGGGTGCAATCCCTGGGACCCACATGGTGGAAACTGACTCCTGCAAGTTGACCTCTGACCTCCACACGTGGCATGGCATACACACACACCCCCCACACACACAATAAATCAATCTATCAATAATCAATCAATGTGAAAAAATTGTAATGTTACATCATGCCACTTCTGTGTTCTCAACCTTGAAAAGCATCCCATCTCACTTATGAAAAGAAGCCCCACCATATTTCACAAAATACCATGGCTAGGCAGCTGTGTGCTGTGTTCCCTGATACTATTCTGACGTTCTACTGATCTTCCCCTCCATTAAGCCACTCCAGTCAGAGTTCACCTAGCCAGTAGGTACCTGGCACAGTACCAAAAGTCTAGGCCATGATTTCAAGGTCCACAAAAAGTTAATTTACTTTAAAAGCAGAAGAAAAGTTTCTAGGTTAAAGAAATAATTTAGCATATGATATTAAAAATTTGACTTAACATGAGCACAGCCATACACACAAATGTTAGCATTTTTAATGAAGGAAGAGACCCACATTGGCAAAGGTATCCAGGGTACATGAAAATCCCAATGTGGCCTTCCAGGGAGAGTCCTGGCTGAATCTGGGCTGATCTGAGAAAGTCATACCATTTCATAAAGTAATGAGCATGGCAATTGCTTGTTTCTTTTTAGAATTGTGTCTCCCATCGGATCCCATTCATCCCTGTTTAACAACTGCTTTCCTTCCTTAAGCCCAGTACTTTGAACTTGCACCACACAAAAAGGAGCTTCTGTCAACTGCATGGTCTCACCTTTTCATCTCTGAATAGGGCCATTTGTGCCCCTGTTAAGGGGCTCTGGGAGAGTGGGTGCAGTCAGACAACACAAAGGAAAATTACCCCAAAGGAACCAGAGACATAAGAGTGACGAAGTTGGTGCACAGCCTTGCCAATGGCAATCAGCATTTCTGAGGGGAAAAAAAAAAAAAAAAAAAAAAAAGGCCTTACTACTATGTGTGCCCTGATTTCTTTATTAAGAAAACCTGGCTTAGATCCTGCAGTCCCAGTGCTAGGGGTACATACAAACAATGTAGACTTAGCCAGTCCTGGTAACACAGGTCTGGTCATCCCAGCCTCTTGGAAAATTGAGCAGGAGGACCACAAGTTTAAGTCTGGCCTAGGTAGATTAAGGAGATCTCATCTCAAAATCAAACATTTTAAAATGAGAGTAGAGGATGTAGCTCAGTGGTAGAGTATTTACCTAGAATGTGTGAGACCCTGGATTCAATTCCTAGTATCACGCTGTTGGGTAAATCGTCCTCCAAGGAAAAGAGGGAGAAGCAGAGCACACTGGGAAAAAGGAGGAGGAGTCAGCTTGTGGAATGGTGGGCAAGTGGGGCAAGCCAGCCTGCACAGACCCCAAGGGGCACCATGGACTCCTTGTGACCCCAATAGGGCGAGTCGGTGCATGGACAGCTGGCAGACTTCAGGTAGGTCGTGGTCTAGAAGAGCAGCTGTGGTGACACGGATCTCAAAGCTTAATCAAAATGTTTAAATGGACTATGGGAGCTTATGCTTTGTAAGTCATCCTTTCCCCGGATGTCATATAAACCATGCTAAAATCCAAATAGAATGTCTTATGTCGGTTTGTCAATCCACATCAGGACCAGGAGACCCTAGAGTCCTCAGAGAGCAAGCTCCAGTTGCCCAGGGAGGGAAAAGGGAAAAATTGGATGAAACACATGCACACACAATGGATTAGTGTCAGAGAAATGTTTGTGCCGCTCCATTGTATTCCAGCCGTAATGACAACAGCCAAGACATGAAACCAACCCAATACCCACCACAAATGAACGGCTAAGCATGGCTCCTGAAGGAGAGTCCTAAAAGACACCAAGTTGAGTCAGATAAGCCAGATTTTAAAGAGACAAATATTACATGATCTCATATATGGAATCTTAAAAAGCTTGTGTGATAGAAACAGGAGACTACTGATTCCCAGAATCTGGTATGGTTGTGGGGTGGAAGGATTAGGAAGATATTGGTTAAAATATACAAAATTAGGTCATGGCAGCATGTTGATGAAGACCACTGCCTTGTGGGATGGGCAGTGTGCAACACTCCACATGAGAGGCTAAGACTATTGTACACAAAGATTCTTGAAGTTCTTCAGCATTTCCCTAAAAATGCTGTGTACAGAAAATACACAGAACAGATTGCAAATGAGAAGCTGGGTATGGTTAAAGCAGAACCAGATGTTAAAAAATTAAAAGACTTGCTTCAGGGGGGTCAAGTAGAAGAGGTGATTCTTTAGGCTGAACAAGAACTAAGTCTGGCAAGAAAAATGTTGCAATGGAAACCATAGTGGAGGGGTCTCCTGCCAACCAGTGGGAATGGCCAATAAAAGCCCTAAATGTCTTGGATGGATTGATGGGAAAGTGATACAATTAAATGTTCTACTAAGTTAAAAATGTGTTCATGGCAAACCTTCGTATACTGCCTGAGAGTACCTGGGCCTGGCCTCCGTGTGGTAGTGAGATTCCTAAATCACACCATGCCCATCACCCTATGTTGGAACCACTTACAGCCCCTCCGGCTGCTCCAGGTCTAGGCTTCTCTGTCCTTCAGTAGGGGACTAGACCTTGGTAGACTGCCTGAGAGTGCCTAAATCAGTCCTCCCCGCTAGTGAGCTTCCCAAATTTTGCTGTGACTGCTCCCTAGTAGGTGTCCAGACCTTAGGAGGAAGCCTGAGAGTATGTGAATGGCCCCTGATTAGGCCTCTGCAGGAGCACCTAAATAGCTGGACTGAAGCCATCTGGTCCTTCCAATATAAAATTAAAAAAGAGAACCTGAAGCCTGGCTCAATCAGCTTTACATACCCAACAAGAAAACAACCAAGGCACATCAATAATACAAACAGAATCAGACTTCCACTCAGTGAAGGAAGGCTTGAGTTTCATACCAGACTCACAAACAAAAGAAATCCATATGCCAAAATCACAATGGAAAAATAATAATACGGAAAACTAAAATAATATGTTCCCACCAAACACCACCAGTCCTACAGAAGAATGCTACAAAGAGAACCTCCTAGAGATAAACCAGGACACAGAATTTAAAAGAACAATCATAAACATGATCAAAGAATTCAACGAGTTTAAAGAACACACAAACAAATCAAAGAACTAAAAGAAGATAGGGATAAACTTCTGACTGAATTCACAAAAGAGATGGAAATATTGAGGAAAACTCAGGCTGAAATGAAGAAGAAAATGAAAAACTCAAGTCAATTTGAAAAAACAGGAGAAAGTCCATTCTACCTATCTCTCTATGTCTACCTATCTATCTATCTAATCATCCATCTGTGGATAAAATGAATGAAATGGAAAACAGCATATCAACACTGGATGATGAAGAATTGGACTGTTCAAGCAAAGATTATGATTTTTTTTAAACACAGGAATGGAATATGCAGGAAATGTGGGACACCATGAAAAGACCAAATGTACACATCATAGGCATAGAAGGAGGAGAATTTCCGGATAATGGTATTTATCAGATCTTCAACAGGACTGTAGAAGAAAATTTCCCAAATTAAGGAAATACACCTGCATACAAATACAAAAAGCACATAGAACATGGAAGAGATGGGACCAGAAAAGAAACTCCCCACAGAATATCATAGTAAAAATATTAAATGTACAGAAGAGACAATACTGAAAGCTGTAAAAGAAAAGCAAGCCTCGTATAAAGGAAAACCCATCAAAATTACAGCAGACTTATCAATGCAAACTATGAAAGCCAGAAGAGCCTGGACCAAAGTATTCTCAGTTGTAAATGACCATAGATACCAACCCAGAATACTTTACTCAGCAAAAATGCCTATTATAGTTGAAGGGGAAAGAAAAATCTTCCATGGCACGAATAGGCTTAAAGAATACATGTCCACAAAACCATCTCTTCAGAGAGTACTTGAAGTAATACAAAGAATGGAGAAAGGAAGAACTATACTCAAGGAGAAACAGAAAGAAACTAAATGAAGGTATAATTGTGGAAACACAAAATTGGACCAAGAATGCAATTAGAAATTAAAATGAGGGCAACCAATACAAATCTTTCAATAATAACTTTAAATATCAATGGACTGAACTCCCAATCAAAAGATACAAGATAGTTGAATGGGTTAAGAAACAAAATTAGGGCCGGGCGTGGTGGCACACGCCTTTAATCCCAGCACTTGGGAGGCAGAGGCAGGTGGATCTCTGTGAGTTCAAGGCCAGCCTGGTCTACATAGTGAGTTCCAGGACACCTGGGCCTACAGGGAGACCTTGTCTCACATGCAAAAAAAAAAAAAAAAAAAAAAAAAAAAGAAAGAAACAAAATCCAAGGCTGTCGGCATAGTGGCAAGATGGCGGGCCCCAAACTAGGGGCAGAGCTAGAGCAAAGGCTGGGCACCCTCGCTATCTGCACAGAAGTGGTCAAGCACCCTGAGGTATTCACAGTTGAAGAAATGATGCCTCATATTCAACACCTAAAAGGAGCACAAAGTAAGAATTTATTTCTTAAAGACAAAAAGAAAAAAAAAACCTGTTGGCTGGTAACAGTTCTTCACAATACACAATTTAATTTAAATGATCTTGGCAAGCAGGTGTTGGAAGTGGAAATCTGTGGTTTGCTGATGAAACAGCCATGCTAGAAACACTAAAAGTTGGTCAAGGCTGTGCAATGCCTCTGGCACTCTTCTGTGATGATGGAGATATTAAGTTCGTTTTAGATTCTGCTTTTCTGGAAGGTGGACATGAAAAGGTATACTTTCACCCAATGACTAATGCTGCAACCATGGGATTGAGCCCAGAAGACTTTCTTGTATTTGTGAAGACAACAGGACATGATCCCATAATACTAAATTTTGATTAAAACTAATTTGGCTAATAATAATGTTCATAATAAACTTATTTCTGAGAAAAAAAAAGAAACAAAATCCATCTTTTTGTTATCTGCAAGAAACCCATCTCATCATCAATGACAGGCACTACCGTAAGGTGAAAGGATGGTGTATTTTCTGTTGCTATGATAGAACCAATGACCAAAGCAACTTATAAAGGGAGAGTTTATTTAAGCTTACTGTTCCAAGGGAATTACAGTCCATCATGGCAAGGAGGCATGGTGGCTGGAGGTGGCTGGAGAAGGAGCAGAAGCTAAGTTCTACATCTTCAAGCAGGCACAGGAAACATGAGATCAACTGGAGATCTGGCAAGGCTTAAGAACTCTCTAAGCCCACCTCCAGTGACGTGCTTCCTCCAGGATAGCCACACCTTCTAAGACCTCCCAAAGCAGCACCACCAACTGGGGACAAAATGTCTAAATACTTGGAGCCTATGGGGGATATTTTTATTGAAACCACCATAGATGGAAAAGAATATTCCAAGCAAATGGCACTAAGAAACAAGCAGGAGTGCAATTCTAATATCTGACAAAATAGACTTCAAAGTAAAACTAATCAGAAGAAATAAAGAGGGTCATTTCATTCTGATCAAAGTAACAATTGACTAAAAGATATTACAATCATGAACATATATGCACCAAACTCTGGTGCACCCAATTTCATAAAAACAGTACTATAGGACTTTAAGACACAGATTAATCCCAACCCACTGTCTCCATTAAACAAATCAATTGGACAAAAAATAAACAGATATCTCAATTAAATGACATGACACATCAAATGGACCTAATAGACATCTTCCAAATATTCCACCCAAATGCCAAAGAATTCACTTTCTATTCAGCACCCCATGGAATGTTCTCTAAAATTGACTACATCCTGGGTCACAAAAAAAACCTCAACAAATACAAAAAAATTTGAAAAAAAAATCCATGCATTCTATTAGACCACAATGCAATAAAGCTTAAAATCAACACTGAACTACACAACTCATGGAGATTAAACAACATATTCCTGAATGATGAATGGATCAAAGAAGAAAATTAAGAAAGAAAGAAAACTATTCCTGGAACTAAACAAAAGGAAAATACAAACAACAAAACCTCTGGGACACTTTAAAAGCAGTCCAAAAGGGAAGTTTATAGCTCTAAGTGCCTACATTAAAAAATCAGAAAGAGCACAAATAAATGACTTAACATTGCAACTCAAAACTCTGGAAAGGCAAGCACAAATTAAATCCAAACCCAGAAGACAAGGAGAAATAACAAAAATCAGAGCAGAAATTAATGAATCAGAAACAAAGAAAACAATACAAAGAATCAATGAATCTAAGTGCTGGTTCTTTGAAAAGCTAAACAAGATGGACAGACCCTTATCCCAGTTAACCAAAAGAAAGAAAGAGCAAATCCAAATTAAAAAATCAGAGATGAAAGAGGGAGCATCACAATAAACAGCAAAAAGATCCCAAACGTTATAAGGAAATACTTTAAAAACCTATACTCTGTTAAATTTGAAAACCTAAAGGAAATGGATGGATATCTAAAATCATGGGACTTACCAAAGCTAAACCAAGAAGAGATCAACAGTTTAAACAGACTCATAACATACAAGGAAATTGAAACAGTAATACAAAACCTCAGAACTGAAAAAAAATCCCAGGCTCAGATGGATTCACAGCAGAATTCTGTCAGACATTTAAAGATCTACAATCAATATTACTTAAACTACTCAAAAAGGTAGAAAAGGAGGGAGAACTCCCAAATTCCTTCTATGAAGCCAGCATCACTCTAACACCAAAACCAAGTAAAGATACATCCAAAAAAGAAAACTGTAGGCCCATATCATTAATGAACATAGACACAAAAATTCTCAGCAAAATACTTGAAAATCACATACAGACACACATCAAAAATATCATCCACCATGATCAAGTAGGCTTTATTCCAGAGATGCAGGGATGGCTCAATAAACATAAGTCAATAAGTGTCATAAATTATGTAAATGGACTCAAAGACAAAAATCTCATGGTCATCTAATAGATGCAGAAAAGGCTTTTCTCAAAATTCAGCATACATTTATGATAAAAGTCCTAGAGAGAACTGGACTGGAGGGAACATACCTCAACATAATTAAAGCCATATATAACAAACCCACAGCCAACATCACACTAAATGGAAAAAAAGCCTGGAAACATTCCCATTAAAATCAGGAATCATACAAGGATGTCCACGATAGCCACTCCTTTTTAATATACTGCTTGAAACTCTTGCTAGAGCAATAAGACAAGAGAAGGAAATGAAAGGAGTACTAACTGGAAAAGAAGAGATCAAATTATCCCTTTTTTGTAGACGATATGATACTACACCTAAGAGATCCCAAAAATTTCACCAGAAAATTCCTAGACGTGATTAACATTTTCAGTAAAATGGCAGGTTACAAAATCAGTCTACAAAATCAGTAGCCTTTCTATATACCAATAATAGCAAGCAATCAGAGAAAGAATACATGGAAACTCTCCCATTCACAATAGCCTCAAAAAAATATATTTCTGAATAAACCTGACCAAAGACATCAAAGGTCTCTAGAATGAAATTTTTAAATCTTTAAAGAAAGAGATTGAAGAAGACACCAAATGGAAGGACCACCCATGTTCACGGATTGGAAGAATTAATATTATGAAAATGACCATCCTACTAAAAGCAATATGTAGATTCAATGCAATCCCAATGAAAATCCCCATGACGTACTTCACAGAATTAGGAAAAAAAAATCCTTAAATTCATATGAAAGCACAAAAGACCCCAGATAGCCAAAGCAACCCTGAACAGAAAGATCAACACTGGGAGGATTACCATACCCGATTTCAAACTATATTGCAGAACTATAGCCATAAAACAGCATGGTACTTGCACAAAAATAGATACATAGATTAATGGAACATAATTGAAGACTCAAACATGAGTATATACAACTTCAGCCACCTGATATTTGGCAAAGGTGCCAAGAACACACAATGGAGGAAAGACAGCATCTTCAACAAATGGTGCTGGCAAAACTGGATCTCCACCTGTAGCAAAATGAAACTAGATCCTTATCTTTTGCCTGGCCCAAAAGTCAACTCCAACTGGATCAAAGACCTGAATATGAAACCTGAAACTCTGAAACTGCTAGAAGAAAACATTGGCCATAACCTACAAGATATATGTATAAGGTCAACAATCAGCAAGTGTGACCTCATTAAACTAAAAAGCTTCTGTACAGCAAAATAAACAACCAAGTAAGTAAAGAGAAAACCCACAGAGTGTGAGAAAATCTTCACCAGTGACATATCTGACAAAGGTTTAACATTCAGACTATACAAAGAACTCAAAAAAACAAAGAATCAAGAAAACAAATGACCCAATTAAAAGATGGGCTAAAGATCTGAACAGAGAGCTCTCAAAAGAAGAAATAAAGATGGCTAAGAAACATCTTAAAAAGCATTCAAGATGGTAATTAGGAAAATGCAAATTAAAACCACCTTAAGATTTCATCTTACCCTAGACAGATTGTCTAAGATTAAGAGAACAAATGATACCAAATGCTGGAGAGGATGTGGGGAAAGGGGAACATTCATTCACTGCTGGTGGGATTGCAAACTTGTTCAACCTCTATGGAAAGCAGTATGGAAAACTCTTAAAAAGCTACAAATGAACGTACCATATGACCCGATTATACCACTCCTTGGCATATATCCATAGGACTCATTCTATCGCAGATATACTTGTACAATCATATTTGTTGCTGCTCTTTTCACAAGAGCTGAGAGATGGAAGCAACCTAAGTGACCCTCAACTGATGAGTGGATAATGAAAATGTGGTACATTTATACAATGGAGTTCTACTCCATGGTAAAGAAAGACAAAATAATGAAATATGTAGGTAAATGGGTAGAACTGGAAACTGCTTTACTACATGGATCCTAGCAACAGATCTTTATATGTCAGTATATATCCTCATGTAACTGCAAGAACCAGGAGAGATAAAGGAAAAGAAGGAACCGAAAGAGAAGAACAGTAGGAGACAGGTGTTTCTAAGAGAGAAATGGTAAAATGGGGGCATTTTAAAGAGGAAGGGGAAAGGGAGGGTTATAGAAGGAACTATGGGGATAAAGGGGTAAAAGGAGCTCAAGAGCAGTGGGACCATAGGAGAAAGGAATTGTGAAGGGAGAAATGGGGAAAATGTATATATGTTAAATAGGGTGGGCATAGATGGAGGGTTAGAGAGGGAGAGAGAGGAGAGATAAATAATGCATAGCTAGTGTAAAAAACCAGAGGGAACCATATTATTCCAAAACCTACACATATAGTATGTCTACATGAGTCCATGTGTACAGCTGAAGACTGCATAACAAGAAACAATGTCAGACAGGAGAAACCTTTCTTTGAGTTGTTGGCCAGGGTAGTCCAAGAGACTCCTAAAATTTATACAGGCTACTGCCTCAGCCCTTGATTGACTCCCAGAACTTGAAGGTAAGATCCTATTGTTGAAGACAGGACATACTTCAGACACAGGATTTGTAGTAGTGGAGCTGGAACTTACCTGGAAGTCACCTCCCCTGAAGGCTAGCTCTCATAGTGTTGGAGAGCACTATATAAGCTGCTAAATGAGAACATTGATTGATGATCCAGACCAAGCTTCAAGGCTTAATAACCACATCAAAGACCAGCACAGCAAATGGCATTGGTGGAGTAGTGGCACTTTTATCTTGAGGGTAATCAACAGCTGCCTAATTGGACTTGAAGCCTGCTCAGTGGGAGGAAACTCATGTGTAGTACTGTAAACCTAGCCAAATACACAAAGCTGGAGAGGTCATAGATCTTAGAGAAAACCCCAAGGCTGTCACATTCCTAGACAAACATGATTTATTGCTATGTGCAAACTATGAATCCTTACATGTACAAACAAGTCACCAACCATCAAAGAAGCTTCTTTTTCTACAGGCAGAGATTATTACAGAGTTCCACAAATGGTCACACACGGAGAGTGTCTGTGAATTTCCCAAGTCTAAGTGGCAAATCTACAATACAACCTCTACACCTAAGGCTCACAGAACATAGAACAAGGGGTAAAGAGGACACTAATGAAAATCTTGATTCTCATTAATGAATCTTCCTCATGCAACAGAGGACCAAGAACACAAAAAGTCATAAATAGCCAAAACGTAGAGAATAGGAGTCAGCAGAGTGTGGGTCCTTGGACAGGACTCCCCTATTAAACTTCAACCACCCAGAGCTCAGGAATCATTGCAGAAGATGGGGCAGAAGATTGTAAGACCCAGGGAGGAGGTACATGACCATGCAAATAGAGTCCTACAGGCTTCTGGAACCCTGCTCATATGAACCTACAGCAATGGTGTCAGCATGCACAAGACCTATGCAAACTCAAGCCTGCAAAAACCCAGAACAGAACTGTAGAAATAGAATCAGGCCCCAATTTTAGTTGAAAAATTATTGGTAGCTGATTACTTCTGGGTAAGGAAAAGCTGATCTTCTTAAAGGGAGGAATTCTAGATAGGCTAACTAGACCTCAGTGGATCAATTTGCACTGAGGGACATCTGGGGACACTGACTTGACATGATAGGCCTTAACACAAATGACAGAATGTATAAATTCCAATGGGGGGGATTGGGGCCATTGGGGAAGGGGATATAAAGTGATTAAGATGTTCTGTATGAAATACACAAAAGTTCAATAAAAAATAAAATTTTTAAAAAATATGTCCATGCTATTGATATCTTATACTTTAAAAAAAAATTGTGTGTATGAGTGTTGTGTCTGCATGTTTGCAAGTGCACCCATGTCATTCAGTGCCCACGGAGGACAGAAGAGGATGTCAGATCCCCTGGAACTGAAGTTATAGATGGTTGTTAGCTGCCATGTGGGTGCTGTGATTCAAGCCCAGGTCTTCTACAAGAATAGCCAGTACTCTTTACCACTGAACCATCTCTTCAGCCCCTTTTTAAATTTTTCTAAGATTTATTTATATTTGTCTTATGTGTATGACTGTTATGCCTGCATGTATGTAAAGACACCTTATAATTAAGAAAACTAATAAATGGCATATTTAGGAGATAACAAAAAAATTAAAAAGAATTAAAGCTAGGCAGGAGAATAACACAGTCACGAGATCTACTGTTCATTATGATTAATATCAATGTATTTTATTCTTGAAAAAATAGTAAGAGAATAAATATTGGGCATTATCATAAAACAATGATAACTTTGTGAGGAAATGCAAGTTAACTAGCTATATTTAAGCTTTTCATTATATATTTATGTATTTTGAAACCTCATGCTGGTTACTAT
>NW_008330297.1:1684019-1699026 GCF_000622305.1 Nannospalax galili | reverse complement strand
AATGAAAATAGAACTTATATTTTCAGTTTAGGCATATACATATATATAAAATGTTTTTTTTAATCTTTCCTTCATAAAGATAAATGGCGTAATTTTAGTTTTCTCCTCCAATGATTACAGTTTTCAAATACAGGCAAATTATCAGATATAGAAGTGGCTTTTTTGGACAAATGACTTTTACCTACCTAATCTTAAGTTTTGAGATCATTAACACTATCTTAACTTGTTTATAATGTAAATAAACCACTAGGCCTTGGGCACCTCTTGTAACCTAAACATATAGTTCAGTCCCTCATGATTGTTCTTTGCCCTTGACTCAGAATTGTGTGTGTGTGTGTGTGTGTGTGTGTGTGTGTGTGTGTGTCCCAAGGGGCACTTGTTCCTCCGAGGGGCAGGGTCTGCTGCAGAGAACTGGCTACAGAGAGTTAGCTACAGAGAGGGAACTATGGAGAGTTAGCCGCGGAGGGAGGAGTGTTGGCACCATCTTGCAAGTGGTGGGGGTGGGCGGGGGTATGGCCCCATGGCCCCTGTGCCTCACCGGCATGGATGTGAGAGGGAGCACACAGAGTGGAACAGGGCACTGGGTGTTCATCTTTTGTGGTGTTCACCTTTGTAAGTTACTCTATTTCCCCTACCCAGGACATAAACTATGCAAAATTCAGATAAAGATATGTTATATGGTTTGTCTAATAGCACCAGGAGCAAGAGACCCTAAGAGACTCTGGGGACTCTGTGTGTGTGTGTGTGTGTGTGTGTGTGTGTGTGTGTGTTTGGTATATCAAGCAATACAAGCTGTGCTTATTTCTTGAAAGTAAGGAGAATTATCCTATTTGTGTTGCAAACAATAGGTGGGATTACATTGATAACATCTGCTTGTGCTTCTCTGATAAGGGTCTGCTTTTCTTTCCTCATTTCATTCTAAATGTACAGCTTCAATAAAGAAAGCAAGGCCTTTGTTTGAGAGCACAGTTCCAGGAGAAATCTGACAGGACAAGTTTTCAGAGTAGCTCAGATCATACTCTTGGTTAAAATGGATGCCAAGAGTCAAGCTGTGATTTTCAGTCATCACTGAAATGTAGCATCACACCACCAAAATAAGATATTGCTGATACAGACTGGAAATTATCTATAACTCTTGCCAGGCCAGTACCTTTACAAGAATCCAGAGAACTAATTAAAACCCCATCTTTATCATGAACTAATAAGAGAAACTTTGACAGGGAATACTAACAACATTCATAAATTGGTCTGTTAAACAGTTTCCTTGCATTTTATAAACATGCATGCACACATGCACACACGCACACACGCGCGCACACACACACACGAAAGTTTATACATGATGCATAGTCTCAAATCAATTCTCATTTAGCCTTCAATTTAATTTTTATTTATTTAAAAAAATGACATTTGGGGGCTGGAGAGATGGGTCAGTGGTTAAGAACACTGGTTGTTCTTGCTGAGGACCTGGGTTTGGTTTCCAGCATCCACACGGCAGCTAACAACTGTCCACTTCAATTCCAGGGGCTCTAATGACATCTTCTGGCCTCCTCAGGCATTGCATGACACAGATGTACTTACATACATACAAGCAAATACTCATACACATAAAAAATAAAAAAAAAATCTTAATGACCTTTTGAATAATACTTTGTACTATTCGTCACCAAATAGCTCCTGATCTATCACAGTTCAATATGTGAATTTCTTGCTTTAGGTTGATGCACAGTAGAAACTAAACTTTGAATCCCGAATGTTGATCTTTTGCCAAGTTGGTGACATGTGGCAAGATGTTGTCTCATGATACTAAGAAGCAACAGTGAACACAGCTTCTGGTCAGCTGTTACCAGGAACTGAGCTCCTGAACTATGGTGCTCAGTATTAAGGATATTAAGTGCATTTTTCACTTACAACATTGTCAGCTTCCACTGGTTTTCTTGAAATGCAGCCCTACTGTAGTTGGGGAGCACCTGCACTTGCTCACTTTCCTATGAAATGTAATGTTTGGAAGCAGATTCCATAAGGATGCTTGTATACTTAACACTAAGCACCATATAAAACAGAAAATCATCTTCTGGATCGTCTTCCTATCTAGATTACCGTGAAGGAAACATAGAATTGAACTCTCATTTTATGCCCTTAATTTGATGAAGCAATTCAGAAACAGATGCTAAGCTTCAGACAAGTAGTTTTCTAGCCCTGATGCCACTGATGGCTCCACTGGGAACCTTAGAAAGGCTCCGATGGCCCTCCAGTTCTGCCTAGAAATTCTCTATCGATATTTTGAGTGCGTATGCACAGCTGGTTATTTGGTTGCCCTGCCATCAAGGAAGTCCGAAAAGCAGAGAGAAGCGATGTTTCTGTCTCTCTTGACAACTAACAAATTATTTTTACACCCCAAAGAAAAATAGGACCAAAACATGTTCACTTTGGGTAACTGGATCATGTAAACTCTTAAGAATTGATTGTAAAATTAACACCCCAAAATCAATAGCCTCCTTATATACCAACAACAAGCACACAGAGAAGGAAATCCGGAAAATGATCCCATTCATAATAGGCTCAAAAACTATAAAGTATCTTATAATAAATCTAACAAAGAAAGTGAAGGAATTGTACAATAAAACTTTTAGACATCGAAGAAGATACCAGAACATGGAAAGACTTCCTGTGCTCATGCATAGGTAGGATTAATATTGTGAAAGTGGCCATCCTGCTGAAAGCAATCTAAAAATTCAGTACAATTCCCATCAAAATTCCAACACAATTATTCACAGAAATTGAAAAAAATAATCTTGAATTTCACATGTAAACACAAAACCCCCACAACATCCAAAATAATCCTTAACAATAACTAAACAAAAAGGTTGGAAGCATTACCATACCTGATCTCAAATTATATTACTGAGGTATAGTAATAAAACAGCATAGTACTGGCATAAAAACGGACACATTGATCAGTGGAGTAGAATTAAGGACCCAGATTTAAATCCACATATTTACAGCCACATGATTTTTGACAAAAGAGTCACAAATACACACAAGAGAAAAGACAGCATGCTCACCAAAAGGATGTTGGTCAAACTGGATAGTTACACAGAAAAATAATACAAGATCCCTATCTAGCACCATGCATAAAACTCAACTCCAAATGGATCAAGGACCTCAACATAAGACCTGATATCCTGAATCAGATAGAGGAGAAAATAGACAATATATTAGAGCTTATAGGCACAAGACTTTCTGGAAAGGACACCTAGGGCATAGGCATTAAGTCCAACAATTGACAAATGGGACCACATGAAACTGAAAAGCTTCTGTACATCAAAGGACACCATCATTTTTTAAATAAATAATTTATTGAGAATTCCATACGTGCATATAAGGTGTTTTGATCAAATCCATGCCTACACCCTCCCCTCCAACTCCTCCCATATCTCCCCATGATTTTTTTCTGATAACTTCATGTAATCTTTCTTCTTCTTCGATTTATTTATTTTTTATGGGGCTTTTGACCACTCTAACATTCCCCCCCTCTGAAGAGGTAACCCTAAAATCTTTTAAGGATTAGGTAAAAGCTCCCAAATATTTTCAACATTGTGGCCTCTGGAACAGAGTAGGTTGCTAAGAGGCCCAAGGACATTGTTTAAGCCAGGAAACTGGCTACTTTTCTTTGGGGTCTTTTTACCCTAACTGCCCAGTCAATTCCTATCTCCTATTCTTATCACACCATCCTCTGAAGAGGTTACCCAAATTGCCAACAGGGAATCGGGATGCAGACCACTCTTACTTCTTCCAGGCTGAACAGGAGAAGGAGAAGTAAAGGCAAGAGAAATTAGCATTCCAAGTTCTCTAGCTGGGGAACTAGAAAAAAGAACAGGGCAATTTTCAGATGTTCATATGAGTCCATTGGAATTTCTTGACAAGGGCTTCCAAAAGCATCCCTCTATTGGGTTCCTCCTCATTTTCCTTTTGTCTGCCAAGGCTGGACTTGAGAGTGATGGATTCAGGATTTACTTTCAGGTATTTTAATAGCTGTTGGAGTGGTTAGAATCCATGTCAGTTCCCTCTCAAAGTCTTCTAGATAGGGGGAGAAAACAAATTTATCCTAGGCACCAGTTAAGGACTTTCTTTTCTCCCTACATATAAGAGTTATGCAATTTGGATAGAAGGAAGGAGGGAAAAAATGACTTAAAAAAATGTACTCTTGGTGCCTATGAACTCCCAATCAATGGGGTCTTGGCCAAATTTACAACACCAGGCATCTGTGTCCTTCTGTGGAACAGGCCCTAACTCTAATCAGATAGGGGTTGGTTAACCCCTTAACATCTGTGTCACTGTTGCACCCATTGGCATAACTTGCCAGACCTGTCATTATTATAGCTCACAAGCTTCACAGCCTGCATCTTCTAGTACTATGAAATCCAGCCAGCAGGGAGGAAGCTTCCTGGTCGGTACCGGCTTGATTTCTCAGTGTCCTATGACCAAGATATTTGATGTCTTAAGCAATAGGGTCTTAGCATCAAGTTCTGGTAGGCAACCAAAAGAGATGGCAACAGCTTGTTTTGGGGGTCCCCAGGACACCCCGGAGCAATCATTCAAGGAGCTGTATCCCACACCTGTGAGTGACCTTTTCATTTGGTAACTATGGCTTTTGGGGGGAACACTGTTCTTTCCCTTTGTTGGGTAACTCCAATTAAATGCTTTTATATAAATATATATAAAGTTTATAAAATAGTAGTTTCCAAACGTTTTTCCAAACAGTCAGTGTTAGTATGAAACTGCCTTCAAGAGATTCAAATCTCTTTCTCCAAAGATTAGTGCAGTTCTCAGACCACATCAGAAAAGTTTCTTCATGCAGTGTGGATGAAACCCTTAAGTGGTCAAGGTGCTCTAAGGACTACATGTGCATAGAGTGCTCAGCCATAAATGGACATATAAAACACACACTCCCACCCTAAGATTTGGGGAACATCATAAAAGAGGGGGGCAGAAAGATTGTAAAGCCGTAAGTCAAGGAGGACTGGGGCACACAGGGTATTCTGGTCATGACAGGCCCACCGCACTCATGAACTCTCAGCAGCTGTGGTTACCTGCACAAGACCTGCACAAGATCAAACCAGTCAACATTATGGAATGGAGGGAGGAGGGCCTCTGTCGGCCTCCCCTCAGCCGGAACTCTGCTGCTAGTGGGAGACCATTGCACACCAGGCAATCCCCATCATGGAAGGTCGGGGTGAGGAGAGATACCAACGGGATGGGGGGGGGCTCGGGTGGTGGTTAGTACAATGGGAGAAAACACCTGGGAAGCTGTGTCAGTGGACAGCTCATTTATTATGGCGGAAGCAGAGGTTTATATAGGAAAGTTTCACAGGCAAAGAGGTGGGGTTGGTTTTCTGGAGGGCAGGCAGGTAGGGGGAGGGAGGAAGCTTCTAAGGCTACTTGGCCTTTGTCCCATTGTCCAGTCGCAAGACCTACAAGAGACCCAGTTAAGATTAAGGGATTAGAGACCTAATAGTTTTGCCTGGGGGCTGTTGGGTAAGAGACAGTGTGTCTAGAATAGAGCGGGCCTGGCTTCTGCCACCTGCAGCCATGCTCTACATTCCAGGCACTCCTGAATTATCCCAACAGGCTTCATGCGTGCCCACCCCTAGGTGAGGAGCTGTTGAGAGTTTTCATTAAGGGTGTGATCCTTACTTAGTAAGTTTAACATGCTCCACATAAGTATAGGGTAGCACAACTGGATGTGGTGGGTTATTTTTTGAAAAGTAATAATAAAAAGAGGACACAACTTTGGGTGGGACTAGAGGGTGGATCTGGGTGAAGTTGGGGGAGCAGTGGGGGGTGAACATGATCAAAATATATTGTACACATATATAAAATTCTCAAAGAATAAAATATATTTTTAAATTTAAAATACTTTATTATTTCTATTTTATGTGTGTGACCGTATTTCCTGCATGTGTGTAAGTGCACCAATGTCATGCAATGCCCGTGGAGGTCAGAAGAAAGTGTCAGATGTCCTGGAACTGGAGTTATGGATGGTTGTTAGCCTCCATTGTGGGTGCTGGAAACCAAACCCAGGGTCCTCTACAAGAGCAGCCAATGCTCTTAGCTTCTGAGCTATCTCTCCAGTCCCATAAAACATATTTTAAAAATAAATAAAATTCACTGTAAGATTTTTCTTGTGTATTTGGAATTAAAAAAAAATAACACCTCCTGTTTCTCCTTTGGCATTTTCTTCTCCAAAATGGCACAAAATAAGCAAGCATACCCTCCTTTGTAGTCTCTCCATGAACAGCCTGGGCTGCCAAGAGGAAGCGCTAGCCCCGTGTGAGGGGGATGCTGGGAATCCCTGTAGGATGACTTACCAGACACCAGCCAGGAAGCTTGTGCTCATGAATTTCTAAGGGAAGAAATACAGAGCCCGGCATTTCGTGTCACTTGAGAACATTGGCATTTGGAAATAGGGTCGTTATTCCTGTATCACACTTTCTAGAGAGCTTTAGCCTTACCTCAGACCATTCTGCAATCCTTTGAGGACTAATAGGCTACACAGGTTTTAGCAGTGTTTTTGAGACACTGTCTCATAATCCCAAGATGATCGCTAAGTCCCCACATAGCTACGGGTACTCTTGACCTTCTCATCCTCCTGCCTCCATCTGCAGAGTGCTGAGATTCCAGGCATGTACCACCAGGGCTTCGTGCATGCTGAGTAAGAACTTTTCCAACTGAGCCACATCCCCAGAGCTTGCTTTCTTTCTCTTTCTTTCTTTCTCTTTCTTTCTTTCTTTCTTTCTTTCTTTCTTTCTTTCTTTCTTTCTTTCTTTCTTTCTTTCTTTCTTTCTTTCTTTCTTTCTTTCTTTCTTTCTTTCTTTCTTTCTTTCTTTCTTTTTTTTAAAAGACAAGGCATTTACCCTATGTAATCCTGGCCACTCTGGAACTTGTTATGTAGACCAGGTTGGTCTCGAACTCACAGAAATCCTCCTGCCTCTGCCTCCTGAGTGCCAGAGCTAAAGGTGTGTGCTACTATGCCTGGCCCTAGAGCCACTAGTTCTTGATGCTGCCAAAGCTGCTTCAGTCTCAATTTGCCGTTTAGTTCAGAAATGCTCACTGGTTTCCTGATAGTCAGCTGGGGACACAGCCTTGGAACAAAGTGTCTTCTTTGGTTTCCTCGATATTAAATCATTCTCTAAACTCCTTATTCTGATAATAGACTTTTAAAACTGAAAGTTACTATAAGACACAGACCTGACTTGTATTTTAACCTGACTGGCAAAGTGCCCAACTCAGAGCGAGGAAAGACAGTAACCTGGGAAACAGGAGCCCAGAGTCCAGCTTGGCTATGCCCTTCCACCTAGCCAGCCAGCAAAATTAAGAGAATGGAGTTTTATAGCATATGAGATCTTTTCAGCTCCAGCCTTTTGCTCCTAAGAAATACTCCTCAGTGAATGAGCACCGCCGAACAGCGCTGTGGAGCCCTTGCACCCAGGGACGACTCTCTTCTCACTCTTTCTGTGCCTGCCCAGCATACTCCCCTCTGCCTTGACATCCCCAACCTAAGCCAGAAACTGCAACTGGCCCTCTTTTAATTGCCTCTTTCCAAGGCTAAGGAACTTCACCGTTACTGTGCGCTTTTGTTAGTTTTCTCATTGATGAGAGGTCATCTTCAACACTGCCGTTCAGATCCCTCCGCTTTGGTATGTCAGACTAGAAAAGGTGTAAGAGAGAGATAAAATGACCTTGATTTATGATGTTTGGAGTCCTTCAAAGAGCAGTGATCTCATTCTCTAAATAGTAGGATATTCAGAAAGAGAAAAAAGTTTCAGGATTCAGTAACTGCATTAGGTTTTGCTCCCAAGGCAGGAAATAGCACGGACAACCTGGAAACAAAATACACTTGTCTTCAGCAGCAAGTTCCGTCTGGTGGCAGGAACAGCGTTTCATATATAACACGGATACACTAACGTTTGTTCTTGTTCCAGAGACGGAAAAATGTCCTTGCATTTTTTAGCCACACACACACACACACACACACACACACACACACACACACACAATTCCCAAATACAAAAGATTATGTTGCAATGTTTCTACCAATATCTCTCCTCAGATTTGTTTCCCCAGCAACTCCCCGCATGCACACAGTCCAGGAAAAGACTCTGGGCCACCAGCTTTCTGATGCCTCCTGAGCCCAATTTTTTGAGAGAAGATTCTAAGTGGGTCACTTCCCTCTCTGGCTTCACTATAAATTCTCTGTGCACACTTATCCCCTATTCTATTTTCAAAATCAAATGGCCAGTTTTGTTCCCTGAGGCTTTGAGTACATCCAGTTAAGGTCACGGTCAAGACTTAAAAGCAGAGCCCTCCCTCTTACCGTACCCCATAGGCTAGTTCTTATCCCTACCGCCACCCTCCCTCCTCTTCTCCTTCTCCTTTTTCTTCAATAGCTCTGTGTTATGAAGGGCCTGGCCACACACAGAGACTATTACAGGAATAAAACCTGGAAAGGAACACATAGTTATGAAACATTAAACTTCAACTTCTCTTTATTTTGCTCACTGAATTCACCTCCCCCTCCAAGAAAACATGAGCCTGGACAGATCTGTGTTATCTTCAGCTGTAAAAACCAGCTGCGCCAACAGAGCACCCTTCTCTGCTTCCTGCTGTCTGAGAGGTTTGCAGAGGAGCTACTGTAAAGGAGCCTCTGGCTTTATGGACATGGTTTCAGAGAAAATAGTAAACTACGTAGTAATCAGCTGACAAAGATCTCCATACATTGTGGAGATCTGTACAGTCTGTTAACAACAGGAGTTCTGTACCAGTTAAAAGAGAAGATGAACAAGAACAGGAAAGTAAAAAGGTTAGTACCTCAACACTGCCTGAGTATTGCTTTTCAAAGTAGTGATAAAAAAAAAAAAAAGGTCAAGGAGTCTTCCATTTCTTCAATTAGCTCCAACCTAAGAAGTTCAGTGGGAATTTGGCCTGAGGATAGACTGCCACAGCAGACATTGATTCAGTTACAGCCAACCCATTTCAAGGTGTCGCCCATTAATTTATTGACTGCAAATAGGAATTTGCCCCAGGCCAAAACTCACAATTGGTCCCAGTTGACCTAAAATGGATTTCCACAAGTGGCTAGGGAAAGAGAAGTGCTCTCTTTAGACTGTCTCTTCTTTGGCCCAACCTTTCTTTATCCCTCTCTGACTTTATCACATTAATAACCAAGTACTCAAAGAGCTTCATTAGCTGATGGTTCACAAACAGCTGCTCAAAGGATTTGCAAGTGGATTGATCCTGAAGCCGCCGGTGTAGACATTACATGTCAGAAATGGCTATGGGAGCTTATCAACTGCTTCTCCGTTTGGATTTTGCTCTTTTCTTTCCCCCATCTTGTGTTATTCATTAAGCACTCATAAAAAAGACAATATTCTTACAGAGTAGCTCTTTGTATCCTGTTGGAAGTCTTGGTTTACATAAGCTTTCTTTCACATAAATACAAAATGATCATTTTTTTTATTATTCTTGAAGTGCATATCTAACACTGCAAGCTACAAAAGAAAGATTGTTCAAATACTGTATTGATTTTCTGGATGCCATATATAGCAGAATATTAATGGTCATTTTATGTAGCTGGGAAAAGGGCTAATATGGAAAAGTTAAAGCATAATTCTTCCTTGCTCTCCAAGTTGGGGACAATTTTTCAGACTTTCTGTGGCATGTAAATTCAAACTGCCTTTGTAGGACCTGGAGATCCAAGGTTAAAAACAAATTTAGTTCTTAGAGAAACAATCACATATGTGCCTGTATATGGCTAGAGCGTTTATTTACAATAGCATGAAACAACCAACCACAGGGAAGCCACCTAATTGTAAATCACAGGGGAGCAACCACAGACAAGGGAATGAGGGGAATTTAAGGACATAGCAATAAAAAAAAGAAAGAAAGACCATTAGTGTGAAAGTACACACAGGAAACAATATTGTATCGTTTCTACCTAGAAGATTGTAAAGAAAACAGCTTGGCTGGGCGTTTATATCGGTAGAGTGCATATGTATCATACACAAGGCCTTGGGTTCGAGCTCTAGCACTGAAAAAACATGCAAGAAAGTGGTCAGCTGATATAAAACCCCGTTGGAGACACTGGGAGATACTGCTGTACGAAAAGTGGAAAGAGGCAAGTTCGGCTTCATGTGTGATAGTCTTTGCTGGTTTTTCTGTTTTCACACAATGTTTCGTTTTGTTGAGCAGTCCGCCTTAACTTCCCATGTGTTGGGATGAATCACCCTACCTGGCTTTCTTTTCTTTTTTATATAAAGAAACTATTCTGTTTGTATCCATGTTACTTACATAGTTCATAAGTAAGTCCTTTGGTGTAGTCCCAGTATTAAGTGGTTGTTTTAAAAGCCTTGATTTATTGATTGCTCTGTTTAGAAGAAGCCTAACATTGTCCCCAAATCAGCTATTCTTGCTGAGGGGTTGTTTACTAGTAAATTGAGCAACAGCCAGACTTGAATTAAATTTCCTCATGGGATAAAACCTCACCGCCGTCCCTCCTTGCCCTTGGTTTCCCCTCTGACCCTAAGAGACCACATTCTAGAACCACAAAGCCCCTTAGAAACATTTGCCTCAGTCCTTCATATTAAGGTAAGAGCTCTGGTTTGCTCCAGGTGGAAGCCATTGCTCCCGAGTGCTGCACCCGTCTCTGTGACATAATTTTGCTGTCCTCTCGGGCCAGCTGGGCTGAACGCCACTAACTTCTACAGGAAAGCTGCTGTTTCCCCAAGGCTGCCTTTTCTGTTCTCTGGTGGAACTGATCTCTTTACTGTGTTTTCAGGACTCTAGTTCTCCGGCAGTCAGTTTTTCCTGATTCTCTCTGTCCGTCCGTCTCCGTCTCTGCCTGTGTCCCCCTTCCTTCCACTGCCCCTTTGGTCTCTGAAGCGCTCTAGTTTCCTCCGTCTCCCTGTATTTCTCTGTTCCTTTCCAAATTCGTTATCTCCTTCCTTGTACTCTTTATTTTCTGGAAAGATGTTCTACAAAATAAATTTTTGAGATGAAAATTTTCAGTGATACTAATGAATAATAATTTTCAACCCCTATTAAAGCCAGAAGGTGGATTCACTTTTAATGAAATGCTCTTCTTTTTACCTTGCGTTTATGTTGCTCCTTCTTATCTCTTCATCAAGGAAGCTGTATTCCACCAAGCCTCGGGGTATGATAACTTACCAGGATGCTGTACATTACTCTCCACTCTCCGACAGGATGACTCAACGCTGATAGGTATTAGCTACATTCTTTAAATGGTTTCCTGCAGGGCTAAACCTCAGCACATCCACAAACACAAAAGCAAACGGGGATAAAATGTCTAGAAGTGACCCATCTGATTTCCTCCTGAGGGAACAGCACAAGCAGCAGAGGGAAAAATGTCAACATTCTGTGACATGGAGCCTCCCAGGGAGCTCGGGAGCTCTGGGAGCAGCCTGTCCCTCCAAGCAAGCTGAAGTCAGTGGCGGAGCAGGGCACTAAGCTTGGCTGCCTGGCCTTGCAGGAAACATTTCTGCCCAGTGCTTTCCCAAAGAAGTGGAATTCCAAAAAGGGCATGTCTCAGGTGCCGAATCCTTCTTTGAACTTGATTGAGCCTTTTGGCATGTTCATTTGCGGCTGCTTAAACAGACACCTGACCAGCTTATCAGTCTAGGCCTTGCTGAGGGAGGTCTTGGCACTCCATCGGAAAGGAAGCGCTAGTGGAAATAAGATTTTTTCATACCTGACAGTCTGTGACCTGTAGAAAGCGCTGAGTTCTGGCAGAAACACAAAATCAATCAAGTTTCATTTGAACCATGCTTGGACACTCCAGACCCTTTGATAAATCTCAGATGAAATCTTCAGTTCCCCAGAAGCTTAGAAGGGCAACTACATGCTTTGAGTTTTGACTGTCATATAATCGGGGTGGCGATTTTATTGATCTGTTGTTCACCAGTTCAGGGCGTTTATTAATTTGCTTTTCTAGTCAAATAACTTGACAGGACTTCATTTAAAAATGACCGTAGTGCCTGTAACTGGACTTCTTTTGGGCAAGGCCATAGGTTACCAAAGTCAACATTTTATGACCAAGATTCCCACAAAGCAAGATAACTGCCCCAATATGTTGAGGAAATTAGGAAACGTTACATGTCTACCATCTTTTTCCTGAATTACTGCAAATGGCTTCGTTTCTCGAGGGACAGAGAAAGCGGATGAGATAAATTCACTACGTCAGAGTCACTGTTCTAGAATGCAAGTCTTCTCATGCTTATACCTGCCTAAAACCCTGGGCCATCTCCTCATTGTTTGTAATATAAAGACCAAAACACCTACTGTAGCATGCAGGATCTCCCAAGCCCTGCCTACCATTCTAGACCCATCTCTTGTCCCTTAAATAGGAAACTCTGCCACCCAAACTACTTACAAGAAAACGGAGTCACAGCCTCGCTCTTGCCTCTTGGCTTTTAAACATGACACTCTTCCTCGGAATACCGTCAGTTTGCTGGTTAGTTTTTGTCAATTTGACACACGCTAGAGTCCTCAATTGAGGAATTTACCCCATCAGATTGGCCTGTGGTGAGGTCTATAAGATATTTTCCCAAATGTTAATTGATGTAGGAAGGCCCACTCCACCGTGGGTGGTGCTATACCTGGGCAGGCGGACCTGGGCTGTATAAGAAGAGTGGCTGAGCAAGTCAAGGGAAGGCAAGCTAGTAAGCAGTACTTCTCTATGGTCTGCGCCTCAATTCCTGCCTCCAGGTTCCTGCCTTGAGTTCTAGCTCTGAATTCTGTCAGTGTTTGACTGTGGCCTGGATGTGTAAGCTAAATAACCCCTTTCCTCTCCAAGTTATTTTTGGTCATGGTATTTGTCACAGCAACAGAAAGCAAATCAGAACAGCTGGCAAGTCCATATTAGCCCTTTGAACCATAGCTTACTTCCTCTAGCCTTGAATGGCACTTTGCCCACCATCTTGAATTTTTCTCTTTTTGTCTTGAGGACAGGGATTAAGTCTTAGACACCAGTTTTGAACTCTCTAATGATAGATTCACACTGCATTCCACATTTTTTTTTCTCCACAGCATTTGTCCCTCTTGGGAATCAAGTTTGAGAGCATATCTGCCTATTTATAGCCCTTAGCACAGTTTTGAGCTCTAGTCAAGTCATTCCGTATTTCCTTAATGAATTATATTTGCAAAACCAAATAGGGGAACCAGCAGGCACTCAAGACCATTACTAAGGCACCATGGTTAATGAAAGGCACAGCTATTTCATATACCAGTAAGAAAGGAAGAAGAAGCCTCCAGAAATGCATAATGCTAAACAAAATAAAGGCACTGTAATTTTTTCTTAGACATTTTTCTCCTTGGTTCAAGCAACATATTTAATCATAGATATTTAATGTATCTTCTTGCACATACGCACACAGAAAACAACAACCAAAGAAATTAGCTCATTTTCCTAAACTTCATGCTCACAGTTGAATGCTGAGTCAACTTAGTGGTGCTCACAGTCTAAGTGGTCACATCAGCCTTTGTAATTTCAGGATGTTGAAAGTGTACTTCTGGGAAAAATGTCCAGCTGTTACTACTGGGGTTGTCTTCCCAGTCACGGACACCTGTCACTTTGCAAAACTGGGGGCAAAAGTATTGCTGATCTGACCAACTGCTAGATATTCGAAAATGATCCCAGTTCATTGCTTCCTCAAATGGGCCTTAGAAGGTCAGTTGACATGAATGTGAAGGAACTCAGTTACCTCATAAGCTACCAGGAAAAAACAACCAACTAGTAGATCAGGATGCTTCTGGCTGACAGTAGCTATAAGCTGCCTCAATGTGCAAACAAATCATAATTTTAAAGTTAATAAGATAAGAATAAACATCTGGCTTACCAGGGATCAGTGTGATGTGTGATTATTAAATACTTATGACCTAGCTAGGCACAGTGGCATATGCCTTTAGTACCAGCACTTGGGAGGCAGAGGCACGCTGATCTCTGTGAGATCAAGGCCAGCCTAGTCTACATAGGGAGTTCTAGGCCAGCTGGACCTACAGAGAGACCCTGTCTCAAAAATAAAAAATAATGACCTTAAGAGTAAAAATAAATTGGTTTATCTGGGCCAACTGTATGGCCTTAAACATCCAAAAGAAAAGTATAACCAAAGATTAAAAGGGTCAGTATAATTTCTTAAGAGTCCATATGTCTAGCTAAAGGCTCCATAACAAGCAAAAATGCCAGATAAGCGATACTTTCTTTTGAGTTGTTGGCCAGGGTGGTCAAAGGGACTCCCAGATAGTAACCCAGCATAGAACTGGGAAAATGAACAGCAGACCCTAATCTTATCTAAAGGAGTATTGACAACTGATTGCTGCTAGAAGAGGAACAGCTGACCCTTCTAAAACAAAGACCTCTAGATAGGCTGACTAGATTCACCAGAAGGGCAAGTAGTGGGGATTGGCTGGGGGTGCCGACAACACAGCAGACAGTAGCAGGGATATCACAGTATAAGGGCTCTAGTGGGGGGAGGGAGGCTATGGGAGGGTGCTACCTGGGAAGTGGGTGTATAGTTGAATAAGGTGGTTTGGGATGTTCTGTGTGATACACGCACAAAAAAGAAAATCAACAAATTTTTTAAATGTATTATATTTGAGGAGGAAGCATGGAAATTTACATCATGTTAACTAGTAGAGGTGATAAACATTGCCACTGAAATCTGCCCAATGACTTCATAGACATACACAGGCACCAAGGATCCAAGTGCAACCGATTATGACTAGTAATAATCAGATTCATACAGATTAAAGATGTATGCGCCAACATCTCAGTGTTAGTAGCAAAAACAATGATCTTTCTGTAAGGAAGAATATATTCTAAAATGAAATGGAGATCTTTTTTAAAGGTTAAAAAACTCATTAAATTTTATGTCTTACAGGGCTTATAGTGAGTTCAATATTGTCTAAATGTGAACCTAGAAACCTGCACCCA
>NW_008330297.1:1662736-1683742 GCF_000622305.1 Nannospalax galili | reverse complement strand
AAAAAAAAATATTTTAAACATACTTTTTTTTAAATTTTTTTTTTTTTTTTAAACAACTGTATTTTAATAATGAAGTGGAGATCTTTTTTAAAGGTTAAAACCTCAGTTAATTTTATGTTAATTTTATATTGTATAACTGTAATAATTCAGCTGTAAACCTAAAACTTTACAGCCAATTTTGAAAAAAAAATGCATCTTAGCTCAAAAAATGAAATATTAAAGAGAAAAAAAAATAAAAATAAAGGAAAAAAACTAAATACCTATAAATAAGTCAGATTAGTAGAAAAAAAAAAAGCACATAGGAAAATAGTTTGGGGAAGTTATTCCTCAAGATGCAAATGATTTCAAATTGAGCAGAGCATGGCAGTGCACACCTGTAATCCCAGCACTTGGAAGGGGAAAGCTGGACAGGAGTTTAGTGTCGTTCTGTATTATACAGTGAATCAGAAGCAGCCTGCTGTGTCTGGAACCTTAGAGAGAAGGAGGGGTGGAGGGAGAGGGAGAGGGAAGGGGAGGGGGAGATGGAGAGGGGGAGGAAGAGAAAGGAAGGGGGAAAGGAGAGGGAGAGGGAGGGGAAGAGGGAAGGAGAGGGGAAGGGAGGGAGAGGAGGACGGAAAGAAAGGAGGAAGGAAGAAGGGAAGAATGGGAAGATCCTGGCATGGAACGTGGAAAGAGAAGACTGGATTTTATACTCCAAAGGCTAAAAGTTACTCAGTTGGTAAACCTTCACCCACATCGACTAAAGAGTGATTCTCATTACGCCAGGTATGTGTGTGACTAAAAATAACCAATCAGCATTCGTCAAAGCTTATCTGCTGAATCTGAGTGGCACTGCTGCAGTTCCTCCGTCATCCACTAATCAGTGCAACTTGCTCCGACCACGCAGTGAAAGCAGCCTATTGACGTCATTCTATGGATGGCTTGGAATCTGTGTAGCTGGCACAAAGGGACAGAAGGGAGGTTAATTCCTAAAAAGCAAAGTACTAAAACATCATTCACTTATACAAGCCCCTGTGGTTTTCAAAGCAGGGTCTGGTGTGTTTACTGCCAGTCTTAGAAAGGCAATGAGGGGAGGAACTGGGTGGAGGTCTGCCACTGCCAGTGTGTCCATCCACCCACCAATGAGACTGTTCTTAGCTGTCCTCCCAGTCAGGGATAATGGACATGTTGGTGTCCATATGGTGAGGAAGATGCTTCAGCGTTTTGCAAATGTTACAGTGAGCACCTTTCAGTCTGACAGCCAGGCTATGTTATATCCCTATGCCAAAGGTCTGCATTCACAATTTGTTTTCAATAAAAATGAAAATCTCAATAATTCTATGAGCTTAACTTGGCGTTGGAGATCTGAGGGGTGTATTCACCTGTTGAAGGCCAAGGTGGAAACTAACCCCCTCTGACCTCAAGAAGGAGTCACCAAACCCAGGAGAGAAGGGAGTGTGGAGTCTCAATAGAACTCCAGGTTCTGACAACTGTTTTCCTTCCTGTGTCGGGGGCTGACATCCCAGAAGGCACTGAGTACAGCATCAACAAATCCCACAAAATTTAGTGGCTCTGAAAATGTTTTTATTTCTTTAGAAAACAGATGGGGAAAATGAGCTTTTTAAATGGAGAACATATGTTAACATGTAATATTAAATCGTCGTTTTCCAATGTGGACACACAGTTTAAAGTTTTTAAGGAAGAACTGCCTGATAGTCATGAAAATCATCACGCCGCATCCCAGCCTGCAGGATTGGGTTAAGTGAGATGATATTGCCAATAACCAAGGACTTCACACCCAAAGCGGTGCTGGCCCACTGTGTATCGCTCAAGAGATACTTTGCTAGCTTGTATGTGATCGCCGCTCAATCCAGATCAGATAGAGAAGTGATCCATTTCTTCCTTCTTTTTCCCATACTCTCTCTAGTGGACTTACTGATTAGTGTTGCTCTCTCTCCCTCTCCCCTGCTTCTTTTCCGTTACCTTTCCTCTGCTTCCCTTCCCTACATCCCTCCCTCTCTGTGGGGACCTAAAGGCCCTGCCTTGCCAAGATGGTGCCTAGAGGAAATAAGCGGGGTGCGGCCTGACCTGTCCTGAAGATCATCGGACTGGATGCCGGTCCTTCCGCACCCCTGGACGGTGTGTGATCAGCGCGTGATCAACGTGGACGCCTATGGGACCCTGCCCATGTGGCAGGTTGACCTTTAAGCTGATTGGGTGCATTCGGGGGAGGGGGTTTCTGAGGTTTTTGCCTATATAAGCTCGGTGACACCTGCAATAAATGAGTTCCTGCTTGACAAGACTCCCTGTCGCGTCTGATTGTCCTCGGCGGCGAGGAGGGCTGGCGAAACTGGTGGACAGCGCACTTACCCCTCCTCGGCCCCCATCGCTGAGCTCCACATCCTGCCTTGCTGGCAGGGCGGAGGCTCGGCACCTCTCCTCCTCTTCTCCCCATCTCCCCCTTCCCTAATTCCCAGGACGTTTTCTTCTCTCTTTCTCTGTCTCTTTCTCCCTCTGTCTCTGTCTCTCTGTCTCTGTCTCTCTCTCTCTCTGTCTCTCTCTCTCTGTCTCTCTCTTTCTTTTTTTGAGACAGAGTCTCACTATGTAGCCCTGACTGGCCTGGAATTTGCTGTGTAAACCAGATTGGCCTCAAACTCACAGAGATTCACCTGCCTCTGCCTCCTGAGTGCTGGGATTAAAGACATGCACCACCACACCTGGCCACCCCAGGACTTTCCTTAAGGAACTGAGGAAGGTGAGCTGTCTCCCATCCTCCAGGGCCCCCAGAGGATCTCAGATTGCCCTGGCATACACTGAGCTCCTTCATCGGTCAGTGCTGACACAGATAGGTTCCAGAACAGAGCAGCAAAGCCCAAGGGAATTCCAAACAGAGCCCAACAGTGTCTGAGGGTCGGGGCAGGAGCAAGGCCCAGAAACACCGACCTCCCAGGTTCTCTGCTGTTGGCATAGCCTTCCTCGAACCTGAGTTCCTGGGACCTTTTTGTGGTAGGGATGGTGGGAAAGAAAGAGGAAAAGTTGGGGGCTGGAGAGATGGCTCAGTGGTTAAGAGCACTGACTGTTCTTGCAGAGGACCTGGGTTCAACTCCCAGGACCCACATGGAGGCTATGAACCGTCCTTAACTCCAGTTCCAGGGGAATCCAAAGCCCTCTTCTGACCTCTGCAGCATTGCAGGACATGGGTGCACTCACATACATGCAGGCAATACACTCATAAAATAAAAATAATAAATAAAATATTTTAAAAAAGGAAGAAGAAAAATGTTTCTATCTGTTTACTTATGCTTTAATTGTTCCTTGTTTTGCATTCAGTACAAATACTTTCATTAGCAAATGCCAGGAATTAGTATTTTTTATACTTTATTTATTATTTATATTTTATGTGTATGAGTGTATGTAAGTGCACCCGTGTTGTGCAATGCCTGTTGAGGTCAGAAGAGGGCGCTGGATTCCCTTGGAACTGGAGTTACAGATGATTATTAACCTCCATGTCAGTGCTGGGAACGAATCCCAGGTCCTCTGCAAGAGCATTCAAGTGCTCTTAACTGCTGAGTCATCTCTCCAGCCCAAGGAATTACTATTTTTTTTCTTCTGATTCCATGAGTTGACATCCTGAAGAAATGAATAAACTCTACTTGCTCTGCCTGAACAGGAGAGTCATTGGATAACTAAAGTACATATAGACAACCCATGGGACACAGCTACTCCAACTTCATCTGCTGCCCTTCCACAATGTTAACCCGTCAGGACCACAGCACAGAGTGGGTGATGGAGGAGGCACGGTGGACAGCCCTACCCTCAAAATACAGTTTAGTGGAGAAAGACCGTGTACATAAACAAAACAAGACTGAGGATAATGGAGGAAGAAGAAGGTGTTCAGTAGGGGACTGAAAGAGAAATAGCCAGTGTCCATGAAAGACCCTCCAGTGATGGTGGATTACCCACTCATGTCTATGGACTGGTGAGAAGTTGAACGACCTCTGTTAACACCAGTCCAAAGGTATAAACATTCAGACTTAGAGAAAAATAGGAACTTAGAAAGCGGGTGGGAAAAGAAAGAAGTGATGGAACGTTCAGTCGCCGCAGGCTGAAGCTGGGGAAGCAGGCAGATTCCCTGCGTTTGCCTCGGACCTTTCATCTACACCGAGATGGCAAAAACCTTTTATTGTGTTACTGACTTTCAGAAAACGAGGAAAACAGAATTAGCTGGCTTCTATAGAGGGGAAAAGAAGAGAGAAACAGTTAGCTTCTTACAGTTCACCCAAGTCAGGGGATGGATGAAGACTGAAGAGAACACAAAGACCTTTTGTGCTGATTACTTGGACTTAGCTGGTGAGGTTGGAAAATGAGGTGGAGCTGGGGAGTGGTAAAGCATGAAATAACCGACCATGACTAACTGCTGAGTTCAGCCTGAGTGAATCCACTCTGCAAACATAGCTGTCATCAAAACATAGCTAATACAAGACTCCCAAATGTTCTGCATGTCACGGCACAGAGCTGCAAATCCCTGCTTTGTCTGCAAGGTTGTAATCCATGGTGCTGGGGGTGTAGCTACGGTTGGATGACATGGAATGGTGGCCTCAGGTAATTTCAGTTTTGATGGAAGTAGAAGAGGGTCCACATTTTGTTTGTTGTGTTGTTGAAGGTGAATTTGTATAGTAAGGAGAGTTTTAATTACGGTTATTGATTTTAATTCAAAGAACACGCTACAAGAGAATCCAGCTACTTGTTAGGGATAGACCCAAATTCCTGTACTAGTTCTGTTATTACTGCATCTAAGATGAGGCCCTTTCTAGCTCTGTAATGCCATGATGACGACGGTACCATCTGGTGATTGTAAAGTGCTTGGTGGGCACTTTCCTCTGAGTGGTGGGGGAGCTTCTGAGACAGAAATAAAAGATACTATTAATGCCATTGACCATTGCAGATGAGACAGAAAAATAATAAATAGGAATTATATTAATTTCTTGCCTACTCTTTTCTTTAACCACTAATCTCAGGCTTTTGAAAACATTGAAGAAGGAGCTGGTGATATAGCTCAGTTGGTAGAGTTTTTCTACCATGCACAGAACCCTGGATTTGGTCTCTAGCACCACATGAAATTGGATTACATGGTGGCACACCTGTAATTCCAGTACTTAGGAGGTAAAGACAGGAGGATCAGTTCAGTGTCATCCTTTGCTACACAGCAAGTTTAAGGTCAGCTTGGAATACATGAGACCTTATCTGAAACAACCAATTACATAAAATAAAAATAACACAAGAGAATATAGTAAATATTAAGTAAGTATAATAAAGGGGTGAGCCATAGGACATTCTGACTTAATGCTTCTCCAGTGAACCTAAATGCCAAAGTGGAATGCGGATAGTAGTTTTGACAAAATGCAGTGGTATTTTGAAGGTTGTCTATGTATTCAAGAAAGCTCAAGTGTATACATTAGCCATGTACTGGAGTAATGTTTGGTGAAGATCAGGGTTTCTCAACCTTAGCACTGTTTTCAGTTGTGAGTGGAGTGCTCATTGTTATAGGGGCTACGGCTGGGCCTTGTAGGGTGTTCAGCAACATAACTGGCCAATACTCACTAGAGCAGACAGAAAACCACCCCTCTCTCCCAGTTTGGGTCATCAAACTATCTCCAAACTTTGCCAAATGTCCTCAGGGAGACAAAGACAGAGCCTCAAGACTTAGTAGTTTAAGGCAACTATATCTCGTGAAACTGGAAGTTTGAACAGAGCACGGGCCGGTGGATGGTCTCCATTCCTTCATGTCTAGGGCCTCAGGTACCATGACTTGAGCATATGGATGATGGCTATATTCCTCTGTATTTCCACACAGACTTACCACATCTAGCTTGAACGTCCTCACAGTCTGCGTTATCAGGCTTCTTTTTCTTTATTTTTTCTTTGTTTTTTTTAATGTGTGTGAGTGTTTTGCCTTCATGTAAGTACACCCGTGTGTGCAATGCCAACAGAGGCCACAAGAGGGCATTGGATTGCCCTGGAACTGGAATTATGGATGGTTGTTAGCTGCCATCTGGGTGCTGAAAATTGAACCCAGGTCCTCCGCAACAGCCAGTACCCTTAACTGCTCAGCCATCTCTCCAGCCCATCAATCAGACTTCTTATGTGGTTTTAAGACAACAAAAATGCAAGCTCCCAGGAGCTGGAGAGATGGCTCAGTAGTTAAGAGCACTTGCTGCTCTTGAAGAGGACCTGGGTTCAGTTCTCAGCACCCAGATGGCAGCTAACAACCATCTGTAATTCTAGTTCCAGGGGAATCCAATGTCCTCTTCTGACCTCTGTAGGCTTTGCACCACATGGTACACTTACACACATGCAGGCAATACACTCATACACAAAAAATAATAAATCATGAATAAAATTTTAAAAATACAAGCTCCCAGACTTCTTACAGGCTAAAACCAGACTCAACATGGTATCATTCTGTCACTCTGTTAGGTAAAGCAAGGGAGGGAGAAATACACTCCCAATCTCAATGGAAAGAGTGGAAATTGTCATCACACAGCCACCTTACACAGCCTGCTTTGGGAAACGTCTGGAAAATGCACTTCACTAAAATGGCCGAGAGAGAGGAAGATCCAGAACCTAAAAGAAGGGATCCAACATGAAGAAAGCAAAGGGAATCCACAGAACGCAATGTGAAGAAGACAACTGCGAACAGCTCTGAAGAGCAGACAGCACGGACATTGAGAGATGGCGACACTGAAAGGAGCAGACTAACTTGCTTGAATAACTGTCACTGAATGTTATGAGAGGAGATTAGCACTGGGGGGGTGGAGAGATGAACAGTGAATTATTGATAAAGTGATTTAAAATGTAAAGCAATAATTTTGAGAATCTATGTCTTAAAGAGAAATTTTGCACCTGACACTTATGTAAAAAATGGTGATAAAGCAGGTATTGTGCAAGAATGTAGCTGTTCACTTAGGACTGTTAAATGGAGAAAGCAACTGCACTCCTCTCTGAACTCCCAGGGATGGAGTGGGACTGACTCCATAGCCCAGTGGCTATCCTGAGGTGTGGATGGCTGGAAAATCCCTGGGAGTTACCTGGTTATGTTACTAGTGGTCATGGTCCGGGCCTGATGTTTCCAGAGTCTCAGAGTCTTGTTCAAGAATGAAAGAAAGGTGTGAACAGATGACAGGGTAGCAAAAATAATTTTTTCAAAGCAAAATCTTAGTACAGATCAGAAGTACGCTGTAAAAGTGATAGCTGGCCACATGAATGAGGGTACCGAAGGGTCCCAGTTATTATTGTTTGCGGCTTCCCGTTACAGGTTTAAAAGGAGTTTGGTTACCAAGGGCATAGTTTAGGTGGTTCTCTATTTTGATTGACAGGCTTGGTCTTCGTTCACTTTGTATGTTCTTTCCCATAATGCATCTGACTCTTTATCATATGTATGCCTAATTCAGCATAAGATGGTAAATAGAAGATTCCCCTAAAAGTTCACTTCAAAGATACTTTGCCTTATTTCACATGCAGCTAAAACCAGTTCAGGCCACATAGGCCCTCCCACCCTCACACCCAGATGTATTGGGACTATATTTGATAGAAACTGTTCAAGTTTGGAGAGTGTAAAGGAGAAGGAACTTAATTCCGTTGTTCAGAGAAGGGTGTATGTACAGCTCATGCAGCTCAGGGTCCTGGGTAGCTAACAAGTTACTAGGGACATTTTTGGGAGGGAGTGTATGCGTAGTATTTGTAGGGTAGGCTTCCAAGCCTCCATTAGGTATTGAAGGTATTGCGGAAGAGGAATTTGACTGTACATCAAGGGGAAGAGAAGCTTGATGAGGTTTTAAAGTGGAGAGTGCTCAAAAAACTGACAGCCGTGTTCTTTGCAAAACTGGACTAGAAGCCAAGAATGGACCAAGGTAAGACCTAGCCATAAAGAGAGCTCAGAGAAGCCTGACTGAAGTTCGGTGAAGGAAGAAGTCATTGTCAAATGAAATAAGAACAAGTGCTAAGTTTCACATTATTTTTTTTGGATTTTTACAAAATATTTCCCATATATGAACTAGGAGAATGATTTTTTTTTAATGGAAATGGTAAAAGAAATCACTATAAAATTTTCAGAGTAAGTGTAAGAGAAACCTGTGGTAAGAGATCCCAAAGGCTAGTACTCCCCTTCCCCTTAGGCCGGACACACACACAGCTGGGGAACTGAAGGCAGACTTTGTGTCCATTAGTTTTACCTTGGCTCGGCCATGGTGGAAAGGCAATTGTTTTGGCCATCTCTCTTACATGGACAACCTTTTTGTCGGTTCGGTTTTTTTAAATATTTCATTTATTTTTATTTTTATGCATATGAGTGTATTGCTTGCATGTGTGTAAATGCACCCATGTTGTGCAATGCCTGTGGAGGTCAGAAGAAGGCATCAGATTCCCCTGAAACTGGAGTTACAGGTGGTTGTTAGTCGCCATGTGGGTGCTGGGACTGGAACCTGAGTCCTCTGTAAGAGCAGTCAGTGCCCTTAACTGCTGAGCCACCTGTCCAGCCCCATGGCAGTCCTTTTTCTCAACCATGACCAGTTCTTTTTTTTTTTTTTTGTCTTTTTGAGACAGGGTCTCCTTGTAGCCACAGCTGGCCCGGAACCCACTATACAGATCAGGCTGGCCTCAAACTTGCAGCGATCCACCTGCCCCTGCCTCCCAAGTGCTGGGACTAAAGGTATATGCCACCATGCCCAGCCTGTGACCAATTCTTAAAAAGGCTAAGAGGTGTTCTCCTGCCAGCCAGGTTGGGGTTTAATTGAAGGAGAGGTATATGTGGAAGGGTATTGGTGGTAACTCCAAAGAATAAAGGGGTCTAGCCTTACACCTTATTTTTTTAATTGATGAAGCTTATGGAAATCATGCAGTGTAATGAATTGGAAGTGTGTGTAACTGGAATGGCAGTCTTTTTCAAAGATCACTGCTTTCCATGTCGAGACTGGGTCTGAGGCTGAGGCCCAAGTGTGGAAGAGAGTTGAACAATTGCTTCAGTCAGAACTTGAGATTAAAGGATAACGGTGGAGAAGAAATGAAACAGACTTGTGATGGGTTTTTGGAGGATGAGCCCACTAGACATGCTGACAAATGGTGTCTTTCTTGGGGAGACGTGGGAAACATCAATTCACCTCAAATACAGAGTCTACTGGAGTTATTTTAAGAGCTTCGTTCATGAGCAGCTGCACCGCTGAAAACTACCACTCCTGGTCAGCAGTGCTTAATACTTTAGTGTTTCTGTGATTACATATGGCTGTGGAAGGGGAGAGTGGTACTTGGAATCTCATCAGAGAGTCAGGGGCTGGTTTTTGAGGGTCTCCCTGAGGTAATGTTAACAGCCTCACCCTCATGGACTTAGGTGCCTGCCATATAGTCTGCTAGTTGCCATGGCTATGCACCACTGTCTCCTGTAGGTCACCACAGCTGCTCTCTCCATGATGGTAATGGCCATGTCAAACCTGAGGAAACAACTGCATTCCAGAAGGACTCAAGGGTGACTTCTGGGTTTTAGCTTGAAGAACTAGGTAGATGGTAACGTCCTTCACTGAAATGGTAAAAAGGGGAAGAGATTTGGAAGAGGAATAAAGAACTCAGGTATGAAACATTTATTATCATCAGATCGCATGTGAGGAGCAGGTTGAATATGTAAACTTGGAGCTTAGTGGAACTCATCAAATAACTGGAAAGCGTCGTTCCAGTGGCTTGTAAAAGAAATGGATGTTTTCCTAGAGCGAAGATAAGGACATGGAAACCAACAGCAGGCCTATGGAATGCTCAAAAGCTCAGAAATTCAGGGAGAAAGAACATCTTCAAGAAGAAAGCAAAAGCCTTCAATGGTATGGGAGAAAAATCAAAGGAAGCTGCTGTCGGGGAAGCCAGAAGTGTCTGGAGAATGAATGAGTGGTTAGCTCTATGTTGAGTGCTCATTGAGAAGAAGTCTTGAAGAAAGCTAGGTACTGCTGCTGGGGAGTTAGCGGGTGGCACTGTAAATCTTGGTGAACGTGAAAGCTATAGCAGAGAGATTTTAGGAAGAATGGAAAGTGGGGACTAGAGAGAACCAGAAGCCAGGGTTTCCTGAGGAAAAGAGGACCGACTGCTCTCTTTTCCTGGAGATACAGCACAGGTAGGACCTAGCTGCTCTGGTGACTGGAAGGACTGAGCAGCCAGACACAGCTCGAGATGGGTGTGTGTGATGATGCCTCTGAGTATAAGAAGACAGCTTTATCTTGCATACTTATAAACTGTGTACACAAAACAAACAAAAACTTATGGTTGCTAAGAGCTACAATACAGGGATCAGCTGGATTCCGGCCTGAAATTCTTTTGTGAATGGATACAACACAGGAATACCACCTTTCCTTGAAAGTTTTCTGTGAATGATTAGTTTTTCTCCACCATAATCAGGACTTAGTCCTTTTAAAAATATTTTATATATTATTTTTTATGTGTATGAGTGTATTGCCTTCATGTATGTAAGTGCACCCGTGTCATGCAATGCCTGTAGAGATCAGAAGAGAGCATCAGATTCCCCTGGAACTGGAGTAAAGACAGTTGTTAGCCGCCATGTGGGTGCTGGGAATTGAACCTGGGTCCTCTTCAAGAGCAGCCAGTGCTCTTTAACTGCTGAGCCATCTCTCCAGACCCCAGGTTAACCTGTCTTGGTCATGATTTTGGAAATAACCAGAGAAAGCCAGCGGTAAGTGGTAGGTCATTAGCAATTACATCAGCCTCACAGGGACATTGGTTGGCTGCCCAGGAAGGAGTTTTAACTTAGGGGTTCTAGCCACTGGCCTGGGAGCCTGCTCCCCTGACTTTAGAGATGGAATGTAACTCAACCTATTCTTGGAAAGTCCTATTACAGGATGGGTCTTTTGGAGAACAAAGAAACTATCCCTGGTCTTTGGAGACAGTCAGTGAGATGTTTCTTTTTTCCTCTGATCAATTTTCAATTCTGAGCAGTATTTATAAGTAATTATGTAAAGGAATATATTTTAATATGATTACTGGCACATTGTGGAGTACAATAAATATTAATTTTTGAAGTTCAGTTAAATAGGGGAAATGTCTTATAATATATATGCTATATTCGATATACTGTAATCAATGTGTTATATGCTATATTGTAGAATGTATATATTATAGAGTATATATAATATAATTTTCTAATTTCTTCAGTCCAAATCTAGAGGTATGAGAACCAGGGATGGTATTAATTCTAGTCTAGGGGCAGAACACTGATGCTGCTCCAGCTCAGAGAGGAAGGAAGGGCCTGTCCCCTTACCCCTCAACAGACTGAATGATGCCACTCACACTGGGGAAAGCAATCTGTTTTACTGAGACCATCATTCAATGATTTATACAGAGAACCGTTTCATATATACCCAGAAACGATGTTTAGTTAGGTACCTGGACATCCTCTAGTCCAGGCAAGCTGACACATAAAGTTAACTGTCATCCTGAAAAGGCCCCTCATGCTTATTTGCCACCAGCTCTGGTCCTAACCTAAGCAAGTGATCAAATCTATTTTCTGTTTCCACAGTTTACTTTTTCTGGACATTTCACATAAACAGAACCAGAAAGCACATCTTTTGCATTTGACTTCTTTCACTTAGTTTTTTGTTTGTTCTTTTTTTTTTAAGCTTATCTATTATTGTTTTATGTGTGTAAGCGTTTTGCATCCATGTAAGTATAACCAGGTAATGCAATGCCCACAGAGACCAGAAGAGGGTGTCAAATCCCTTGGAGTTAGAGTTATAGATGGTTGTTAGCCTCCATGTGGTTGCTGGGAACTGAACCCAGGTCCTCTGCAAGAGCAGCCAGTGGTCTTAACCACTGAGCCATCTCTCTAGCTCCTTTTGTTTTTGTTTTTGTTTTTTTTTGTTTTTTTGAGACAGGGTCTTACTATATAGCCCTGACTGCCCAAGAACTCACAATTTAACCCATGCTGGCCTCAAACTCCCACCTTCTGCCACTGCCTCTTATTGCTAGGAATACAAGTACTTACCATCAAGCCTAGTATTTTTTTAAAGACTTATTTATTTTTATTTTATATATATAATGAGTGTTTGCCTGCATCTGTGTGTACCATATGCATGTCTGGTGTCCACAGAAGTCGGAAGAGGATGTTAGACTTCCTGGAACTGGAGTTACAAATGGTCATTAGCCACCATGTGAGTACTGGTAACCAAACCCATGTTCTCTGCAAGAGCAGTCAGTGCTCTTAACCACTGAGCCATCCCTCCAGCCCCCATGACTAACTTTTAATACGTATTTCGAAGTTTGTCCAATTACATAAAATTGCTTTTATTATAAAATAGCACTTCATTGTATGGCTGTACCATATTTGCTTATCTATCCACCAGTTCATGGACATTTGATATTGTTTTTAAAAATCCTATCCTATGTTTGGGTCAAATGTAACATAAAATTATCTTTCGGGTGGTTTGTTTCTTCTTCATCTAAATGAGCATTTCTTTAAGGAGTGTCAGCATCCTAGAAAACTATGTAGAGAGGGCTTGTAGCCTAGGTAACAATATGCTGTCCAGGCTAAGCGGAGCACAGTGAGCAACGTGCTGTGTTTAAATCTCTCTCTCTCTCTCTCTCTCTCGCTCACTCTCTCACTCTCTCACTCTCTCTCACTCTCTCGCTCTCTCTCATTCTCTTTCTCGCTCTCTCTCGTTCTCAAACTCTCTCTCTTGCTCTCTCACTCTCTCGCTCTCTCTCGCTCTCTCGCTCTCTCTCTTGCTCTCTCTCTCGCTCTCTCATTCTCTCGCTCTCACTCTCTCTTGCTCTCTCACTCTTGTTCTCTCTCTCGCTCTCTCTCTCACTCTCTCTCGCTCTCTCTCTTGCTCTCTTGCTCTCTCACTCTCTCTCACTCTCGTTCTCTCGTGCTCTGCTCTCTTGCTCTCTTGCTCTCTCTCTCTCCCAACCACCACTTAGGGAGGTAAGAATGAGGAAATGAGACTTAATATGGAAATCCACAATGGTCTTATAGAATATTAAAACACAAGGGCATAAATTTTCCTGAGAAGGAAAATAATAAAAATCAAGGTTAAAGTCTTAACAAAGGAAGAGATGGTCTTCGGCCTGGCAGAGGAGGAACACTGCGGAGAGCAGATGCCCACCCTGCATTGGTAAGGCACCAAAAAGTTGAAGCCTGGTGTTGAGACACCAGCTAACCTTTGTGGGGAAGTAGAAAAGCACTGTGGTTTGATGCAGTGGGGCCTTCAGACCAGTCCCTGGAGAAACTGTTCCAAGTTCCCTCAAAAGTAGAGCCAGTAAAACCAAGAGTGAGCCTAAAAAAAGGGGGCCTAAAATATCTGTGGCCACTAAACCAAAATGTCAGGCCAGACCACCCAAGATTTCCAGAGTGGTATTCACCCTGGCTAAGGGCTGGCTCCTCCAACGGAGCAGGCCACGTGGAGAATGGCGATGCCAGCAACAGCAGGCTGGCCCCAAAGGAAAGACACAGGCCCTGAGCAGCCCTGGATTCAGAGCATCTCAGCACAGTGCCAGAGTGGGCTAACACAGAAAACTGCACAGCCACAGAAGACCATGTGGAAAGCAAGCTGCCTCCATGGTGGAGAATTCTGTAATCAACTTCGGTGGGGCTCGGAGAAAACCCGAAGACAATTACTACCAGTCCTGTGAAGGATAATTTAGATACTTAGAAGGTGAAGTGCTCTCCAACCTCTGTGTCCCCAGCCTGTTCCAGCTGTCTCAAATGTTCTTTTTTGATCATTACTAGGACCAACTTTATTGCCCTGGTATGATCCAAAATCTGTCACATCAGAGAGGCCATCCCTGTTTAAAGATTTACCTGGAATAGTCTAACACAATGTTCTGTGTTTTTCCTTGAAAGTATTGCATTTCTCCAAGTCTAAGACACACATTTTCACATCTCTGAAGTAGATCTTACAATCAGTAGCTTATTTAGTTGGTCAATATTTCTCTATGTAACTGAAAAATAATAGCTGGGCGTGGTGGAACATGCCTTTAATCCCAGCACTAGGGAGGCAGAGGCAGGAAGATCTCTGTGATTTAAAGGCCAGCCTGGTCTACATAGAGAATTCCAGGCCAGCTGGCTACAGGGAGACCCTGTCTCAAAAAGACAAACAAATAAATAAACAAATAAATAAATAAATACCGATTTTAAGAGGAACTTATGCATACATCGATACCTAAAATTAGAGGACACTTGCCTGTTTAAGCAGAAATGACACTAAGTTTGTTGTGTTATACGTTTCTCAGAAAAATCACATTTAATTGGGAAATATTAATAGAAAGGATTTTCAAAGCATCTCAGTTTAATGCCTGAGTGTCCAACTGACAAGTCTGCTAGTTTTTCACATGAAAAAAGTTATCATCACACACTGTGACCAATTTCTCCTGCTTAATACTATAGTTACTCTAATCCCCTATTTATAACCTCAGTCTATTTTCATAGAGGAAATAGATTTGGCCTTATATATTGATTTGGCCTTAACTTACATAAGTAGAAAAATCAGTGGATTTGATCTTAGCCAAAATAATTTAGTAATTAGCAAATAGTTCAAGAAACACTGGTTAATGAAACATAGGAAACAACGAGATTTCAATGTATGGTTGATTTGAAAATTTTCCTCTGAATGAAGAATCTTCTTTAGTATTGATGTAAGACTTGGGATAACTCTCATTATAAAAGTTCTTGATCATGACAGTTTAAGTACATAATTATGCAAACATGAGAAAATGTATCATTTCTACCTGACTCATTCCTGGATATTTTGAGTGATTTCGAGCTTAGAATAAAATCATCTCAAGTTCATGAGACATCATGTTCCCGGGTAACTTTAGGGAATGGTTCTACAGAGTGCAGGGCTGTGGCCGGGTGGTAGAGAGCTAGCCTATCATGTATGAGACCTTGGGTGAACCTCTCTGGTACCACAAAATAGACTGTACGGTGGTTTGGTATGAGGGACAGAGAAATAGAGTCTGATCTTGGCAAGGTGTGTTACATTGCTCTGGAACCTTCATTCTGCTGATACAAGTCTGATGCGGCAAAGTATTTCCCTTAGTGGGCTTCTGGAAACAGCCTTCTCAACTCCCCTGTCAACATCAACCTTCTTCCTTTTCTGCACAGTTTTAACATGGTCTTCTTGCTTCTGCTGTAGCAACCACACAGCCTGCCTGCAGTGCAAATAAGTGTATTTGTTTGTCTACTCGAGGGAGTTATGAACTGCTGGAGAGTTGGAACTGTTTTTATTAATCTTTGGTTCTAACACATGGAACCTTCTCCCCTACCTTTGCCATATCAAATTGAAAAACCTTATGAAATCTGCCTTGGCCTATTCTGTTTCTTTTCCCTAAGGTGGTTTTTTATTTGCTTTCATTTTTGCTGTGCTGTGCCATACCAAAGATCAAACCCAGGGTTTGAGCACGCTAGGCAAGCACTCTATCACTGAGGTGCACCCATAGCCCCTGGGGGGGAGGTGCTCATCTTAAAACCTCTTGGGTCTTTGTGTGTGACCTAGAACAAAGGGCTGTGTTGAGTCCAGACTCAGTGGAAAGAATGCTTCTAGCAGTTCAGAGCAAGTTCATGTCCTGAGGTGAGGGTGACTACAGGTTCTCTCGACCCTCGGAGACCAGTTCTTACTTGAGAGGAAACTTAATTCTCTTTGGTTCTGAGAGCCAAGGCTGGTGCAGTCTGTGGACAAGCCATTAGTCACTGGCACCAGCCTAACCCACAGTCTAACGCTCATCTTCTGTTATATTGTACTGCCCCTTCCCCACCACCCCACGTAGAGCTAGAACCCACGGCCTTGCATTGCTTGACACGCCCTCTACCACTCACACTTTAAGCCTATTGAGAATCCACTCATTGGTCTCTAAAATAAAAATCTAATATTAAAGTTGCCCTCTACCATGGACTGGAGTGAAACCAGGAAAGACAGCATTCCCAAGCACAGAGAAAATGATGTGGCCTTGCAACTGTGCCTGACGGGCCCGACCCTGGCCACTCTTTCACATAGTGCCCCAGTGGATGGAGGCTTGGCTGAAGACTGTGCCTAGCACCTGTACTTACAGAAGGAGTGAGGGGGCACAGTCTGGAGTCTGCTGACAAAAGCCCAAGGACCAGATGGCACTGGGAGCTGTGGATCTGCTCACAGGAAACAAGCCGGTGACTCTCCCTGCTCTCTACACGTCCCTGTCTCCATCAGAGCTTCCAACCAGCAGTGGCTCTTTTGTGATGTCAATCTCAAAAACTTTTGTATTTTAGCAAATGTTTAGTTCCAAGGCTCCTGGCCACAGGCAAACTTTCTGTTCGTACACATAATGCCTAAATTGTTCCTAGCCAGTTAAGGCATTTCCTTGAAAATCATCCAGTTGGGTTCTTGGATGCTGCTTACCTCGGCAGTTGGAGTCTTCCCTTCCTCCCCAGCTACTCTGGCCTTGCTTAGATGAAGCCCAAATTAATGTTTTGGTCATTTTTCATAAAATCAGAAATCTGAAAGTTCAGCCTTAACCACCTCACAAAATGGGTACCCTTGTTCTTGACTTCATTAACAAAGGACTCGCCTTCCAACGCACACCAACCTGGGGGAGGAAATAAACCAGACAGGCCAAATGACGACAGAAAGGAATGAAATAACCCTTCCTCCGACAATGCCTTTTCCTGTCTCTGGACGCTCCTCTTATTCCCACACTGCTTTCTACATCCGTTTCTTGACCAGGATCTCTTTTCACATCAAAGTGCCCCTCCGAGGGCTTCACAAGGAGGGCATAACCTCAGCGTCTACAGGAAAGCACTTTCAGCCCGGAGGAAAGGAGAAAACCATGTGTTTGGTTGCTATAAAATTACAACCTCTTGCCTTGTGTTTCATTGTATAATCATGCACCTAAACACTGTACAGACTGACTTCTACCTACTTTGGGTCAAGCACTTAACTCCTAGACTCCTGTATTTCAAGCTGAAAGCGATAAATAAATAAGTAAATAAAATAAATAAATAAAAATAAAGTCAAGTTATTCTGCCAAAATTAAATGCCCGAATCAGGAAAGGGTGAGGTAGATAGTATAAATCTTTTCTTAATTTAAAAGCACATGAAAAAGCATAAATTGGACAGATATTTAAGAAAGAGAAGTCGAAAATACCATGCATTCCATCTCAGACTAGGTCACTGGCACCCTTCTTGGGAGGTCTGGATTTCAATCCGGTTTTGAACATCTAAATGTAATTGGTGATGGTGTAACATGAAAGCTTTCCCAAAGCTGTCCTTTGTGCCTCTATCAAAAGCATGTACTCAATGCCTCACATGCAGTATGCTTGGCAGATATTTGAATAGGCATGCCTCAGCCTTTCTGGGGCCTCTGATTTAAATGGTACAGATACCCCCATTTATCCAAATATCACCTTGGGTGGAAGAGAAAAATGTGTATGATAGTATTTTTATTGTATTATAAAGTGTAAACTAGACAAAATTTTAACTGATGGAATATGCAGAAAATGCAATTGTCCTTAAAAGAATATCCTTGGAGTGAAAGGTGTTAACTAAAAAAGAGTAGATTTCAAAAGTTAAAAAAAAAATACTGTTTTAAAGATATTCATTCATCCATTTGCTTGTTCATTCAGAATTTACCCACTGCTTCTTGGAAGCCCAGATACTGACAATATATATAGTTGGCACATTGACAGTGTGTGCATTCATTTCTTCCTCTTAAAATCTAGACTCTCAGGAGTCCTTGATACCACAAGGTAAAGTGAATGGAAGGAAGCATATTATCTGAATCCAGAAAAGCCAACTGCTCATTTGGAAGCAGAGTTATCACCCATACGATTCTCAACTTTTGGGAAAGGTCAGACAGACACTTAAAGACAAGCAAACATTCCTAATTTGCTCTGAATAACCTCAAGGCAGGTCTTAATACTCTTTTCTCCCTCATATCCTGAGGGAGGTGGAGAAATTAAGCCCTGGGTAGTTGAATTCTGAATTTCTTCTAACAATTAGGAGAACTTTTCTTTACCAGAAGGGAATACTTTATCTTTGTGCTAGGGGATAGGAATGGTCAAAGGAAATCAACTCATCCATGAGGGCTATGTAAACATGATGGAGGAGGAGGAGCAGGAGGAGGAGGAGAATGACATGAGGGCTATGTAAACATGATGGAGGAGGAGGAGCAGGAGGAGGAGGAGGATGAGGAGGCGGGGGAGAGAGAGAGAGAGAGAGAGAGAGGTACAAGGTAGAAGATTCCTCTCTGCTCCAGCCACCATTGTTGTAGAGAAACCTTTCCCTACTTGGTAAGCACAAGGAGCAGTATTTTAAAATATATTGTGTGTTGCCAGGTATATTAGCACATGCCTTTAATCCCAGCACTCCAGAGGCAGAGGCAGGTAGATCTCTGTGAGATGGAGGCCAGCCTGGTCTACAGAACGAGTTCCAGGCCAATCAGGGAGACCTGTCTCAAAAAATAAATAAAATATATTGCATAGGGCTGGAGAGGTGGCACAGCAGTTAACAGCACTTGCTGCTCTCAAAGAGGACCTGGGTTCAGTTTCCAGCACCCATAAGATAGCTCACAACCATCTGTAACTCCAGTCCCAGGGGATCTGATGCCCTCTTCTGGCCACCTTGGGTACAAGGAGGCATAGACATGGTACACTTGCATACATGCAGACAGAACACTCATACACAGATAATAAAAATAAACCTTTAAAAATAATTTTTCAAAAAAAATAATTTTCCAAGTAAAATAAAATATGTAGGTGGTAAGCTAGAACAGAAAAGTTCAACAAAGTCTCAACTGGTAGGATTCGTAGAAAATACAGTCATTGTCTGCAGAGGGACAAGGAAGTGAGGTGACTGAGAGCCTTTGCTGTGAAGCACACCACACCACGGTCCAGCATTATCTTATCTGACCCTCAGTAGCCTGCCAGAAAGGTGTCCCAGCTCTCACTCGCACAAGAGGAAACTATAGTTCAGTGAGTTTCAGCCACTTGTCTAGAGTAATGCAAGTAGTAAGTAGGAAAGCCAGGAGTTAAACCCAAGGTACCTTCAACTCTCTCTACTCCGTGGTCAAAGCTATAGAGAAAAATGTTTTATGTGAGACTCCTGAGTGACTGCAGGACATAAATATTTCCTCTGTGACCTGGGTCTGGTCAGCTCCTCAGTGATGTATGCAGTAAATAGCTTCCAGATACAGTCTCATCATTTTCCCTGCTCACCCAAGCTCCTCTCTGTTTCTACAATACTGTTACAGCAGCAGCCATGGTATAGATTCCAAAATACGTCTTGCCCGGTATAATTCTGTGGGAGAAAAGCATGTACACTCAATGTTGTGATGAACAAAATTAGATATATTTACATATGAATAAAAATTGCTGAGCCGGGCATGGTGGCACACTCCTTTAATCCCAGCACTCAGGAGGCAGAGGCAGGCAGATCACTGTGAGTTCAAGGCCACCCTGGTCTACATAGTGAGTTCCGGGACAGCTGGGGCTAAAGGGAGCCCCTTTCTCAAAAAGAAAAAAAAAAAAAAAAATTGCAAAATAGGGGCTAGAGAGATGGCTCAGCAGTTCAGAGCACTGGCTACTCTTGCAGAGGACCCAGGTTCAATTCCCAGCACCCACATGGCCTCTAACAACCATCCATAACTTCAGTTCCAGGGGATCCAATGCCCCCTTCTGACCTCCATGAGCATTATATGACATGGGTGCACCTACCTACATGCAGGCAATACACTCATATACATAAAGTAAAAATAATAAAATATGATGCCTGATAGGTAGAGAATGGGTGGGAGCGAGCGGGCGGCGTGGATGGAGGAAGGCACGAGTGGATGGATGAGGCACCGAGGCTCAGGTGGAATTCTCAATGGGACACAGATTTATTGCGCAGGCACCCCACCCCAGGAACTACCTCCACCCCAAGGACTACCTCATCCCTCTCCTGATTCCACCGAACCTGACCAATCTCCCCCTCCATCTAGCAGACTTCGCCTGAGAAGAGATAGAGGGGGTCCTTCTGGTGGAACCTGGACTGCCCAGGTTTTTCCCCTCTGAACTGTAGGGGATCAGATCCAATACTGGCCTTTCTCAGCCTCAGATTTGTATAATTGGAAGACTCATAACCCTTCTTTTTCTCAGGACCCTCAGGCTTTAACTGCTTTAATTGAGTCTATTCTTCTTACCCACCAACCCACTTGGGAAGATTGCCAACAACTTCTCCAGGCACTCCTAACCACAGAGGAGAGACAGTGAGTCATCCTGGAAGCCCATAAAAATGTCCAGGGGCAGGATGGGAGACCTACTATGCTCCCAAATGAAATAGACGCAGGATTCCCTCTGACTAGACCCAACTGGGACCCTGAAACCGTGGCAGGTAGGGAGCATCTCCGTCTTTATCACCAGACTCTGTTAGCGGGTCTTAAAGGGGCCAGAAGGTGCCCAACCAATTTGGCAAAGGTACGTGCTATAACCCAGGGAGAAAATGAAACTCCCGCAGGATTTTTAGAACGTCTGATAGAGGGATATCGATGTATACCCTTTTTTGATCCCACAGCCAAGGAGCATCAGGCAGATCTTATTATGGCCTTTATAGGACAATCAGCTCCTGATATCCATGGTAAGCTCCAAAGGCTGGAGGGCCTTCAGGGGTACTCTTTACAGGATTTAGTAAGAGAAGCTGAGAAAATCTACAACAAGCAAGAGACCTCAGAGGAAAGAGAAGACAGAATTAGAAAAGAACAGGAAGCCAGAGAGGATAAAAGAGAGAAAAAGAGAAACAAAGAGTTAAGTCGAATTTTGGCCACAGTAGCCCAGGGAACAGGACCAGGTAGGGACCTGGGAGACAAAAGAAGACCCCGAGTGGACAAAGATCAATGTGCTTACTACAAGGAGAGAGGACATTGGGCTCAAGAATGCCCAAAGAAGCTGAAGAAGACAACCCCAGTCCTGACCCTAGGGGACTAGGGGAGTCGGGGCCAGGAGCTCCTCCCTGAGCCCAGGGTAACTCTAAAGATAGGGGG
>NW_008330297.1:1657284-1661199 GCF_000622305.1 Nannospalax galili | reverse complement strand
TATCTCTCAAAGAAACTGGACAATGTGGCCACTGGCTGACCCCCATGCTTGAGAATCATGGCGGCAATAGCATCCCTGGTTAAAGACTCAGACAAACTCACTATGGGTCAGCCCCTAACTGTTATAACACCTCATGCAGTGGAGTCCATCATTAGACAGCCTCCTGACAGATGGTTGTCAAATGCCAGGGTGACCCATTATCAGGCACTACTATTAAATCCAGAAAAGATCAAGTTTGGTAGCCCTGCCACCCTAAACCCCACCACGCTGCTACCAGCCACCGAGAAAGGCACTGAGATTCCTCATGACTGCCAGCAAATACTTGCGGAGACACATGGGACCAGAGAAGACCGCACTGACCAGCCCCTAACAGATGTAGATGCCACTTGGTATATGGATGGGAGCAGCTTTCTACAAAATGGTGAGTGTAAGGCGGGAGCGGCGGTGGTCGATGGGGAAAGGATAATCTGGGCCCAAGCCCTGCCGGCTGGAACATCAGCCCAGCGAGCTGAATTAGAAGCTCTAACTCAGGCCCTAAAATTAGCAAAGGGCAAAAAAGTCAATATTTATACTGACAGCCGCTATGCATTTGCCACTGCCCATATACATGGGGAAATATATCGGAGGCGAGGACTTCTCACCTCGGCTGGTAAGGACATCAAAAACAAAAAAGCAATAGTGGCCCTTCTACAAGCCTTATACTTGCCAAAACAGGTCAGCATAATTCATTGCCCTGGACATCAACGAGACCAGGGGCCAATTGCTTGAGGCAATCGGATGGTGGATGAAACTGCCCGTCAGGCAGCAGAAGGTTCTTTACACACATGCAGACCTTCAGGCTGAGATGGAGAGACAGGAAAAGAAAGCAGAAGCTTCTTTCACTTACACTGAACAAGATTTGGAACTTGTTCAAAAGCTTAATGCTACTTTGGATCCTGAAACCAAGATGTGGAGATATCAAAATCGCACTATACTGCCTCGGGAAGCAGCACTTGAGCTAATCTCCCAACTCCACCAGTGGACACATTTAGGACAGAAAAAACTAAAAACACTGCTAAGAGAAGAACAACACTATTACTTCCCAGACCTTAACCAACTAGTTCAGAAAGTAGTAGGAGATTGTGTCTCATGTTCCCTAAAGGTCCCATCTGGTAAGAGAGAAAGAGGAACACGACCAGGGACTAACTGGGAAGTAGATTTTACTGAGGTACTCCCAGGAAAATATGGGTATAAATACCTTTTAGTGTTTATAGACACTTTTTCAGGGTGGGTTGAAGCTTTCCCCACCCAAAAGGAAACAGCTCAGACTGTGGTGAAGAAGCTGATTGAAGAAATCTTCCCTCGATTAGGACTGCCCAAGGTAATTGGGTCTGATAATGGCCCAGCCTTTGTCTCCCAGGTAAGTCAGGGAGTGGCCAAAGCATTGGGGATTAATTGGAAATTACATTGTGCTTACAGACCCCAAAGTTCAGGACAGGTAGAAAGAATGAACAGAACCATTAAAGAGACCTTAACCAAATTAGCTCTGGAGACTGGCACTAAAGACTGGGTACAACTCCTACCTCTAGCCTTATTTCGGGCTAGAAATACTCCTGCTATACATGGCTTAACCCCCTATGAAATCCTTTTTGGAGGACCACCCCCTGTACTCGATGTAACCTTGTCCCCCTTGCCCTCTTCTTTTGATAACACCAGCTTAAAAACAAGACTCCAAGCCCTCCAGATCATCCAGAACCAGATTTGGAGGCCCTTGGCTGCAGTCTACCGGCCTGGTGATCCACAAATGCCTCATTCCTATCAAATTGGAGATCAGGTGTACGTGAGAAGACACAACGTAAAGACCCTTGAACCACGGTGGAAAGGACCCTACACGGTTCTCCTGACTACACCTACGGCCCTCAAGGTGGATGGAATTTCGGCTTGGATTCATGTTTCCCACGTCAAGAGAGCTCCAACCCAGGAGGACACTGGAAAACGGCATCTACACAGGACATCCAATCCTTTAAAAATAAGATTCTCCAGAATTTCCTAATAATTCTATTTGTTTATAGGCTTGTCCCCAGTTATAGAAATCCCCATCTCCCTGTGCTGACCACCTGGCGGGTAATTAATCAAATGGGTATTGTAGTGTTTGAAACCCACAGGATGACACCAAAGGGCACTTGGTGGCCTATACTGTATCCAGATTTGTGTAAATTAGCCTTAGGAGCACCAGAGCCCTGGGACTTAGAAGGAAACTGGAATACTGAAGTGGTACCTGACAAGGAAAGTCCCCCCGGGAGACTGGGATTTGACCCATGGGGGGGATGTGGCCCTCATGAACACCAGGCCATGTTGTGTACATTAACCTTTTATGTCTGTCCAGGCAACCACAGGGCTAAATATCTTAACCCCCAATGTGGAGGGAGGGCCTACTTTTACTGCAAAAACTGGAGATGTGAGACAACTGGGGACACTTGGTGGTCCCCGACCTCATCATGGGACTACATCACTGTAAAAGCAAATTACTCTCATGGGAGTTTGACGAATGGAAAACTATTCATAAACAGGCCTGTCAAGGTAAATGGTGCAACCCCCTCCGAGTAGAATTCACAACAGCAGGTAAAAAGGCTACAGATTGGGATAGGGGGTATTCTTGGGGAATTAGACTATATAAGGAACGAGCAGATGATGGCCTCCTTTTTACTATTAGAAGAGATACTTCCTCCTATCCTCCTACCCAATAGCTATAGGTCCCAACCCCGTCTTGCCTATCCAGAAACCTATCCTCAGCTACCCAAATCCCCCGCTAGCTCTGATACCTGAAGCTACCTCACAGCACCTCCCCAACTCACTTCCTAGCACCTCCCCAGCTAACATCCTGTCAGAACAGACCTCTCGTTACCCAAGGTTGCAGGTTTCAACCACGGGAAACTGGCTGTTCAATTTAGTTCAGGGGGTATATAAGGCCATCAGACAGACAAACCCCAATTTAACTGAATCTTGTTGGCTGTGTCTAGCAGCAGCACCTCCCTATTATGAAGGTATAGCTACATTAGGAACATTCAATAACACCACCTCAACCGATCAATGCCATAGGGAAGCCCCTCATTCCCTAACTCTCACAGAAGTTTCAGGATCTGGACTCTGTCTAGGAAACCCACCTTCAACTCATACCCACCTTTGCAACTCCACCATATCTGTACCCTCAGGGGAAGGAAATTATTATCTCCTACCTCAACCAGGGACTTGGTGGGCATGTAATTCTGGGTTAACTCCATGTGTAGCTAGTATGGTCCTTAACACCTCTCAAGACTACTGTGTTATGGTTAAACTTCTACCCCAAGTATTCTATCACCCCACAGATTCCTTAGAACAGTTTTTTGAGCAACACCCAAGCAGATATAAAGAGAGCATGTGTCCCTCACTTTGGCAATACTTCTAGGAGCAGGGGTGGTGGCAGGGGTGGGGACTGGAACCGCAGCCTTAATACAAGGACCTCAATATTATGCAGACTTACAAAAAGCTGTAGATGAAGATATTAGGGCAATAGAACAGTCAATTACCCTCCTGGAAAAATCCCTAACCTCTCTCTCAGAAGTAGTATTGTAGAACAGGAGAGGGCTAGATCTGCTTTTCCTCAAGGAAAGAGGACTCTGTGCAGCTCTAGGCAAAGAATGTTGTTTCTATGCTGACAGTTTGGGGGTTGTTAGAGACTCTATGACTAAGCTCCGCCAAAGATTAGACAAAAGACAAAGAGACCGTAAATCCAAACAGGGATGGTTTGAAGGATGGTTTAATAAAACCCCCTAGTTAACTACTCTAGTGTCCACCCTAATAGGCCCCCTAGTTATTCTTCTCCTTCTTTTAACCTTCGGACCATGCATCCTCAACAGACTGCTACAATTTATCAGGGACCGACTATCAGTAACTCAA
>NW_008330297.1:1655566-1656754 GCF_000622305.1 Nannospalax galili | reverse complement strand
CCTCTTTAGAGATCAAAGGGGAAGCCTGCTGTGTTGGCCAAACAGTGGAGGAAATTCTGATTCTCTTGACTTCAAAGACCAGGATGCTTATCAGCTCTGTTCCCTTTTCTCAGGGGCTTGTGAAGTCCATGAAGCCCTGATGGGGACTGGTAGGGCTGCTGTGGTTTGAAACCCTAATATTCCAGCCTTTTGGGTTATAGGTTGGGGGGAGGAGGCTGTTGTCATCTTGCTACTTCCTACTGGACAAGGTCGACATGGGGGGAGGCTGGATTAGGGGCCCACTAGACAGCAGGGTTTCTCTCTCTGTGCATCTGAACAGGATCCTCGATGGTTGACAGGTGTTTGTATACATGTGAAGGGAAGGAAAGTAACAACTGATTAAAATTAGTATGCGTTAGTTTTCGGATCTGGTTCTGAAAATATCTGACAAGGCAAGGAGCAATGGTTAGCACCAAAGTGATAGAAAGCAGAGGGCCCAATAAGGGCAGAAGCCAAGGAGTTAGTCCTGTAAAAATGTCCCATTGAGATGACTGTTGGTACTGGGAATTTTTAAGTGAAAGATTTTTTGCTACCTGTTTGAGTTGTTCTATATCATGTTCGACCTTACCAGATTGGTTGATAAAATAACAGCATTCTTCACCCAGAAAAATACAGTTTCCCCCTTTTTCTGTAGTTAATAGATCCAGGGCTCGCCTGTTCTGGAGTGCAACTTCAGCTAGGGAGGATAATTGTTGTTGTAGGAACTGGATTGACTGGGCTGTAGTTTCCACTGTTGAAGTGAGCTCTTGTCTGAGGCCCTCTATTTCTTGAGAAAGATGCTGGGTTGAAATCAGCGTGTGTCCCAAGCTTCTGGCCGCAATTCCTGTGGCTGCCACTGATGCCACCAGGCTAACTCCTACCAGGACTGCCAAGGTGGCTGACCTCTTTGTTCTGGTTCCTTCTGTCCCTGTGGATAAGACATCATACACATCTCCTGGTGTGTACAGGGTTGGTTTGGGGATGAGAATGACTGGAGCACAGGTGTCCTCAATCTGTGGAGAGATGCAGGAGTATATTTTGGAAGAACAGAGAAAGAGCAGTCCCGAGGTTAGAGCAGTATCTTCCTTAATTCTGACATTTCAGCTTGATGAGTGTGGACATTTAGAGGTTTGTGGAGTCCAACACTCTGTTTTGTTAAGAAAAAGGGGA
>NW_008330297.1:1651906-1654381 GCF_000622305.1 Nannospalax galili | reverse complement strand
AAGAGGTGGTTGCGCATAAGCCATACCTCTCTGGACTCTGGGTCATAGTTGGTGTACTGAACCAGGGCATCAGTAAGTCTGTCCATAAACTGAGCTGGGGTTTCAGCAGAGCCCTGAGTAATCAACCTAAGCTTCTCAAAGTTAACTACCTTAGGGGGCAAAGCTCTCTGAAGACCTGTCAGGAAGCAAGTGATCATGTGGTCCCTGGATGCTCTACCTGGTGAAGGTCCTGCCTGGCCTCCTGGTAGGGTTGGTAATCCCACCCAGGGTCCTGAAGGGGAACTGCCTCACTACCAGTAGGGTGAGCTTGGTTAGCAGAATGAAGTTCATTAGCATATTCCTGTGCTGCTGTCCAGACCCTATGTCTCTCATCAGGGGTGAGGGTAGATTGGAGAATCATAAAGAGATCATGCCAGGTTAGATCATAGCTGCTAATAATATATTTAAATTATTGTATGAAGTGTGTAGGATTAATAGAAAAAGAGCCTATTTTGCGCTTGAGCTGAGATAGATCTCTGAGAGAAAGGCGTGTGGACTTTGACAGCCCTGTACAGGCCTGCCACATCCCTGAGGGGAAAGATGCCATGGGAAGGGAGCTGAGACTGGGTGTGGGAACAGGTATGGCTTGACATAGGACAGGGATTGGGAGGGGGCAGAAAAGGGGAGTCCTGGGAGGAAGCTGAAGTGGGAGAGGTGGGAGGGGTGTCCTGTCAATGAGAGGATGTAGGGGCAGGGGTATCAGAGGCAGGGTCTGGAACTGAAGTAGAAGCAGATACAGGAGGGTTAAATGGGGTATTTGAGGTAGAAGTCATACTCGGGGAGAGTAGGGAATATTTGGTAAGGAGACGTTTAAGATTTTGGATTTCCTTGAATAAAGGGGAGTCAAGAGAGTGAGTGTCAGACTCAGAATGCTGAGGAAGGGAGGGGGAAGATAGCGGAGAGGGAGTTTGAGGCGGAGAAGGGAGGGGAGTTGGGCTGGCCCCTGGACTGGAAGGCAAGGGAGTGTATAGTGATGGGAGGGCAGGGGGAGAACTTGGTTGTGCCTCGGGCTCAGGAGCAGGGGGGGTCTTGTGGCTATGTTCTGATAGGGGGCAGGTTGTCAGCTACACAAGGATCAAAAGCAGAGTCAGAGGGAGGAGGGAGAGGGGTAGAGGCCCCTGGAGTTTCAGGATCTGGTGAGACTGCCTTAGCCAGGAGGACCTGGTGGGAAGAACATTTGACGCAGAGGGAGGGATTAGCACGGAGGTCAAGAAAGGCGTGGATGTAGGGTAGTTCAGACTGCTTGCCATTACGCTGGCAGAAGTTTTCCAAATCTGAAGAGTTAAAGACGTCAGCTGGTGGGTGGGGGAACAACGAGAATCTTTTGCCCTGAGGGGACAGAGGTGGAGTCAGAAGTCAGAGCAGGAGGGAGTAAGCTTACAGGGAAGAGAGAGAGGGGGGAGAGTGAGAGAGAGAGAAGCAGGAAGAGAAGGGTTTGGCTTAGGTCATGTAAAAACGAGAATGAGAAGAATCAGGCAACAAAAGAAAAGTGTCTTTTTTTTTTTTATTGCTGATTTGAGTTAAATTCCTGAACCCCAGGGCAGCATCCTGCAATCACTGGGGGGGGATACGAGTTGTGCGTGTCCCCACCAGTGACCATAGCGTCCTGTAGTCAAAGGCAGGGCGGAACCTCCGACACACTCGAGCGAGTAGAAGTGAGTTGGGAGAGGTTCAGCAATGTGGTGTGTGACCAGCCAGTAGGAGAGTGGGCCCGGAGGCCGAGATGGACCAGGAGTGGAGAAGAATGGAGAGGCCTAGATGAAGCTCAGAGTAGCCAGTGAATGGAGAGAGAGGAGAGAGAGAGGGAGGGAGAGAGAGAGAGAGAGAGAAGATGAGATGTTAGGGGAAGGCAAAAGATGGCAGGAGTGAGGAAGGGAAGGGAGCTGAGGTAGGGAAAAGGATTTGAGTGCAACGGGGAGGCAGGTCTGACTCCCAGGTGGGCGTGGACAGATACAGTAACTGTGCCGGGCAGTTCAACGGTCGCAGAAACCAGTGCTGTCCAGTGGCCGTGAGTGAGGTCCGGGAGTGACCGAATTTGATTGGAAAGGAGATGAAAAGAGAACTGGTGGAGAGTAGTGAGGGGGAAAGGGGAGAGAGAGAGAGGCAGAGAGAAGGAGAGAGAGCTGAAAGGAACGGGAGAGGGGATAGAGATAGAGGGTGGAAGTGTACCTTAATGCTGAATTAGTGGTGTTCGCAGAGGCCAGTAACGACATGCGAGTCCGAAAGTTTTACATGCGAGGTCCCTTGAAGTAAGAGCCGGGTTTTAGCACCATCTGATAGGTAGAGAATGGGCAGGAGCGAGCGGGCAGCATGGATGAAGGAAGGCACGAGCGGATGGATGAGGCACTGAGGCTCAGGTGGAATTCTCAACAGGACACAGATTTATTTCGCACAGGGCACCTTTCCCTCAGGGAAGGGAAAGATGTCAGCAGAGGG
>NW_008330297.1:1634672-1651540 GCF_000622305.1 Nannospalax galili | reverse complement strand
GGAATTCTCAATGGGATACAGATTTACTTCACATGGGGCACCTTTCCCTCGGAAGGGAAGGGAAGGGAAGGGAAGGGAAGGATGGCAGGGAAGGGAAAGATCTATGTCCGGAAAAGATGTCTGCCCACGGGTTGTAAGCTGGGACTTTACATATGGGGGCTTTAGGGTGTGGAAGGGGGGAATGTTTGGGGGAGACATCAGGGAGGGGGAAGCAGGTAGGATTAGGGTGTGGAAGTGTTTTCTTTTTCCTCTTAAGAGGAACTCTGCTTATCTTATCTTTGGAGGTCAGAGGAAAGGCAGGCTGCTTCTCAGCAGAGTTTGTAGGTCCCTGTTGGGGAGGAGGGGGAGCTGCTATTTGGAACCCTAACAATGCCTCCTTCTGACCTCCATGGGCATTGCATGACATGGGTGCACCTACCTACATGCAGGCAATACACTCATATACATACAGTAAAAATAATAAATAAAATATGATGCCCCCTTCTGACCTCCATGGGCATTGCATGACATGGGTGCACCTTCCTACATGCAGGCAATACACTTATATACATACAGTATAATAATAAATACAGTAAAAATAATAAAATATATTTTTAAAGTTACAAAACAAAACCAAGAGCTGTACATCTATTTTTATCATTCTGGTGTAAAACTATATCGTATTTAGCTATTCATGGAGTGATTTCCTCACGTCTTCTATTTTTCCCATCCTGTCCTTCTTACCCCCACCCCTACCGCATAATCTCCACATATCTAAGGAAAAGGAAACAAGTTGTCAGACCAGTGTGTACTAATTATAGCATCAGCCTTTGTCTTTTGTTAGAATGCTTGTTATCTCTAAGCCGATAACCTAATCTTTCCCCTTAGAGCTAGTAACCATCTAAATTCAAATATCTTCATGACAAAAAATTTTATCTGTGGGACTCGAGAGAAATGAGTTGGTTCCCCCCCACCCCCCCCACCCTGCTCTTTTTTAAAAAATAAGGTCTTACCATGTAGCTCGAGTTGGCCTCAAACACACTTTGTAGCCCAGGTCTTCAACACTGGATCTTCCTGCCTCAGCCTCCTCAACAATGGATTTCCAGGCACACACTACTGAGCCAGACCCTGGGTATTTTCCTTCCTTCCTTCCTCCCTCCCTCCCTCCCTCCTCTCCCTCTCTCCCTCTCTCCCTCCTTGTCTCCCTTCCTTCCTTTCCATTTTGGCAAAGATTTCGCTTCAGAAAAGTCCATTCATTTGGGGCATATCACTAGAAATTTTCTTAAGCCATCCTACCCAAGAGACACAAACTCCAACACGGAGCAGGAGGTTCACGCTCAGGCTGGATGCATCTGGGGATCCTCTTTTGAGTAGGCTGGTAAGCTCCAGATTAACGGCACTGGCTTTTTGGTTTTAAGTTACCTGTCTACTGAGAACAGGAGGCCACCACAACTGACAGATGACAGTGACTTTGGTCACAGATAGTGTTGGCTGAATTAAACTCAGCTTAGAAAAGAAAGAGACCATAACACCCCTTAACAATTTCCTGCACTCCACCCAGTTCTCTTAAAAAAAAATTTAGAAAATCTGGACCGCAAGGCCACATTAGCATCTCAACATGGGCTTGAGGGAATTTTTCTAGAAACAGGAAAGAAAACCCTGTGGGTCATTGTCTTTCCCTGACTCTGTCCAGGACTACAGTTGAGTTGGAGTGAAGTGCTGGTTTGTGAGAATAACCAGCAGTGGTTTGACTGGTTGGTTATACAAATTAAACAAATTTGCATTCATCTAAAAGTTGATAACTACAAGGTGCTTATTATATGCATAACAATATTACTGAAAGACCATAAATGTGTGATAAAATTCAATATACCTAACTTTTTTCATGACAAAAAATACTCAAAATCTTTTGGATCCTGGCTTAAAACTCAAAGAAAAGCAACAAAGGTCTCAGCTGTCACATCCTTCCAACACTGTCTTGGTTTCTTCTCCTGTTGCTGTGACAAAATACTCTGACAAAAGCAAGTTATGGGGGCTGGAGACTTGGCTCAGTGGTTTAAGAACACTGGCTGCTCTTGCAGAGGACCTGGATCTGGTTCCCAGCCCACATGGTAGCTAACAAAAACCATCTTTAACAGTTCCAGGGGATCCAGTACCCTCTTCTGACCCCCACGGGTATTACACACATGGGTGCGCTTCCATATATGCAGGCAAAACACTCATAGACATAAACATGTTTTTACAAAGCAGCTTAGGGACGTCCCAGGGTACAGTCCATCTCAGGGAAGTCAAACAGGAGCTTTAAGCCACGGGACACATTTCCACCACAGTCAGGAGAAGACAGCCATGATTGCTCATGCTCAGCTCACTTTCTCCTTTTCCTGCAGCCCAGGGAATGGTGCCACCCTCCTTTAGGGGATATCTTCCCACCTCAAATACCCTAATCAATCACAGGCATGGCCAGAGGCTAAGCTAATCTAAATCGTCTCTCCCTGGTGTGCCTGGAGGCTGTCTGTTGGTTGGCTCCAGATCCTGTCAAGTTGACCTTGAGCACTGTCTTTCTCAGGTGTTGTGGAAAATCTTGTGACTGATTTTGCCTTTTGCCTTACATACCTATCATGCTGGAATGCAGTGTTTCCTGTTTCTTATCAGAGAGAAAACTATGTAAGTCACATGGTTTCCAGGAATGCGAAACTTAGAGAAACTGAAACTTATCATGCTAATAGGGCATCTGGCCCGCTAGACTGTAATAGGATACTAGTCTGCCATGCTAATAAGGGATCCCATATGCTGTGTTATGACTGGACTATTACCCCTATATAAGCCCGTGCTTTCTGCAGTAAAGCAGATCTGTGTCACTGAACCTGCTCTCCTGCGTCTGAATGTGGCGAAGCTGACGCAGACTCCTCACCAGCCCTGGGGTCCCGACCAGACGCCTGATTGGAGGAACTGAGAGAGCAGGAGAGCGGCCATAGCCGGAGGAGAGCAGCCACAGCCGGTGACCACACTCAGGCATCTAGAGGATGGGAAGGTTGACTCAGCCCAGCCACAACACAGTGACACACTTCAAATTTGGTTTTCTTAAAGTTCATCTGTAAATAAAGAACATCCTTTAATTCTGGTTTTCAGAATTCCTCGTCTTCTTGTTTGAGAAATAACTTTCAGGTTGTGTTATGGAATTAGCTCCACAGGTTCAAATATATTATTGGCCTTTGGGGAAATGTCTTAGCCGCTCTAAGCCTGGATTTCCTCGTGCATGGAATAGGGTTCCTGGGGTGCAGAGTTGGGACTTAAAATTAAGAGGGACTGTGTAGGTGTTGCACTTATTGTTAACATGGGAATCGCTCGGAAACGGTCAGGTACAAACAGAGTCACTGCCTTCTCTATCTCCAGGGCTTCCCTGTTGATATGACTGACATTTTAGCTGCTGATGTGAGGTTAATGGCAGGAGAGTAAACAGGAGCATGGGGTCCATGCCAGTCCCCCAGCCAGTCACTTCATCTCTGTGTTCTTGTCTCCTTACCTTTGAAACAGGAGTAATAACAGTGACAAATTCCCACAGTGTTCTGAGTACTAAGTAAGTTAATGTATCAAAGTTCTTGAAGAGATGCCCACTGTAGTAAGCGCCTCATGGCTGTCAGTGTTGTGGGCATTATTTTATGCCTCTCAATGTCATGAACTCCTCCACTCACCGAGCCAGTGTGCTGGGTTGTAATGTCCAGAAAGACTGTTTTCCTCATCACTGTATCCCCAAGTCCTAGGTCAAGTCCTGACACAGAGTGGGACTCAACAACTTACTTTTTGAGACAAGATCTTCCTATGTAGCTTAGGACTGGCTTGGAACTAGTGATCCTCCTGCCTCAGTCTCCCAAATGCTGAGATTATGGGCCTGTGCCACGAGGCCCATCTGCTCATCAGTATTGAGTTTAACCATCTCTGATATACACTGTATAACAGCCCCTCGGTCTGTAATGTTTCCCGTCATATCCATACTGACAGCAACCAAGGTGTGCCCCAATCCTGTCCAACCTGCTCCTTCTTCTGATCTCCATGGCTGTCCTCCACATTATCATCTTTAGCAAACACTGTTGAGCTCTTCCATCCAGCCATGAACCACAGGGGAGCCTCAGCTCCTAGCATGAGGAATCATGATTTTCGTAAATAGCTATGGCACACCTATTCCTCCTGTCATATAGACATATGATAGAATTTCGACCACCTAGATGTGAGAGAAAGCAAGCCTTTGAGAGAGGTAGGACATATCTAAGAAAGACAGATTAGAAGCAGCAGGCTTGGGCCAGTGAAATGGCTCAGTACTTAAATCTGCTTGCTGCCAAACCTGAGGACCAGAGTTTAATCCCTGGAACCCACACAGTGGAAGGAGAGAACTGACTCCTGAAAGTTGTCTACTGACCTCCACCCATGGTCATGAATAGCATGCATACCCACCCCCTCCAAAAATAAATAAATAAATGTTAAAAAGTCCATTTTAAAAAGGCATTTTCTTCTCACTGAATACTGTGGTGTTGGCATGTGAGGGTCGGAAGTGCTGTCGCTGTTTTGCACCCCAGGGGAGCTGAATCAAGGAACAAAGAATGACTGATAATGTGCAGAGTCCCAGAGTTCATCAGCCCTGTTACAGAATTCTGAGTTTCCTCTGTTACAGTCCTAAACAGCCTCCTCCTACATAGAAAATCTCCCCCAAAGTCAATACACTATTTAGTGCACATATGTGGCTCATTAAATTTTCTTTAAAAAAAAATAATTTATTGAGAATTTCATACATGCATATAAGGTGTTTTGATCAAATCCATGCCCACTCCCTCCCTTCCAACTCCTCCCATTATTTCCCCATCACTTTTTTCTAATATCTTCATGTACTCTTTCTTCTTCTTTGATTTATTTTTTATGGGGCTTTTCGCTATTCTAACATCCCCCTCTCTGAAGAGGTAACCCTAAAATCTTTAAGGATTAGATAAAAGTTCCCAAATATTTTTGACGTTTTTGCCCTTTGGAAGGGAGTAAGTTGCTAAGAGGCCCAAGGACATTGTATTAGCCAATAAACTGGCTGCTTTTCTTTGGGGTCTTTTTACCCTAACTGCCTAACCAGTTCCTAGTAAGGCAATTGGAGTACCCCTTCAGTGGATCTATCCAAAAGACTCCCAAATTGCATAACTCTTATCTCAAGGAGGGAAAGAAAGTCTTTGAATCGTGAATAGATGTGAAGGAGAAGTAAAGGCACGAGTAATTAACATTACAATTTCTAGACTAGAAAAAAGTCAGGACAATTTTCAAATGTTCATATGACAGTCCATTGGAATTTCTTGACAAGGGCTTCCAAAAGCATCCCTCTATTGGGTTCCTCCTCATTTTTCTTTTATCTTCCAAGGCTGAGCTCTAGAGTGATAGATTCAGGATTTGCTTTCAGGTATTTGGATGGCTATTGGAGTGGTTAGAATCAGTGTCAGTTCCCTCTCAAAGGCTTCTAGATAGGGGGAGAAAACAAATTTATCCATCATTTTAGAACAATAGCTGGTTGTCTCCCTTAGCTACAGGTGGGCACTATGTGGCTCATTGAATTTTCGCAATCAAATTACACCTAATAGAATCAAAGATGAAATAAAAATCAAGCTTTACAATATTTTCAGTAAAGTTAAATCCTAAAACTTATTTTGCCTAACAAATTGGCAAAGATGGAAGTTTGATGTTCTTTCTGTTGACTTGAATATAGAAAAGTGCATTTTCAAACTTGTGATAAATATATCAAAATTTGAACTTAACATCTTAACTCATAGCAACCTAGCCATCCAACCTAAAAAACTAATTGAACAGACATGCAGAGTCATGAAAATTTCTATGGCTGATGTTCACAGAAAATATGTGGAAGTAGTCCAAGTTACCCATTAACATAGGACTAGTTAATAAAACAAGTTAATTTTGTACATATTTAAAAAGGCAAGACATTAATAAAGTGATGTGGAAACGTGACTCTGGTGCACTTTTCAATAAAATCACCATGTTGCAAAATGGTACAACTCACTTGTTCTGCTGAAGAGTTGTCCATTGAACTTTCAACAGCAGTTGTCTCTGGAGAACAAAGGCAGGGACAGTGTTTACATTGCGTGCTATTGCCCTGTATTTGTATTGTATGTTAATGAATTGCCTGCATATGTATAAGTTCTCCCACACTGTGCAGTGCCCACAGGGGTCAGAAGAGGGTGTTGGATCCCCTGGGACTGGGGTTACAGACAGTTGTTAACCTTCATGGGGTGCTGGGAACTAAACCTGGTCCTCTGCAAGAGCAACCAGTGCTCTTAACTGCTGAGCCAGCCCCCTGTGTTACTCTTTGTAAAATTATTTTCATCAGAAGAGCTGAGAACAAACAGTTTGCAGAGCTCTGGAAGGACCTGACACATGCACACTAGCCCCTCCTGGCTCCTTCCTGACCCTTCCTGTCTTCTGTAAGGCAGCAATCCTTACTGCTGTGTTCAGCTGGCCAGGTGCAACTAGCTAGGACACTGGGTTTTCAGAATAGTCACAAATGGTTCACTATAAAGACTCAGCCCAGCCAAGCATGTAATCCTAACTACTTTGGAGACTGAAGCAGGAATATTATAAGTTCAAGATCATCCTGGGCAATTTAGCAAGACCCAGTCTCAAAACAAAAATTTTAAAAGTGTTGGGCATGTAATTCAGGGGTAGTGCGCTTGCCTAGCATATGGGAATCCCCATTTTTAATCCCCATTAAAAAAAAAAAATCACAACCAATTACAGGAACAGAAACTGAAATTTTTTTGTCTTTTATTTCTTACAAGTCTATATTAATTATGCACAGCAGTCCCGTGATGACATTTTTATACAGGTATAATTTATTTGGCTCATGACGACTCAGCTCCACACTCTCTCTCATCCCCTCCTACTTTCATTTCTGGTGTTGTTTTGATTTCTAACGAGGTTCACTGGGGTTGCTAGCCAAAGAGTGGCTGAGGGGTTGTTTACAGGAGCACGAGCACCTTGCCAGGGCCACACCATTGAAGAAATGACTCTCCTGACCCCAGCAACCATTAATTGCATATAAATCTTCAAGAAAGAATGGGGCATCATGAGTTTTTTCTCCAATTTACGGCTTACATTCAACCCTTTGACAATGTTCCCTGAGCCTTGGAGGTGATGATATGAATGTCCCATTATGGCTGACATTCAACCTTGGAGGAGGTGATACAGAGGTCCTGCTATGGGTGACATTCAACCTTGGAGGAGGTGATACAGAGGTCCTGCTATGGGTGACATCCAACCTTGGAGGGGCTGATACCAAGGTCCCACTATGGGTGACACTCAATCTTGAGGGGGTGATACCAAGATCCCACTATGGGTGACATCCAACCTTAGAGGGGGTGATACAGAGGTCCCGCTATGGATGACACTCAGTCTTGGAGGGGGTGATACAGAGGCCCCACTATGGCTGAAATTCAATACCACTTCTTCTCATTCTGTTTGCCAGTCATGAATCTCTGCAGTTACCACCATGCACTGCAGAAAGAAGCTTCTCCAACCAAGACTAACAGTAACATTCATCTGTGACCTAGACATAGTTATTTAAAAGGTAATTTGATGGGCACATCATATCCATTTAGCAAATGACAGCATCAGGCTCCCCACTAGGGAGGGTTTGTGCTTCCCTAGCCATGGGATTTCGAATAGGTATACAGTACTAGATGCTAAATCCCTCCTTTCTTCAGGTCTCAAATCCAGTTAGAAAGTGTTTGGTTGTCTCTGTAACAGACCTGCCACTATTATACCAGTGAGCATGTTTCCTGGCTGGTAGGTAGTGCTGCATGCTGAGTCCACCTCTGAGTAAGATTACTGATGACTGTTCTCCCCCAGCAACCTACATTGCACCTTCCAGTACTGTGAGACCTAGCCAGAAGGAAAAAATCTTCTAGTCTAGTTCCAGCTTCATTGGTCTATGTCCTGAGATTGCAATAGGGTCTTACCATCTAATTCTTTTGGTCAATCAGCAACAGTGTCAATTGTCTGTATTCAGGGTAGGGCCTCAGGCCTCCCTGACCAACAACTCCTACTCCTGGCACTGGAATTTTCATTTAATAACCTATGACTTCTGGGAACAGCATTATCTATCAATGCAGGGTACCTCTGTTCAAATTTTTTTATTTTTCAAATTATCTTATCAAGTATCAGATTTCCTTATGGCTTTTTCAAACATCGTTAGTTTTAGTTGACCCCTACCCCCTCTTTTCCCTCATCTCCCCCACCCCCATTTTAACCTGTCCACCTCCACTAGAGAATAGGAAATTTTATGTTTTTATAAATCATCATGAAAAGAATAACCTTAAATTTTTTCTAAAGATGCTAAACTATGATGTCTGAAAAAGGCAAAACTCCAAGGATGGTAAGACCAGTGACCAGGAAGGGTTGGGGGAGGGAGAGATGAATGAGTGGAGAACAGAGAATGTTTTAGAGCCATGAAACGATTATGATCTGTAAGTAATGGATACATGTAAACCCTAGATCATACAAGAGGAAACCATCAAGTAAACTGTGAACTTTGAGTGATGATGGGGTGTCAGTATAGGACACTGATGCTAGCAAATAGGCCAATCTGTGTAGAGTGTCAGTGGTTAAGGAGGCTGTACATACATGCATGTGTGTGCACATGTGTGCATGCTTGTGTATATATGTATGGTATATGTGTGTACGTGTATGTGCATATATGTATATGTGTATGTGCATGTGTGTGCACATTTATGTGTGTGTGTGTGCTACTTACTGCTCTGTTTTATTACAAACTTAAAACTGCTCAGAAAGTAAAGTCTGTTTTCTAAAATGTTCCTTTAACATAAAAATGTTCTTAGAAAAGTGGGGTCTTCCTGGGCATGGTGGCTGACAACTTTAGTCCCAGCACTTGGGAGGCAGAGGTAGGTGAGTTCTAGTCCAGGTGGGGCTGTAGGGAGACCCTGTTTCAAAAAGACAAAAAAAAGTCCCACAAAAGTGAGGTCTTTTATTTTTTTCATGGCAAGAAAGATGAACATGCAGCTTAAATTGGACAGGTTCAAATTTCTGGCTTTACAGCCCACTTCTGAACATCAACCGATCACAGTCATCTAAATACCACCTTATGCATCTCGAACTAGAATGAGGTTCTTTAACCACGTTCCTACTAAGAGTTAAATTTTCACTTGCAGCATGGCAGGCATTGGCGAAATCAAATAGAGATGGTTTCAATCACTTGCAGTGCTTAAAATATTTATAATCCTTTCTGTAGCCATGGGCAGCAGGCTAATTATTTACCAAGCAAGTGAAAATGATGCCCCAGGGGATGTGGCAGAATGGATACATCAGTTGGGGAGAGGCTGGTAGTCAGTCAAGTTCAAGGAGTCTCAGAAGTATCTCGGAGTGCCTGTACTTTAGTCTCACCCAAGAACTGGACCATCAGGCTACAAATGACACATTTGCTGCTGAAAAGATCAAAGGGTGTGTGAGGGCTTCTCCAGCTAGTCCTCCAGTTGATTTTCTGAGCATCTCTAATGAGCTACAGCAAGAGAAATCTATGTTCTCTGGGGCTAGAAGATCCCCAAATAGAAAGGTTTTTGGAATTCCATCACAGAGATTTAATGGACGTGAGAGATTACTGGGGCTCCACAAAGCACTTCAGATTTCCCAGCTGAAAAGCTTTTTATTAGAAATGATAGCAATTTTATGAGTTTTGCTAATTAGAAGACCACTGAAGACTTTAATTTTTTTTCAAAAAACACAGTAACATCTGGATTTCAGACTGGAGCTGCCTCTCATCTCAGCCCTCCAACATGATGGTTAATGGTTTGATTATATTCCAAAATCTTCCTATGCGTGCATATAAGTACACATTGACACTAGCTACATATTTACATGTCTCATTGCTCATTCCTTGCTTGGAATGGTCACTTAATGTCAAAGGAATATGGAAATTTCATGCAATGACCAACGGTCAGGACTACAGTCACCCAAGAAGTTCCTGTCTAAAACTTAAATTCCTGACTTGTGCAATACGTCGGTAATGACAACATTTGTAAACTGTTCTCTAGCTTTGAAAAACCTCACCTAGCACTTTGCAAGCCAGAAATCTACAAGCTATCTGTAACAATTCTCTTTCCCTCACTACCAAGTCTGAGCAAACAACTGTTTGATTTTATCCCATTTTCTGCTTGTGTTTTCATCATTATTTGTGTTTTCATCATTATTTTGGTCAAAGTCACCACAATCTCCCATCTGAGCTGCTGCAGTAGCTGCCTTATGATCCTGCCCCCTTCTGTCCATTATCCCCAAACAGAGACACCTTTCTAAAGACATAAATCCAGGCAGGGCGTGGTAGAGCATGCCTTCAGTCCCAACACTCAGGGAGGCAGAGGCAGGAGGATCTCTGTGAGTTCAAGGCCAGCCTGATCTACATAGTGAGTTCCAGGCCTGCTGGGGCTACAAGGAGACCATGTTTCAAAAAAACCCAAAACAAAAGACATAAATCCAATCCTGTCACTCACTTATCATGGACATTGCATTGCACATACAACCAGGATCGAACGCCTTGTGTCCTCTGCCTGTCACTCAGCCTCAGCCCTCCCCCCTCATTTCCCAGCTCTAGCCGCTTCTCCTTCCTGGTTCCTGGACTTGTCCTCATCCCTCCCCACTTCCCCTGGTTAATGCCTATTCTGTCTCCAGATCTCAGTTCCAATATCACTTTGTCAAGATCATTTTTTGCTCTATGTCTGTGTGAATGATGGGTTAATATCTCTGTAGCCTACAAGACGACCCGCTGCACACCCACAGGTCCATTTTCCATCTTCCCAGAAACTAACAATGCACAGGCCTCAAGGCGGGAGTTTCAGTGTTTGCTCTGTCAACTTATTTCCCAGTGATGAGACTTAATTTGCTAATAATGAAAATACCAGTAGAAGCGAAGCTGTTGGACAGAGTTCTAACGTTCTAACTGGGAGAGAAACGGGGCTATGGCCCCTGGTAAAGGGAAAAAAACACACCAGATTTCCTGGACTTTAAGAGACCACCCATGCACCACACCCTGACCTTAGCTGATGCCTTGCTCAACGTGGGCATTACACATTTGGACAAAACTACTGATATTCTTTTTGCAAGATGAAGAGGTAATTTTTCAAAGGCAAAAACCAACCAAACAAAAAAAAAAAGTGCATTGAGCCCAGGAAATAAGCCAAAACCACCAATGGTTCCTTTCCAGTCCTTTGGCGCCCTCTATTGGCCATCAACTTAATAGTGCGACGTTACACTGACTCCTTTTCCGGCTAGGAGATGCAGGTCCTTCTACAAACCCACAATCTTGGTGACTTCAGTCTTTGAAAAGTCGCAGTATTCTTCCATTCAAAGCGGTGTGAATGGCTTCCTGCATTTGTGCTTTCCCTCACACCTTTAGGCATTTCACTGGTCCAATGTCAGAGATCAGATAAAATCGTGGTAGAATTTCTGAGTCTCATACAGCAAGAAAGAGCTATCTAGATGCTGGAATACACTTGCACAGAGCTACGAATTTGGCTTTCTTAGAAGCCTAAGCAAAAACCAGAAACAAGGGCAACGCATAAACACCGAAATGCCGTGTTTGTTTAAATGTTTTAATGTCTTCCAAGTTATTTCAAACACATGACCCATTTCTCAGAGAAAAATGAGTGAATCAGTTAAAAAGGAGGATCAAGTTTGTATGTAATTGTAATTAGAAGCACAATTTTTTTGGCTAGAAACCTTTTTTAAGCATTTGAAATCAAAGCAAATAAAAACGAGAAAATTCTCTAAAATGAATTGATTACATGTGTTTAGTTTTCAGAGTTTTTTGTACAAGAAACATGTAGAAGAGAGAGCACAAGAGCCTTCAGATCGGCCATTTTGACGTTTTCAATGGTCATTCGAGAGAATTCTCCCATCTCCTACTATGAAGAGCTACATTAGAATGTTACTCAGTTCGCAAATCCCAAATGCAGTATATTTGGCCGCCAAGGCTCTGCCCATGGAGTACAGAAAGCTGTGGCTGGAAACACTCCTATAAAGAAGGTGGACTTCAAAGTCAACCAGCCTTGCTGGCTGATCTTGAATCCTCCGTTTCTTGTGGTTTTCTTTTCTACACCTATTTTAGCCCCTTACCGTCTTCGTCTCCTCACCTGGACATTGGAACAAGTAAAATAGAGGCAAACTGTTGCAAGAACTCAATGAGACAGCAATCTTAAACATCTGGACTAGATCTACCCAATTGAAATATAATGTAAGCCACACATAGGGTTTAAATTTCTCTTCCTTTGTATTTATTTCTTTTTGGTTGCTGTCCCTTTATTTTGAAATAGGGTCTCATTCTGTGACCCAGGCTTATAGCAATCTTCTTGCTTCAGTCTCTCTTCCAAGTGTTGGGATTATAGACATGCACCGCGACTCCAGCTAAGAACAGGTAGTGTAATTTTAACATTGTATTTTTCTTAGCTCTATGTATCCCTAATATAATTTCAATATAATCAATATAGAAATTACTAACATTTTATAATCTTTTATCATCCTGTCTTCAAAATCTAGTACGTATTTTATACCAACAGCATGCCTCAATTCAAACACTAAATTTTAATGATCAATGTGAAAGCTGGTTCTACGAAAGCAATAAAGTTACCTTTAGTGGAAAATACTTTCCACTGTTTGGATTTTTGTAATTAAAATGGAGTACAATTTCCGATTCAGTTCCCCCAGTCTCTCGTCACATTTCCAGTGTTTGACACTGCTGGGGCAGGCCTAGTGCCCAGCCTATGCCCACTTCTGGTAAATGCCAACCTAAAGTCCTCTCTGTGTTGGTTCTGTCCCCAGGTAAGTAAGTGATCTCAACAACCGTTAACCTCTCTGGACTCTGCTTTCTGCATCTGCGATGCTTTCTTATTTATAATTTTATATTTCTCAACCTGCTCCACACAGCCTTCGGTTACAACCCCATGCCCCAGTTTCCAGAAAGGAAAACAGATACCTTCTACTTATCCCTTCACTCACAATTCTGTTCTTCCCTCCTCTGTGGCACATCAGCTCCATGAGGGTTTGAGGACGGACACAGGTGAATGCTGCTGACTCTGCCTCCCAGAAGCTCACTTGACTGATGTAATATATACATATACTCCAGGCCATTTTGAGCTATGGAGCAAATGCTATGGGAGCGTATTGGACTGACCACAGTGTTTACAAGTGGGTTACTTTAATTTAGCAAATCCAGTGAAAAGTCATTCAAGTCACCAGGGTGGCATCATCCCAACACTATAACTAGAGAACTGGAATCTTCTCTTTTTGGATCTATGCTATAGGTTTCACTTGGGCAAGGCCTAAATACCTAAGAAAGTGGGGCTAAAATCAGCCATTCAAGCTTTCTGAACCATGGGGTTATTTATTAGAAAAGCCAGATGAGGGCACAGCATTTACCATGGATGCTCCTTCCCATGAGGCCACAACATTTACCATGGATGCTTCTGCCCACGAAGGCACAGCATTTACCATGGATGCTTCTGCCCACGAAGGCACAGCATTTACCATGGATGCTTCTGCCCACGAAGGCACAGCATTTACCATGGATGCTTCTGCCCACGAAGGCACAGCATTTACCATGGATGCTTCTGCCCACGAAGGCACAGCATTTACCATGGATGCTTCTGCCCACGAAGGCACAGCATTTACCATGGATGCTTCTGCCCACGAAGGCACAGCATTTACCATGGATGCTTCTGCCCACGAAGGCACAGCATTTACCATGGATGCTTCTGCCCACGAAGGCACAGCATTTACCATGGATGCTTCTGCCCACGAAGGCACAGCATTTACCATGGATGCTCCTTCCCATGAGGCCACAATATTTACCATGGATGCTTCTGCCCATGAGGGCACAGCGTTTACCATGGATGTTCCTGCCCATGAGGGCACAGCATTTACCATGGATGCTCCTGCCCATGCTTGTGGAGCAGATACCAGCCCACATATTGAAAGTCTATACAAAGCAATTTTCAGAGCAGGCAAAGTGATCAGATTCTTGCCCCCCAGCTCCACTTCAACAGCAGCACCTCTTTCAACACATCTCATCTAAATGTCATTTGTGGTCCTCAGAATAACCCATTTCTATTTCCACCTCAACTGCTGAGACCTAAAATTCACCTTTTGCACTTCAACTCTGCAAATTGAAGCGCATGCTGGTTTCATTTGCTAATGATGTCCACGGACCTGTCCTCCAAATTCCAGCACTGAAGGAGATGGCTATAAATTTCACTAAGCCCTGAAGCTATTTAGCATTTCTTAAAATTCTAAAGCATTTATTTCTGCCCCACATAGAAGCTATTCTCTGCAATGAAATGGAAAAAAAAATCTCGAAGCATTTGATGAGCTAGCTGGTAAAAACATAGAAATGATTAAAACAGAGGCAAAGAATCCATATATTGCTATTACCTTAATGATTAAAACATGCAGCTCATTAATTTAATCTGACAGTGGACCCTTTTGTGGGTAGACAATTCATATGTAAAGTTTTACTGCAGCTGAAGAGGCTTGGTCCATGCCAAGCTTGGCTCCCCATTTCTTTTATTACCGAGAAGCCACCGGTACAATTCAAAATGATTAAAGCAATAGAGATTGAATTGCAGACAAAGAACACAGACTGGATCAGGGTTGGCAAAATAAAACCCAAAACAAGTACAGAGCTCAAGAGACTAACGATCAAAACATTCACGTTCTTGTTTTTCTAAAGGCTGGAAAATTCAACTTTCTAGTTTATAACGTGGTAGATAAAAGAACTGACATAATCTATTAATACACTGATGTCATTTCTCTGAGAGGAGTTCCTCCAAGGTCCCTAAAAGAGAACTTTTAAATCATATGTCTATTGTACACAAAATTTCAGAGGTGTGAGGGATGCTAATGAGACAAAGATCCTGGATTCAGTGCTCTTGGTCTACGGTTATTCTTTGTATACAACAAGAAAAACTCTTAAATATTGTCATGGTTATCGATAGAATAGTAACATCTACACATTTAATCATAAAACTCAAGAGACAGCAAAATTATCATCTCGCAAAAATTACAGAATAATAAAAATCAGATTTATTTTATCCATATATCTAACCCACCAAAGAAAATGTTCTCATAATAACTATGCTTTTGAACAAAACAAATAACTGAAACCTCCTTTACCACTGAAGAGGCAAAGAAAGTAGCCAGTAATCTGCCTTTAAAAATCCACCTTAACCACATCTCAGTCATCAATTGAACGTTGTTTTTTCTCTTAGGTTAGAGCTGGTATTTCAATGGGTGCTGTACTGTTAGGTGACATCAGGAGGTTTAGCCCCCTCTGTCAGGCATCTCCTGCACCTTCCACCCATCCGCATGGGACCTTCTTAATCTAATTCATCAAAGACAAAACCTGTGGAGTGAGGGGCACAAACTTGTAGACACTTCTCAGTGCCTCTTAAAAATGAAAGTAAGACATATTGAAATAAATCATATTTTAACTGAGTAGGATGGGTTCTTAAGTCAGAATAAGCTTATCTCCAGTGAAGGGCTCCATTGTAGCTTAGTGACAGGACACTTGTCTTACATGCTCGAGGCCCTAGGTTCAATCCCCAGTACTGCCAACAACCAAACCAAACCCAACAACAAGAAAACCCAACAACCTTGTGTCTAGTAATAGTCAATGAAAAGTCCACGCACTGTGCCTTGAACCACCCATTCTATGTGTAGACACATGACCTTTATTTCTTCCAAGACAAAGAAAGTATTTAAATGTTAATTCTACAATTATTAAGTCTCCATTTTGTAGAAGGTGCCTACTTCCGGTTGATATTTCCTCTGGCTTGGGAGACTTAGTAAAAGGGTACTGAGACCTGAGAGTACTGCTTAAAGCAAAACTCCTGTCATCTTTTATGAATTCCTTCATTTAAAATCCTCCTTGTGACCTGCTTTTTAAGATGTTTTACAATGTATTTATTATGCCATGCTTTAATATTGGAACTTTTATTTAGGACTAACAGAAATAGTTCAGTTACTGAAAATAATGACTTCTTCATGCTTTACTACATGGTAATTTAAGCACTTCAATTAAACAAACTGTCTCATTAGGACTCCTTGATAACACAGTTCAGTTTGCTTTGAAATGGTCAGAAATCTCAAGAATGCTTTTGGGATGTTCTGTCATGTGAACTTACTTAAGAAGGTTCCCATATACCAGACAGCTTTAGAGCACTCAAATGACCCACTTTAAAACGTTTGAAACTACCCTATGTTGTGGACCCAGAACAAATTACCCTTATTTAATAAGTCGTTCCCAATTTGTGTTCCAAAGCACCTGAATTCTATCACTGAGATTTATTGTACAAATGTTTTTTCACCTATCGTAAGTTATGACTATTTGAAATACATGTGCAAGTGCAAGCCGGGCATGGTGGCATAGGCTTTTAGTCCCAGCACCGGGGAGTTCAAGGTCAGCCTGGTCTACATAGCTAGGTCCAGGACAGCTGGGGGGCTACAGGAAGACCCTGTCTCAAAAACACCAAAAAAAAGAAAGAAAGAAAAGAAAAAAGAAAAAACATTTGCTCATAAAATTTTAATCTTGTTATGACATTGTTTTTCACAGTCTTTTTATAATGAATATTACAATTACAAAAATTCACTGTTAGCATAGCCTGGTGGCACACACCTCTAATCCCGGCACTCGGGAGGCAGAGACAGGAATATTACTGCAAGTCTGAGGATAGTCTGGTCTACACAGTGAATTCCAGGACAGCTGGGGCTACAGGGAGACCCTGTCTCAAAAACACCAAAAAAAAAAAAAAAAAAAAAAAAAAACTAGTTTTTTTAATAAAAAAAAAGCGGGCCTT
>NW_008330297.1:1511225-1634658 GCF_000622305.1 Nannospalax galili | reverse complement strand
TCCACCTGCCTCTGCCTCCGGAGTGCTGGGATTAAAGGCGTGCACCACCACTCCGGGCCCTACAACTAGCTTTTTAAAATTAGATACATGTTAATTTAAATATAGACATAACAAATAATACAAAGTGGTTAAACATAGCAACACAACGATCAGCTATCAACTAGTTCCTCTTCCTCCCCCTCATCTTCCCCCTTCCCCCGCACCCTCCTCTTCCCTCCTCCTCCCTCCTCCTCCTCCTTCTTCTTCTTTCCAGTCTCCTATATAACCCAGGCTGCCTTGGAGCTTGTGACCTTACTGCCTCAGCCTCCTGAGCCCTGGGATTATACATATGCACCACTGCATCCAGGCTCACAGCTGCTCTTAGAACATGAAAGACATTATATTAGTTGGTCTTTAGGTTGAATATAAATACAGAGTCTATTTAGTGACACAGTAGTCCGAATTATTAAATTTATTAGTCTAAATAAAAAATACCAAGCAATCAGTAATCATCTGTCAGATATGAGGTCAAATCACAGGGATTTTCTTTTTTTTTTTTTCCTTTTTTTCTAAATTTGTTTTTATTGAATTTTTGTGTATTTCATACAGAACATCTCAGACATTCTTAATCATCTTATTCCCCTGTCCCCACAGGATGCCCTTATACTCTGTCATCTCTGTTAAGGCCCACTGTGTCAAGTCAGTGTCTACAGACATTACCCTGTGCAAGTCCATCCACTAAGTCTAGTAAGCCTATCTAGAGTCCCTTGTTTTAGAAAGATCAGCTCGCCTTCACCTAGCAGCAGTCAATGACACATCTACAAAGCAACCTCCACACCTAAGGTTCATGGGACATAGGACTGGGTAAAGAAGAGGACACTAAGGACTCTCTCAGTTCTCATTAATGAAGCTCCATCATGCAGCAGAGGGCCAGGAACACAAATGGTCACAAATGGGCAAAGCATAGAGATCAAGAGTCTGCTGAGTGCTGGTCCTTGGACAGGACTCCTGTATTAAACTTTACCCACCCAAGGCTCAGGGACCATGTCAGAAGAGGGAGCGGAAAGATCATAAGATCCAGGGAGGAGGTGCATGGCCACATGGAAACAGAGTCCTACAAGCTCCTGGGAACCTGCTCATATGATTCTATGGCAATGGTGTCAGTATACAAGTCCCATGCAAACTCAGGCAGACAAAAACCCAGCATAAAACTTGGAAAATGAACAGCAGACCCCAATCACAAGGATTTTTTCTTATCTAGTCACTGTATCACTAAGTTATGAAAATACATATCCTCTCACCTGGCTGTCAAAAATGGAAGACGCTAAAATTTTTTTTTTTTTTTTGGTGTTTTTGAGACAAGGACTCCCTATAGCCCCAGCTTGCCTGGAACTTGCTATGTAAAGCAGGCTGGCCTTGAACTCACAAAGATCTGTCTGCCTCTGCCTCTAAGGTGCTGGAGTCAAAGGCATGCAGCACCACACCTGGCTCTAAGTGCCTGGGTGTTTTGTTGTTATTTTTTCAAGTTTTGGAGGGTTTTCATACTTGTGAGGAATGCAAGCAAAAGGTAGGTAGCATATACATGGTAATTAAGTAAGATAACATAGGGCTGCAAAGGTATCAGAAATACAAAAGCCTTGGGCAATGAAGATTTCTATACTGGGTAAATGTTACAGGAATGCGATAACTTTAGAAAACTAACATTCTATCCTCAGTAACCACAGGGGGCAGGGGAAGATTCCTGTATAGTCCCCATTCCAGAGTTCTTAATTATCATCATGTTGCAAAAGCTTTTAGTATCTGATATTCTTTTTTATTTTTATAATATCCCCTCCTCTTCATTGATATAATCCCTTATGTTATTTAAGAGGAACTTTAAGATATTTTGACTATTACCCAGGAGTTTGATGGCCTCTATTTGGGTTTGATAAATTTTTTTCTCCCTGTAGCCCCAGCTGTCCTGGAACTCACTATGTAGACCAGGCTGGCCTTGAACTCACACAGATCCGCCTGCCTCTGCCTCCCAAGTGCTGGGACTACAGGCATGCGCTACCACACCCGGCTGACACTATAATTTTAACTTAACTTTAGTCTTGAAAGCTGGAGTGAATCGAATTAAGCATAACCCATTTTTTTTTCCTGGCCTGTGTGACCCGAGCCGGTTTTCCAAAAGCACACCTCAGGAACGAATTTGAAGCTGGTACTATGTTTTATTGTTTTTGTTTTTTTTTTCTGAGCTATGTATTTTTTAACACAAAGCCTCAACAGAACATCTAACTAGTCTCTGAACTGTTATCTCATTCAATTTAAGTTCATGGCAGAGGTCTGATTTCATTAACCTCTGTTAATTATGAAACTTTGCTGACTTTCTGAGAAGATGTCAAGCACAAAAAGAAATCCACCCATTGTATTACTAGTTTCTAAAGCAAAACTTAAGCAGGCAAGGACCTAGAAAACTTAGCTACCTTGCAGCCTGACTTGTATCTTCTTTTAAACATCACAACCCTAAGAGAGACAGCAAATAATTGATAGGCAAGGTAGAGTAGAGCAACTGATAGCCTTGAGCCCTGTGGGACTGACCCAGAAAGAGAGATAAAAGCTGGGTGAGATGCTTGGTCCATTCTAACACAATCCTGGGAGGCAGATAGTTATGTGGTCTGGCTTCTCTGATCCCACCCTGGCTTCAAACATGTTACTCAACATTTCTGTTCCTCATGGTGGCTCTTACCCTTTCAAATGGGGATAATATTAAATGGGTTGAAGGTAACATTCAAAAGGTAACTGTGTGGTCTACTTCCTGTCTAGAGGGCATCCTCCACTGAGGCTTCCTGGAACCTACACATCATTTCATCTACCTTTTACAGGACGGTGAAAGTCATTTAACTTTGGGAAGTGAAGATATCCACCTCGTCAGTTTAGATGATGCTTAAAATTAGTTGAATTCATAATGTGAATTAATAGAGGGCTTTACAAATAAGAACTTAAGAAACTGTTATTTTTTAAATGAAAGTTTAAGCCATCTGTCAACTACCTTCTGCATCATCTAGCAATGCTTCAAGTTAGTAAATATTATTTGAAGCTAAAAACTCATAATTTAATTTATTTTATGCTGTATTCCCTCCTTTCTTCTTCACTTTCTTCTCTCCATTTCCCCCTCTTCTCTTTTCCTTTCCTTTCTAATCTTGCTATAAAGCCCAAGCTGGCTTCATACTTCTGACGCTCCTGCCTTAGCCTCCCAAGTGTTGGGGTTACAGTTGAGTGTCACGATGCCCAGCTAGAGCTGTGTTTCTGCTCATCTTCTATGTGATTTTATGTAGCATCAACAATTTATTTGTGACAACACCAAGGATTTGGACACATGGTGATATTGGAACAGATGGTGCCCGTCCCCACGTGCTCCCCAAAGGTACTCTATGAGTAAAAGTAAGTTCTTGTTTCACTACAGCAGACATCGGGCAATTTTGGTATCCAGCTCACTTCCCGAAATGCATCCATCTATTAATGAGGATCTGCATATGGTAAGGGGTCACCACACTCTTTCCATGAAGTATAGATGTTACCACAAATATAAAATAATATCTGTATAGTAGCAGCCAATCTATCAGCCACTATGAATCTGCTTCCACTCCTGGGCTGTAGAACAGAGGGGAACATTTTAAATAAGAAAGAAGCCTTGAAGAAGAACAAACTGATTTTAATTCTTCATTTTGACTGTGTCTAGAGACTGAAAAAAATATACCACAATTAAAGGAAATTCTTGATTGTCTATGATTAGCATAAGTGAATCATATTAATAATCTCAAAGGTCTATGTTAGACATGAAAACTTAAATGAGAAAAAATGTTTAAATACAAAACTCCATAGAAATACAAAGAACTGAAGTCTCATTTGAAAATAAAATTTAAAAAAAAAATCCATGGTAGAGAACCATGGGCAAACCTCCTCTTCTGTCATAACTGCTGTTAACAAGTAACCAAGTCTACAGATTTTATTTCCACACCCTTGTTCTCCATTGCACGGTGTAAGGCTCAGTTATGCATTGCACTGGTAGGTAGAGTAATTTGATCTTAAGTACACAAGAGGCCAGAAGGAGCAGAAACAGTTGAAGTAGGGGGAAAAACATCACAAACATGACCAGTGCTTTAATAACAAGTATCTACTAGTTATGAGATTCATGGCAATTTGTGTATGAAAACAGCATAGTGCTAGGAGGGAGAAAATTATAAATGACAGTGTGGGATGCTTACAGAAAAAGCTGAAAATATCGTAAAGGAAACTCTATGAAGTAGAAAAGACATACTTCCGTAAGCATTCTGTTTAGCTCTTGGGTAAAAGATAAGATCATGCGTGTGCGTGTGTGCGTGTGTGTGTGTGTGTGTGTGTGTGTGTGTGTGTGGCGTGCGTGCTCTTGGCTGGGCAGTGTCTTTGGCCACTGCCATTTGAGAGAAACACAGTAGCACACTGTGGATGGCCTCTAGAGTCAGATCAAGTTCAACCACAGCTCTGCAGCTTTCAGCTTTGTGAGCCAGACGGAGCAAGTTGCATGGCTTCTCCAGAGAATGCTTCGGTCATCATCGCTATAAAGTATGGATGTTGTGCTATCATTACGGGCCTGCCTCTTAATGTCTTGACAAGGTTGAAATGAGTTGATAAATCCAGCATCTAAAATACTTCTTGGTGCACAATAAGAATTATACTTGAGAATTTGCTGTTGTTTTTTTATTTCCTAGGACTTATTAAGGATTAAATCTAAAAGAAGTAACAGATACTTTAAAAATAATAGGATGTACTATTAATTCTTATTAATACGTTCATATTTAAAATGCTTTCTGAGAGTATCTTGGCTTTATATTGTGGCTATAACATATTTCTACTAATTTAGTAGCTTAACCAACACAAATTTATTCTCTTAGACACCTGGATGAATCAGGATCTTCACATTTGTAATTACATGGAGCCCACTGTAATACCAGCTAATTGGCAGCCTAGATTCCATCTGAGATCCTGATTCATCCAGGGGTTAGATCATAAATATTTTTGAGGGATCATTGTTGTACCCACCATAGAGAGTAACATCAATCCATCTTTAAAAACTGAAATGGTTGTTAGAGCCAATGAAGTAACGTGAAGAGGGTTCTGGGGTAAGCAAAGAAGAGATCTGAATTCAAGCCTATACTCAGTTATTAACTAGTTCTATATCTTGATAAGTTTTAAGTCACTTAGTCTCTGTTGGAATAAGAGTAATTACTGCATGACCTATGGCTCTATCGTAGCTTTGTAGAATGGGGCAACAGAAATGTTTTTCTTTGGAAGGCAGTTCTAAATTTAGTCATAAAACAACTCTATTCTTACCTTCTCAATTTAACCATGAAATCTCCTTTCATCAAATGTAAAAAGCATGCATTATCCTAATCTCCAGGTACTAGGCAAGGTGCAGCATTTTTGAGGCAAGATACATGAATTCTTCCATCAGTCCTACATTTTTACTCCATTGTAGGAGAGATCACATCCATGATGTTCTTTCCTACCCCTGTTGACACCTAATGTCCTCTGTTAACTGATCTCTCTCTCCCTCCCTCCCTTTCTTCTTTTCTTTCTTCCTTTTATTCTTAATGCTGAACTTCAAGTTGAACAGACTGACCTTGAACTCCTGGGCTCAAGAAATCCTCCTGCTCGCCCCCCACCCCCGCTGTTGGAACTGCAGGTATGTCCCACTGCATCCAATTAAACATCAGTTATTTTTTTAAAACAAAATAGCCAATTTTATCACAGCTATATTTAAAAATGTTTACTTGAAAAAATTCTTTTTGTAAATGGAGAGGAATTAATCATTTTTCCTCTGCCTTTCAGAATGGTTGAAAAACCATGGGCTCATCCCTCATCCCCCATTCATAAGTCTTACCTTTCAGAGCTTATAGCACATTTATCAAAAACTTACGAGATTGCTTTAACAACACTGGAAGAAAATGTAGGCATCAAGGAAAAGAAAGCAAGGAAAGCTATGAGCACTCAGTGAAGTTAACAGTTCTATCCTTGGGGCTGGGTGATGGCTCAGCGACTAAGAGCACTTGTTTCTCTTATAGAAGACCTGAGTTCAGTCCCCAGCACCACAACAGATGGCACACAATTCCCTGTAACTCCAGCTCTAGGGGATCCTATTCCCTCTTCCGGCCCCCAGGCGAAAATGCACTCACATACACAAACCCACAAAGGCACATATGTATACACATATGTATAAGATAATTTAAAATATATCTTTAAAAGAAACAGTTTATGGGGCTGGAGAGATGGCTCAATGGTTAAGAGCACTGACTGTTCTTGTAGAAGACCTGGGTTAGATTCCCAGTACCCACACAGCAGCTAACAAATGTCTGTATATCTCCAGTTCCAGGGGATTTGAAGCCTTCTTCTGACCTCCCCTGGCATTGCACAGCACAGGTGCATTTACACACATGCAGGCAATACGCTCATACACATAAAAGGGAGGGGCTAAGGGAGGGGGCTAATGGGCAAGGGGGTATAAAGATGATTAAGATGTTCTGTATGAAATACACAAAAATTCAATTAAAAATTCAAAAAAAAACCAGCTTATTCTTGAACAGAAGCTCCTGAAGACAGAGGTAAAAGAGCTATTTCTTCGCTTCTTAAAATTCATTTTATTTATTATTTATTTATTATGTGTATGAGTGTTATACCTGCATGTATGTCAATGTACCCCGTGTTGTGCAATGCCTGCGGGGGTCAGCAGAGGTCAGAAGAAGGTGTTGGATTCCCCTGGAGCTGTAGTTACCAATGGTTGTTAGCCACCATGTGGGTGCTGGGAATCAAACCCAGGTCCTCTGTAAGAGCAGTCAGTGCTCTTAATCTCTGAGCCATCTCTCTAGCGCCCTGAAATTCATTTTTAAGGAGGGAAAAAGTCCTTATCAGAACTATACATAGTCTCAGAAACAGCCTGATAATGGAAAAGAATCTTGATCTAACGTATCAAAGATTCAACCTTGGTTAATGTCATCCACTGGCTGTGTGGCAAGTCACTGGACTTCTCCAGACCTCTTAACCACTGAACCATCTCTCCAGGCCAAGATTTCTTTTTCTTATAGTTAATTCACTAGAATTCTAGAGGAAAATTGCATCCAACCAACAGTAATGAAGGAGAAATGATCGGCCAGAGCCAAGAAATTAAGCAGGAACCTGTAAAGTGTTTTAAGAAATGTCAAAACTCAGCTGGGCACAGTGGCACATGCCTTTAATCCCAGCACTTGGGAGGCAAAGGCAGGCAGATCTCTATGAGTTTGAGGCCAGCCTGGTCTACATAGTGAGTTCCAGGCCAGCTGTAAATACCTAAATTTCCCAAGCATAGACTTCAAAGACTTCAGTAAATCTCCTCTAACAACCTTAGTCTTGTGGTTTGTTGTGGGAGAGACAGTGGCACATGCCTTTAATCCCAGCACTTGGGAGGCAAAGGCAGGCAGATCTCTATGAGTTTGAGGCCAGCCTGGTCTACATAGTGAGTTCCAGGACAGCTGGGGCTACAGGGAGACACTGTCTCAAGAAACAAAAAAAAAAAAAAAAGAAAAAAAAAGAAATGTCAAAACTCGCAGAGTACGGATTTGCTCAGAATCAGATGACCCAGTGAGTTGAGATGTTGTTACCACCTGTCTAGGAACAACAACAGCTTAAGAAGTTAGAAGAAAACCAAGCTGTAATACACTGGGGAAATAAACAGGACTGTCCATCCTGTTTTTTAAATGTCCTAATCTTTCGGCAAACCTCTTTTAGCAAATGAAGAAAGTTCTAAACTCCTGGTTAGCTTGCCCAGCTTGATGCTACTGAGGCTCCATGGACATGGTTATTTCTTCAGAAACAAACCAACATTTCCCTCCTGCATACCAAAGTCTGGACTCTAACTAGGTAGTCACCGCAAAAGTGATCATTTGATTACACGAGCCTAGTGTGGAAGAAAGTGTCACAGCTCGTGGAAAAACTGGCTGAAGCTTCAGTGACAGACAGCAGCCATAAACTGTTACTTGTGAAGAAAATGGGTCTGCATTCTTGTCGAGAACCCCGGAAGAGCCTCAGGTTTCAAACGGAGACAGTGGCTTTCCAGTGTGGGGTGGTGAGTTCTTCCAGATGTCCTTAGGCTGTGGCATGCTCTGCATTCAGGAGGTTTTCATTTATAGCAACTTGGAAAGCAGGGATGAATGTCTCCTCCGTCTCCCAGGCAGAAACAGACTTCTGCTGTCCTTGTCCGGGAGTGCCTTGTGGCTTGCCTATCTCTCCAAGCCAGTCTGAGGCTCCTCACTTCTCAGTCCCTTTGGCTGTCTGCGACAGTAGGTGAGCTCTCAGAGCTGTGTGGCCACTGGGACTACTTTGTGCTGATAGTACCGATGTGCTTAGAATCTCATATTTTTACTGTATCACAACAAAGATCCTGGGTAAAAGCTGCTTGTCTGTACCAAAAATATCAGCAAACCAAGGACAAGGGAACAAACCCTTGAGTGACATTGAAGTATTTCTAACAGACGGCACGGGGCAGGAAGGTATTGGAGTCCAAATGAGAGGCTTGCTTTTGTGTTGTCTTGGTTTTTTGAGACAGGGTCTCCCTGTTACCCCAGCTGGCTTGGAACTTGCTATGTAGACCAGGCCGGCCTCGATCTCACAGACATCTGCTTACTGAGTACTGGGATTAAAGGTCTGTGCCACCACGCCCAGCTCTTTTTGTGTGTTTTGTTTTGTTTGAGTGACTTGCTTTAATTGTTAAAGGTTTGACCTTGAAAAGATTTAATATTTTATTTTTATTATTTCAATTTTATTTTATGCGTATGAGTACATTGCTTGCATGCATATAAAAGCCCCCATATTGTACAATGTCCACCAAGGTCAGAAGAGGGCATCAGATCCCCTGGAACTGGGGTTAAGAGAGTTGCTAGCCACCATGTGGGTGCTGGAAACCAAATCCAGGTGCTCTGCAAGAGCAGCCAGTGCTCTTAACCACTGAGCCATCACTCTTGAACCCCTGTCCTTGAGAAGGTTTGGAGCCAGAAATCAAGAAAAGATGTTGCCTCTTCATTCACAAGCAAAACAAATCTTTTCCTCTGCCTTATCTATATTAGAGTGGTTCATTGACAAAAACTCTGAATTAAGAGAAGAAAAGAACAGCTGGATATGGTGGCACACTCCTTTAATCCCACAATGGGGGGAGGGGCAGAGCTAGCCTGGTCTACATAGTAGTTCCTGGCCAGTCAGGGCTACAGGCCCTGTCTCAAAAACAAGTAAACAAATGCTTTCTCTAAAGTTTGTCTTAGGAAAAGAATCACTTATGTTGTTCAGATTGTTTTGCTAGGGTGGGCAAGAGTGGCTGAGCTAACAGTGCTTCAAGCACAGATCCACATAGCCAGTGGTGGGTCTCTTATCAAAGAGTTCAGATGTGATTCTTGGCCTTCAGAAGCAGAAAATCTGTTTTTATTTTATGTAGAATTATCAGTAAAAACTTTTTTTCCTCCTTGCATTGGGAACTTGCGGTTGAATTTTATTAGACATTTTGTTCTCCTTTAGTGTTAAAAATTGTTTTGCTTGATGCTGAAAAAACAGATTAGTCAGAATGCTTGAATAGAAATTAAAATTTTTTAATCATTAAGATTTACTTAGCAAGAGGGTCAGGGGATGGCTCAGTCAGTAAATTGCTTTAAGTTTGATCCCCTGAACTCAGGTTATCAAAAAGCTGGGCATGGTGGCACACTTGTAATCCCAACACCAGGCCTAATAGAGACCTGTCTCAAAATAAGATGGATGGCACCTGTGTAAAAACAGCCAGGTTTGTCCTCTGACCTCCACACACACATACACACACGTGTACACATGCATGTGCACTCACATGTTCTTACTAAAAATTTATTTAGAAGGTGACTTTTGTCTCAAACTTTGTTCATAGAATAATTAAAAAAATATTAGTTAAAATCAGTTGATTTTCTCATAAAGTACAACACAAAGAACTTAATTCAGCCCTTTTTTAAAAAAAAAATCTTTTATTTATTATTTTTATTTTATGTGTATGAATGTATTGCTTGCATGTATGTGGGTACACCTGTGTTGTGCAGTGCCTCAGAGGTCAGAAGAGGGCTTTGGATTCCCCTGGAACTGGAATTAATGACGGTTCGTAGCTGCCATGTGGGTGCTGGGAATCAAACCTGGGTCCCCTGCAAAAGCAGTGAAGGCTTTTAACCGCCGGGCCCTCTCCCCCGCCCCCAATTCAACCTTTAAAAAAAAAAAAAAAAAAAAAAAAGCGTGTTACTACCAAACCACCATATTAAAAGATTTTGTGGGGTACTAGTATCATGACTGGACATGTCTGGGCATCACTCAACTATGGACTGAAAACTGGGATGAATGGAACTTTTTATAGCTATAGAAAGTTTTAAGAGGCAGGTGGGGATCTCTGTGAGTTTGAGGCCAACATCATCCTACATAGCAGGCCAGCTGGGGCTATAGGAAGACCCTGACTCAAAGGACCAAAAAAGACCAAAAAAGAAAAAAAAAAAAAAAAAAAAAAAAAGAAAGAAACCTTTATTGCTTACACCTTAGTAAATGACTGATAATATTGATACTGCCTTCTTTAAAAAAAAAACAAAACAAAACCACATTTTCTTTATTTCTTTATTATTGTTATTATATTATTATTATTTTGGTCTTTTTGAAACAGGGTCTCCCTGTAGCCCCCAGCTGGCCTGGAACTCACTATGTAGACCAGGCTGGTCTTAAACTCACAGAGATTCGCCTGCCTCTGCCTCCCAAGTGCTGGGACTACAGGCGTGTGCCACCATGCCAAGCTTATTATTTTTGTTTTGTATGTATGAGTGTATTGCCTGCCTGTATATATGAGTGCATTGCCCACATGTGTGTAAGTGCACCTGTGTTGCCGGCAGAAGTCAGAAGAGTGGCATTGGATTCCCCTGGAACTGGAGTTGCAGATGGTCGTTAGCTGCCATGTAGGTGCCGGGACTCAAACCCTGCTCCTCTGCAAGAGCAGCCAGTGCTCTTAACCACTGAGCCATCTCTCCAGCCCCTGCTTTCTTGTTTGAAAGGAGTTTTTTCCTTTTCCTAAAAGGCAAACATAGAAGCAAATTCCTGTTAGTTTATGGCTTCTTTTAATTGAGCTCCACTAAGTGAGCTTTAAAATGAGTTTTAATAAATTATGAGATTCATTTGGTGGCAAAGTTAACACTCCCAGGCTGAAAGTAGATGAATGCTATTAACACCTGAAAGCTGGGTCTTCTTAGAACTTATTTTCTGCATGCCACACAGCCTGCCAGTTTCCGGTGAAACCTAATTCCAAGTGCGTCTTTTTATCTCTAAGAACTCCAGCTCTGATTGTTCTCATGCTTTGGTGACACCCTGGTGGTTTCTTTCTGTTGCTCAGAACTTGTCAAAAGAAGATGGAACACCCTGATGGGTTCTGTCTCTCCTATCCATGTCTGGGTCAAGCCTCTCTCTCCAAACAGTCCTTCTGATGCTCTGCCTGCTGTCAGACTTCCTGGGCTTGGCATAGAACAGGACTTCATTTTGCCTCATTTGAAATCAGGTGCTCAGTTACCGTCCTCTTCTGTTCTGAAAAGCCAGCCAAGAATAGTTTGGTACAAAACAAAGTTGGGAAATTATCCATGTGCTTTGTGTACATGAGGTAGCTAATTCTCCACACTGTGAGGTGTTCCTTCAATAAAAGCAAGAGAAAGAAAAGATCACAGAAATGTCTTTGTCTGGCTCAAAAGGCTCCCGCCTCAGTCTCCGGCTTCTTAGTATTTGTTCTCTCTCACAATCTGGAAATGCATGAGCCTAATTGAAATAAGATGTACTCCTTAAATGATGAAAATAAAAAGTGATCAAAATAGATTTTTGTTATCCTGTGGGCATTGAGAGTTTAAATGCAAACTGCATGGTTGCAGTGTGGGGAATTAATCATTGGTAATTGAAGTTGTAAGCTTAATTCCCTGCTTGGTTCAATGAAAAAGAATCCTTCTATTTAATATTGAAATAAGCACCACTAACCCATGATCCATGATCATGATCCATGATCCAGGATTGAGCAACAGTGAATATTAAAAGACCTTTATCTTTTAAATATTGAATTGTAATTAAACAGAAACATTGGGGAGAAGGTATAATACATTAGGAAACAGCACAGTAGATGGTACTGGCTACTCCTAATAGATTCAATTCTAATTTGTCAAGTTAGAAAACCTGTTTTGTATTCTAATAAGGATCTAATCCATTAAAAAAAAAAAAACTTTTTGAAAATTTGTCCTTGGTGAAATGTTTTCATTGAACTGTGTTGTCAAATTACAGCAGAATGACCTGCTGAGCAAATAAACATAATTTCCCGAATTTGTAGCCCAGTATTTCTGCTGCAAGGCATTCAATTCTCTCTGAGACATAAACTGCTTCCTGCCTCTGTGCCGGGCCCCCCTCTCCCAGCCCTAGCCTCAGTGGAGGCCCTGGATACACGTCTGCCTTAGGTCTGGTATGCTTTCCCAAGCCCTCTGTCTGCTGTTTGCCTAATTACCACCGGTTATTCCTCTCATGTCTCTGCTCAGACATCCTGAGCTGGATACAGGTATCCCTCTTCATAGTCTGACCACAGCAAATCATATTTCATGGTTGTACAGGCGCACAAACTCCAAAACTGCAGAACAGTGTTTGTCTGGGTCCTAAGTAGACTGGTGCATTAATCATTTGTCTTGTTGCTGTGGCTAAGCACATGGTAGAAGCAGCTTAGGGAAGGAAGGTTTTCTTTGGGCAGCAGGAGTCTGAAGCCACAGTCACGAAGCAGAGACACAGGAATGGTGCTCGGCTCACTTTCTCTTCTTTACTCAGTGGGGACCTCAGTCCACAGGACCGTGCCACATGCAGTGGAGCTGGGTCTTCTCACCTCAGTTAATCTAGACAGTCCCTCAAAGACATGCTCTGAGGTGTTAGGTGTATGTGGCACTGAATGCAGGAACAATAGGAGAAGACTGTACATGACCTCAGACAAGACTGAGTTTATAGAAGCATCTTAGAGAGGGACAGCAGCCTTCTCAAATGCTGGAATCAACTGCTGCCCCAGGGGAGAGGCCCTTGGGGCTTATATAGGACATAGCTGTGGCTGGCTGACCATGTGATCGGGGCACTCTTGAGAAGTTTATGGTCCCCTTATGGCCCCTCTTCTTCCTGGTACTGTTTTCTCTGGTTTATCTTGAAAGATAGAGGGTTTATGATCTCTCCTTGGGACCATTTGCTCAAGGAGACAGGCTGTCTTGGGAAACAGGCTGTCTCAACAAACAGTCCTCCCAGGAGGGAAGAAAGTAGCTGATAATGTGGCTTTCTGCACCTAGGACATTCTATCAAGAGGAGTCTCTCTTTAGTGATATTGGATCCTGTTAAGTCCACAGTCAACATTACCCATCACTCCTGGCATTCAAAAATGTTGTTGGAGAGATGGGTGTGGTGGTGCACATCTTTAATCTCAGCACTCAGGAGGCAGAGGCAGCTGCAGCTCTGTGAGATCTAGGCCAGCTGGGTCTCCATAGTGAGTTCTTGGCCAGCTTGGACTACAGGAGACTCTGTCTTAAAAAGCCAAAAAAAAATTAAGGAATATTGTTAGATCTAGGTGTGGTGGCTCATACCTGTAAGACCAGAACTTGGGAATCTGAGGCAGGAGAGTTTCAATGATTTCAAGGCCAGCCTAGACCACAGAGTGAGTTCCAGGCCAGCCTGAGCTACGGAATAAGATCCTATCTCAAACAAACAAACCAAACATGAAAAAGAATGTTTCTTTTTGAAAATTTCATGCATGTATACCATCCATTGTGATCATATTCACAGCCCTCCGCTTACCCTCTCTTACCCCTTCCCATTCCTTCCCGCTCTCTCCTTCTTCTGACTAGTCCTCTTCCTACTTCCATGTCTTGCTTTTGTTCAGGTCTTGGGCAAGTGGCCACAGCTACTGTCCTGAGGACTGTAATGGCAATGTGACAGCCAGAAGATAGCACTTCACAGCATTCCTTTACCTTCTCACATTCTTTCTGTTCCCTGTTCTGCAGTGTTCCCTGGCCGGGGGGGGGGGGGGGGGGGGGGGTTGTGAATGATACAGATGTTCTGTTTAGGGCTGAGAACTCAACTGTCCTTATTTTCACCCCTTGACCAGTTATGAGCCTCTGCATTAACTGCTGCCCACTTCAACAAGAAAGCTGAGAGAACCACTAGCTCATTTGTGTAGACAAACTGAAGGCAATTAGACTGCATATCTGCTCAGTAAAGCTCAGTAGTAGGTCCTTCTCTAGAGCCTTCAACTTCCCAACCATAGGCTTCTGACCAGGCTTACAGTACCAGGCATGTATGCCTCCCATGGAGTGGGCTTCAAATCCAGTCAGAAAGTGTTTGGGTATCTCCCAAACACCTGTGCCTCTATTTCACCAGTGGGCATTTCTTGCCTGACAGGTTGATACTGTAGTACACAGGGTCCACAGCCAGGTGAGATCATTGATGGCCCTCCTCCTGCAGCAGCCTACATAGCACCTTCCAGCACCTAGCCAGCAAGGGCGAAGTTTCCATCTCACTTCTGCCTGGATTTCTATTTCCTGAATCCAAAGTGTGTGGCGTCTTCAGCAATAGGATCTTACCATCTAGTTCTAGTGGGCAATCAAGAGTAATAGCAACAACCTGTATTGCTTGGGATCCCCTGGAACCTCCCTGGGCAATAACATCATAGAGAGGTATCCCATACCTGGCACTGGGACTTTCATTTAAAAACCTATGACCGTGGGGAGAAGCATTACCCAATAATGTAGGATACCTTCATCGAACTCTTTTTAAAGGAATTATATTTGAGGGGCAGGATAGATGTCTCAGCAGTTAAGAGCACTGGTTGCTCTTGCAGAGGACCCGGATGCAGGTCCCAGCACCCACATGGTAGCTAACAGCCATTCATAACTTTAGTCCCAGGGAATCTGACACCCTCTGATTGATGTCCTCAGGCATTGCATGCATGTGAACACTTTCATATATGCAGGCAAAACACTCATACACATAAAATAAAAATAAAATATTTTTAAAAAGAAAATTAAAAAAAAGAAAATTACATTGTCTAATAAGTTTCTAAGATAGCAGTTTTCATAGCATCTTTAGTTTTGGTTAACCTTCCCCCAACCAAACCTTTCCCCTGTTCCCCAACCCCATCTCTGTTTAAAGCTTTCCACACCAAGTATTCCCTCCGTTTTCCTATCTCACATGGCTTTCTTTCTTTTGTTCTTTATTTCTTTTCTCTTTCTCTCTTTCTCTCTCTCTTTTTTTTTTTTTTTTTTTTTTTTTTTTTTGGTGTGTGTGTGTGTTTCTGAGACAGGGTGTCCCTGTAGCCCCAGCTGGCCAGGAACTCTTTATGTAGACCAGGCTGGCCTTGAACTCCGAGAGCTCCACCTGCCTCTGCCTCCTGAATGCTGGGATTAAAGGTGTGCGACACCATGCCAGGCTGGTACTGCATTCTTATTTTAAGTGATTTTTCTCTTTTTCCTGAAAGACAAGTACAGGAGCAAATTCTTATTAGTTCGTGGTTTCTTTTAACTGAGCACCAATAGGCGAGCTTTAAAATGAGCTCTATTGGGCTGGGTGTGGTGACGCACGCTTTTAATCCCAGCACTCGGGAGGCAGAGGCAAGTGGATCTCTGTGAGTTCAAGGCCAGCCTGGTCTACATAGTGAGTTCCAGGCCAGCTGGGGCTACAGGGAGACCCTATCTCAAAAAGACGAAAAAAAAAAAAAAAAAAAAGAACTCTAATAAATTATGAGAGTCATTTGGTAACAAAGTTAACACTCCCAGGCTGGAAGACACTTAATGGCCCCTTTGACAAAATTCTCATTTTATACTTCTGAAATATTCATAATTCTTTATCATTATTATCATCATTATTATTATTATTACTAGTGGTGGTGATGTTATATATGTATTCAGGCGCAAGTTTGCCACAGAATGATTGTGGTGATCAGAGAACACCATTCAGGAGTCAGTTCTCTCCTTCCACCATGGGATCTGAGGCTCAAACACTGGTTATCAGGTTTCCTCAGCAAGCACTTTACCTGCTAAGCAGCTCACCAGCCCAGGTATCCGTAACTCTCATGATAGAATATACCTCTTTTGTCTCTGTTCTTTGTTTATTTTAAGATTTTGTGTGTGTGTGTGTGTGTGTGTGTGTGTATGTGTGTACCCACAGAGGTCAGAAGACAATGTCAGATCTCCTGGAGTCATAGGCAGTTGTGAGCTTCCTCATGTGGGTGCTGGGAACTGAATTTGAGTCCTTTGGAGGAGCAGCAACTGCTCTCAATCTCTGAGGTATCTCTCCAGCCCTGTTACTTTTCTCACGTTTAAAGAAAAATAAACGGGGTCATTTGCCCTTTTATTTATTTTACTTCATATAAGTTTTGAATGCACCTTTCCTGTAAGACAATATATATTTCCATAAGTAACACATGAAGCCTGCCTCGGTGGTATACAACTAAACCCCAAGCACTTGGTACACTGAGGAAGGAGGATTATAGTTTGAGTCTAGCCTGCACTATATAGGAGGCCACTGTCTGAAGGACTAAAATCAAGCAACACTAAGACACACTTTCTGTTTGGAAATATAGCTTACTTGGTATTTATTTATTTATTTGAGGAAGCTTCCTCAGCTGAGATGGTGTGGGTTAATCTCAGTGTAACCTATCACTTCTGACCTAGTAAAGATGAGAAAATGCCTTCTGCCCTTCAAATTACCCGTCTCTGTGTCACAAAGTTTGCTCAGAAGCTGTGGGAAACTCTAAAGGTCAACTCTTCAGACCAAATGTGGTTTCTCAAACTTTAAAATTCCTAACAATTTTAAGCATAGATCTTGAATACCTGTTCTAATCTAAATACGATCTCTTCGTTGTCATGGGATAAAGGACCCAGAAGAGCGCTTTGGTTTTTACCTCACTATCCTGAAATTTCTGCTTTATTTTTTATTTTAAGAGGAGTAGAAGTCTATTTAAATGATTTTCTGAATGAAAATGGTAGACCAACCACATGTCTAATTTGCTCCTTTGTAAAATCCCACTAAAACGTGAGTAAGGGGATTTTCTTTAAAGGACATAAACCCACATGAAAGAGAACACAAGAGAATACAAGAGTGCTTGAACCTGGAAACTGGAGAGGAGATTTGCAGACAGCAGCGTCATAAATTCCTGAAAATGGCGTAAAGAGGAGGCCGAATCAATGAAGAGCGTCGGGATAAGAACGACTGGGGAGAGCTGCTCGCCTGGCTGATCTTCAGCCCTCCCCTCACGTTGCAGAGTACTAACAATTAGCCCTCTCCCTTCCTTCCTACTACTGTTTATTCGGGAGTAAGCGCAGGCTGCAGGGCACAAGCTATGATTCAAGATGCACATACAAGGACCTGCAAGGACAGGGACACTGCCTGAGTGAAAGTGCAGGGAAGATTCTATGCTGAAATTTTTCCCTCTTCCTAAGTTGGCTCCCAGGATGTCAGCAGCCTGATCACTTACTTCCCTTCAGGAGAGGGAAAAATTCTGTTCTACTAAACGTATCAAGCCAGGAAGAAGGATTTTTAAACAGTGACCTCGGGAGCTTACCAACAAACAGCTTTTCAAGTTCACCGACAGTGACACTCAAAGTAAAAAAGTCCCTGCAACTCAGAGCAATCAGTGATGACTTCCACCCCCTCAGTCTTCACGACAAATATAGAAGAAAAGAGGACCAGATATTTGAAGAGGACCTCCACATGGAAAATAAAGACAAAGTCAATAAATAGAAGCATCTTGGAGGAAATAAAACTATATAAAGGGCCAAGCGTAGTGGCGCATGTCTTTAATCACAGTACTCGGGAGGCAGAAGCAGGTGGATCTCTGTGAGTTCAAGGCCAGCCTGGTCTACATAGTGAGTTCCAGGACAGCTGGGGCTACAGGGAGACCCTGGTTCAAAAAAACCAAAAAAAAAAAAAAAACTGTATAAAGAAACTAAAACTTCAATAGGCTATTGTTAATATCTTTGGAGAAATCAGAAGACATTTCCTTTGTGAAAATAAGGAACAACACTACATAAAAGTTTAGAGAATAAAAAGAATTCTTGAAAGAAAAATAAAGCTGAAATTAAAAATTCAACAAAGGACTTGTAAAGTCAAGTTCAAAAGAGACCTGAAAAAGTATGGGGGGGTGAAGGAAAAACTGAAGAGAAGGTATGAAACAGGGAGGACGTGATGATCCAATAACAGGCATTCCAGGGAGAACACACAGAAAGCAAAGGAAGGAGAAGTCAGCAATAAAACAAGTCAACAGAAACTCTCAAGGCTGAAGAGAGGAGTAACTGGACGTGGAGAGACCAGCAAGTGCCTCTACAAAACAAACTCACATAGATCTGCAGCGACAGCACCACTGAAGTTCCAGAATACCGAGGACCCAGGGAAGATCCAAGGAGGAGCAACAGAGCTCACAGGCTCAGAATGTCTTCAAACTTCTCATTTGCATCGAGACAAGGGAAAGAAAATTATTAAAGAAAATGTACTATTCACTTAAACTATCAAATGATATGTTGGGAAAATGAAGACAGTTCAGACAGGAAAGTTCTCGAAAATCTAATTCCTGTACAAGTTCTTAAAAACTTAGGAAGAACTGAGCGTGGCAGCACGTGCCTGTGGTCAATCCCAGCACACAGAGGGATGTGGCAAGAGGACTGAAGTCCAAGGCCAGCAGAGCTACACTTACAATGAGTTCAAGGTATGGGGCATGGTGGCACACGGCCTTAATCCCAGCACTCCAGAGGCAGAGGCAGGCGGATCTCTGAGTTCAAGGCCTGCCTGGTCTACATAGTGAATTCCAGGTTAGCTGAGGCTATAGGGGAGACCCTGTCTCAAAAACAACAAAAATAACAACAAAAGACTTCTGAGGGACTGTGGCACATTCTAGCTCTCATTTCTCCAGGGTTCCTTGTCTTCCCTTTCTTTCTCATTGGACTTCTTAATGTTCATCTACTTATTTACTTTTCTTCCATTTTTCAGTGAGCAAGTGTTTAAAGTTGTTTCCAGGCCAGCATGACGGCTCAGTGAGTATGGGCATTGGCCACCAAGCTTCACAACCTGAATTCAGTCCCCGCGACTTAATGGTGGAAGGGAAGAACTGACACGTTTTCTTCTGATTCTCTCCCCACGCCCCTCCCCACACATAAATAAACAAACAAACAACTATTTTCCAGGTGTAGGGATGTAACTTCCTGAATGAGTGCTGACCTAGCACTGTGAGGCACTGGGTGTAATCTACAGCACTGAGAAGGAAACAAAATATCAACAACGTAGTCTCCGAAAGTAAGTTTAACCAGGAAAAGAATGAGGCCAAAGAGGTTAGACAGTATGCACAATGGGTAAACGGATAACTTTCAGTAGTTAGTAGATACAATTTGCATAGAAGAAAAATAATATTCACCTGATGAGAGATAGCTAGATTACATCCAATTCTCTACTTCACAAACATAATCACCAATACCCTCATGTGGCCTCTGTAGGAGATAGTGCTATCCACTATTGTTGAAGCTACTCCTCAGCATAGTGCAGGGCTAGACATCCTACCTGCCTATGTCCTCCTGAAGAGAACTGTGGACGAGACACTAATTTGGACAAGGAAACATGAGTTGAACTGATTTATATTATTGGATGAAAGCTTAAAGAACCAATGTAGAATTTTGATTAACTTTCAAAGTGCTGGTGACTCTTTGATTTTCCTTTTTTTTTTTTTTTTTTTTGGTCTTTTTGAGACAGGGCCTCCCTGTAGACCAGGCTGGCCTTGAACTCACATAGATCCTCTCACCTCTGCCTCAAGAGCGCTAGGATTAAAGGTGTGTGCCACCACACCCAGCCCCATGACAAAATAGTATGCAGCCATGAAAAAGGAGGCTTTTTGTTTTTTATTGAGACAGGGTCTCATTATATAGCCCTGGCTAGCCTGGAGCTCAGTATGTAGACCAGGTTGAGCTCGAACTCACAAAAATAAAAAAAAATCTATCTCCCCTGCCTCCTAAATTCTGGGATTAAAGGCATTTTTTGTTTTGTTTTGCTTTGTTTTAGGTTTATGGCTGTTGAACACTTGAAGTGTGGCTAACATTAATAAATTGAATTTTTAATTTAACTTAAAACTAAAGCAATATTTTAATAAATATATATTTCATCGTGTTGTATCATGTAAGATATTATTTGACTATAGTGCACAGTCTGATTTCCTGTTATTCATAAACACATAATCAGTATAACCAACGTCAGTGGACTGCTTTAATTTGACATTTCTATGTAATCATGTTATACTATATTTATTTGACTATTTTTGTCAAACAGCATGACTTACAATGATACCTATTTAAACCTCAATTTAAAATGTATTCATTCTGTAAATTCCTGCTAGGTCAGTTCCATTTCTCATTCCCATTTTCCTTCCCCTTTGCTGTGGTGTAGCTATTTCCTTGGAGAGAAAAGGGAGGCTCAAAAGGCTCAGGAAACTCACAAGAAACTCAAAGACTCTGGGGGACGCCAGTGATGTAGCTGCCTGCCAGTTGCCCAGAGGACCCCAAAAATGCCACCCATGCTGGAGTGGGCTTTTCAGTGTTGCAGCTGTCCAACTATTCATGCTCTTGTAACTAATCCCCCCATCTTTCACCAAATTAGACTTGAATGGAATAGTTGCTTCTGTCTGTCACTGCCCTCTGTATCTGGGGTGACTAGAAAGAGTCTGCCCAGGAACAGTCACACAACATTTGAATCACTTGCACACTTGTTAGAATTATATTTTATTTCATCATAGCCTAGAGTCTACCTCTTTATGTAGTTTCTTACTTGTTTCTCCAGGTACTGTAATATAGATACATAATTATCACTGTCTAACAGTGTTGAATTTTACCACTTGGAATAAAAAATACGAGAGGGAGGAAGGAGGAGAGGGAAGGAGAAAGGAGAGCAGATGATTATTTTTTAGAGAAAAACAGCAAAAGAAATTATTTGTTATGGAAATGTTGAAAAATATGAGACACAAACTAAAGGGGGAATTTGTTTACTTATGTTTATTGAAATATTTTTATTGAACTTTTGTAATTTCATACAACAGTTCTTAATCAAATTTCGATCCCTCTTCCCCTATCCATGTTTCTCCCATCCCCCACCAGACCTCATGTACTCCGCCATACATGTTAAGTCCTATCCATTCTGGCATTTGTACCCAAATGTCCTTCACTGTAAATTTGTCCACTAGAGTCTGGTCAGCCCATCCAGGGATCGTGTATATAAGGCATAGTCTCCCAGCAGCAATTACTCTCCAATAGTTCTCAGTGTAGTGCTTCCCACTATCCATTTCTCTCCTCCCTGCTGGGCCCTTGTTCAACTGAGTTGGCATGGGTCCTGTGCTTGATGCCACCATTGCCACAAGTTCACACGTGCAAGCTTCCAGTGACCTGAAAGCCTCTGCTTCCCTGTGTTCATGAGCCAGCACTGGCTCTTACAATCTTTCCTCCCCTTCTTCCAAAATGGTCTCTGAGCCATGGGAGGATGAGGTTCAATATAGGAGTCCTATCCTACACTCTGTAGTCTCTTGTTCTTTAAAACTTGGTCAGTTGTGCCCTTCTGTGTGCATCGCACTTTGTTGTATGAGGAAGCTGTACTGGTGAGAGATCAGGGATGCACTAGTTTTCCCTCTACCCCTTGTTCCACTGTATTCCATGAGCCTTAGGTGTAGAGGTTCAACTGTAGATGTGCCACCTAGTACTGGGCATCTCTCAGACATATGTTCTCTGTGTCTGACCAGATGTGCAATTCTGCAGAAGCCTCCATCTGTATCTGTTGCAAAAAGAAGCTTCTTTGATGAGTGGTGTATGGAATGCTTGTCTGTAAATATAAGGATTGATATTTAGCATATAATAAGAAATTTCATTTGTCTGGAGATATGAAAGAGATAGGGTTTTCTCTAGGATCTAGCCATTTGGCTGAGTTTACAGTGCCACCCATGAGTTCACGCCCATTGAGAGGGCTTTAAGTGCAACTAGATAGCTGTTGATTGTCCCCCAGATAACAGTGCCACTATTGCACCAATAGAGGTAGTTTGCCGTGCCGGTCATTGTGGTTATTAGGCTTTATCACTGGGTTGGACAACCGATTGGTTTTTTCTCTTGGCAGTTTGCATATCATCATCTAGCATTATGATAGACAAAGGCTTCCCAGTCAGTTCCTGCTCCATTGCTTCAAGTCTTGTATCTAAAGTATGTCCTGTCTTCAGCAGTAGGGTCTGATTTACTAGCTCTGGGACATAACAAAGAGGTTTGACAATAGCCTGTGTTATTTTGGGAGTTTCCTGGATCGCTCTCACCAAACACTCAAAGGGAGGTCTCTTCTGCCTGGCATTGTGTTCCTTGCCAAGCAGCTCCTAGGCATAGGCAATAATGTTTAGAAACTGTATGGACATTTCTCATGAGGTTTCAAAGGCATCACATTTCCCTCTGGGTTTCCTAGTTCCCCCAAGATTTGTTCATTTCTACTCTTTTTTCTTCCATCTGTCCTCCCTTCACTTCTCCCTCCCTGCCCCCATTATCCTCTCCCTCCCCCCAATAACTCCTGCCTCCCACCATACTCCTTCTCCTGACTTCCCTCCTCCCTACATCATGACCCCTTGCATGTCTAAAGGGGAAATTTATGGACAATAAACATTACCTTACCCATAGGCAGGGGAGATAGCTCAACGAATAAAGTGCTTGCTGCCCAAGCATAGAAACCTGAGATCCCCAGCACTGACATAGATGTCAGACATGGAGATGTGGTGGGTGCTGGGACTGATCCCAGGTTATCAAGCTTTTGCAGCAAGAGCTTTACCCACTGAGCCGTCTCTCCAGCCACACAATGTTTTTTCTCTAAAAGTGTTTATCATCCAGAGGACAGTAGTGTATCTCAGTGGGACATAGCTTATGTAGCACATTTATCTTCTGTTTCCTAAACCAGATTCTGTGAAAAGAATTATTGGTATAGTTGTTTAAATGTATTTTAAAGATAAAGAATTGTTAAAAGACATGTCATAATTATAGTGCTGGGATTAAAGGCATGCCCCACCATGCCCAGCGAGAAAGAAAATTTCTAACTTGATTTTTTTTTTTTTTTTTTTTTTTTTGAGACAGGGTCTCTCTTTCTCATTGGGCATGGCGGTGCATGCCTTTAATCCCAGCACTCAGGAGGCACAGCCTGGACTACAAAAGGAATTTCAGGCCAGCCGAGGCTATAGGGAGACCTCGTCTCAAAAAGACGGGGGGGGGGCAAGAAATTTGCTTTCTCGATTGTATGTTGAAATTGTACCATTTTAGACAGATTGGGCAAAATATATAATTAAAGTTAATTTCACTTGCTTTTTATCTTTCTAGTGGGCAAAATACTGACAAATATTACACCTGTTCATTTTTTGATGTTGTAACTGTCTTATCTGTTAGCTGTATTTTCAGTGCTTTTGCTGAACAAACAGCCTTAATATTAATGTGATAAATTTCATTTTTTTATTTACTATTTGTGCTCTGTGGCTTAATGAATGTCACAAAGATATTTTTTATCTTCCACTGGCTCTGAGTTTTTTCTTCACACACTTATGTATTTACTTCATTTAGATTTTTCTCTGTGTAGTATATGATGTACATCCGGTTCTTTGGGTGATAAGCTCATTTTCCCAATAGCAAACAAAGCATCTCTTTACATTTTTTACATATGCCATATATCAAATTCCCTCACACAGATCTGAACTTTCCTTACTCCATTGCCTTGCTTCTACACCAGATCTGTGTTGTTTTGCTTCATAATATTCTTTAATAACTCATAGTTTGCATTGTGCTTCAATAACATGCTGACATGAACATCACCACTACAAATCTCCCACTAAAAAAGCCTTCATACTTTCCTCTTTATGAGCTGCAGGGTTTGGCTTTTTAAATATCACTTAGAAATATTCCCGACAAAACTTTGTGTGACTGGCTTTTTATTTTATGTGTATGAATGTTTTGCCTGCATGTATGTAAGTACCCATGTTGTGCAATGCCCGTTGAGGCCAGAAGAGGGCATTGGATCTCCTGGAACTGTAGTTACCCTCCCAGCAGGAGGTGGGAACCAAACCTGGGTCCTCTGGAGGAGCAGCCAGAGCTCCTACTGCTGAGTCATCTCTCCAGCCCCTGCTTTTCTTGAAGAGTGGTATTTTCAGTAAATCTTGTAAACTTGTGGTAGAGTGAAGCTGGACCTCTTCACATCGGACGCATGTTGTGGAGGAGAACCGATCTATGCTGGGCACCCGCTGCTATGACTCCTCCAGTGACAAAAGTCAATGGAAGAGAAAAGCCAGATATGCTGGGAGGCTGCGGCAGAAGGATTCCCTCCAGTTCTGGGTTATAGAGTGCTAGCTTGAACTAAGTTGTGAAACACCCTCCCCACCGAAAGAAGAAGAACCCCCGAAACAACTCTGGGTATAAGGAGTCAGAGCTGCGCGTTCCAAGGAAAATGGCTCAGCTCGGGTGGTTTTTCCTCCTTCCTTACACCGCTCCTGGGTCAACCTCCCTGTGAGGAGCCGCTCCCCCCACTCAGGCTCCAGAGGGCCTGTCTCACTGGGTATCACCCCTGGCTTTCCAAAGCTCCGTTGAATTACATTCTCTATTGTCTGAGTGCTTCTGTGTTGGTTCCCTTTCCCTTCTGCTTGTTATGCGAAGTTGGCTTCTACGGCCTGCACTAAAGACCCACAAGGTAATATTCTTTGGCTTGGTTGGTTAGTTTACCTAGTCAGATCCCTGAATACTTCCCTGTCATATGCTTCAAGACACAATTATTTGAGTTTTTTGTCTGTTTGTCTTGTCTGGCTGAGAATTTATGGCAAATCTAAAATTATAAGTGTTTTAAAATCTTTTTTTTCCCCTACATTTGATAAGATAAAAGAGCTGAGACCAAAAATTAGGGCAGCCTAAAGGGCCTGAGACCCTCGGGTACCAAAGCCAGAAGAGCACCAAAGGGTGGAAAACAGCTTAGAGTGCTTCTGGTATGGACTGGTGCTCAATCTGTCAGTAGTCCCACTCTTAGGGAGCCCAGGACAGATGGCCAAAATCTAGGGCAGTGCTGGAAAATGGGTCTTGCGGTGGGAATAGGGTGGAAAGAATTGCAGTGAGTGGCCAAGGCTTTAAGGATTTTTACATGTATGGAGAGACTGCAAAGTCGGGTACAGCAGAAAATCCGCTAGGACTAAGGCAGCCATACTCCCAGGGAATGGTAGTTGGACCCAAAGCAGTTCTAAGAACTTTCAAGACAAGTTTTATGTTTCAAAAAAGTGAATAAATTATTACTTAGAATTATAAGTCATTTGAGATTTAGTTAGGAAACATAGAAGTTGTGGAGCAGTGCATAAAAGTTTGGGAGCTGTCAGCTATGAGGGAAGGATGCAGACCTCTATATTCCTAGCCCCTGGCACTGCCCTGACTTTAAAACAAAAAACAAACAAAAAAAACCCCTCAAGTGCTGATGAGTAAATTGCCAAATATGGAACTGAATAAATTAAAATATCAAAAAATCAGTCTGTAAGCTATTCTTAAGGATTTCAGAAATGCTACAAATTTTCAAGTGCAGGCACTATGTGGTGCTCTTACGCAGTTGTAAAATGAAATGTCTATTAAGTACATGCTCGGCCCTGCCTTGTACTTGTGGAGGATAAAATACATAGTCCAGTCCCCAGTAGCACACAGCACACCAATCCTACATGTAAATAGGGAGAAGTGCACAAAGAGCAGTAACGGAAGATCAAAGATACAATATGGCAAAAAATAGGTAAGCAAGCTTTATGTGATGTCACACACACTTGTAAAACCAGCACTTGGAAGCCTGAGGCAGAGGGATTGCTACGAATTCAAGGCTACCTGGGTTACAAAGTGAGTTCCAAGCTTACCTGGGTCTCAGTGTGAGATTTTGACTCAAAAAATAAAGCAAAACAGGAAAGTAGGTAAAGCAAGTACGGCAAGAAAAGCTGGAAAACTCGAGTCTTACTGAGTGAAAAGTTAAAGGAGCCAGCTTTAAAGATGGGCACTTAAAATATGCCTTGAGATCGGGCATGGTGCTACACACCTTAATCCCAGCAGAGGAAGGTGGATCTCTGGGAGTTCTTGGCCAGCCTGGTCTACACACTTAGTTCCAGGCCAGCGGGGACTACAAGGAGACCCAAGAAACGGCATAGACCAGAGTAGGAACTGAAGGTGAGGAAGTCCAGGACACACCCAAGAATTCAGATTGTGATCCTGTTCAGATCTCCTGATGGCCCAGCGGAATAGAGGCAGTTGCTGCTTATCCTGACAACCTGAGTCCGATCCCCAGGATCTACATAATATAAACAGAGAAGCAAGTCCCAAAAACTGTCCTTTGAACTCCACACTCAATAAATATGCAATTTTAAAAATTCTTTAAAAAAGATCTTGAATGCTAGGTGTGAGGGTTAACATTGATTTTCAGCTTGACAGGATCTAGAATCACCTAGGAGACAAGCCTTTGATCATATGTGTGAGGGAGTATCTAGACTCAGTTAACTGAAGTGGGAATACCCATTCTAAATATGGGCATTGCCTTAGTGGACTGGGATTTGAGACTGAATAAAAAGGAGAAATCAGGGGCTGGAGAGATGGCTTAGTGATTAAGAACACTGACTGTTCTTGCAGAGGACCCAGGTTCTGTTCCCAGCACCCATATGGCAGCTAACAACCATCCATAACTCCAGTTACAGGGGATCTGAGTCATTCTTCCGACCTCTGCAGGCATTGCACAACACAGGTGCACTTACACACATGCAGGTAATACACTCATATACATAAAATAAAAATTTTTTAAAAGAACTGGGAGAAGAGGAAATTTAGAGTGAGACGATTAGAGTTCACTTTTTATCACGTTCCATTACAGCAAGTGCTGAAAGAAAAAGAGAAAGCTATCTGGGTACCAGCATTCATCTACCTCAGCTTCCTGATTGTGGATGCACTGTGACCGGCTGCCTCAGGCTCCTGCTGCCTTCCCCACCATGATGGACTGCAACCTCAGAATGTGAGCCAGAACAAACTTCTTTAAGTTTCTTTTGTCAGGTGTGTTGTCCCAACAATGTGGAATGTAATATATCTTGTTAAGGAATCTATATTTAATTATAAACTCTGAAAGTCACTTAAGGTTTCTGAATGACAGCTAAAATGTGGAGGTTTTTTGTTTTTGTTTTTAACTTTCCAGACTGTGATTTTTATCTCTAGAAGTTCACTTAGGTGTTTTAGATTTTCTGCAGGGCACAGGTGAAGGTGCACTGGGGCTGTAGAAGAGCAATAGAAAAAGGAAGGAAAACCTCTTGTGCATGGGAGTGGGAGAGGGCCAATGTCATGGCTGGTGCCCAGGACAACATGTGGAGTCAAGACCATAGTGGCTATCAAGGGAGGTGGGAAGTCCATTTTTGAGGATCAGTCCTCCCAACACTAGACTCTGAATATCACAGAAACCTCCTCTATCCCCCAAATAAACACAACACAGAGACAAAGCCACTACCATGTACAACCTGGACCTCAGCAGAGGGGGCTGTGGGGATGCAGCCACTCAGAAAAGGCCAAAACTGCTGCCCAACGTCAGGAAGTCCTTTATCCTCCAGTCTGCTTCACCAACAGCCCACCATGGCTCACTGCTGGGGACTACAGCTTTGGCTCAAAGGAGGAGACCACCGCCTCAGGCTCACAGGAGCAGACCACAGCTCAAGCTCATGGGAGACAACCACAGCTCCAGGTTCACAGGAGGTGACTACAGTTCCAGGTTCATGGGGTCATAATTTCAATTGCACTGGTTCTTACTGTTTTCCTGTCTTTATCGCTCTGTCTACATAATTACACCAATGTTTAAGAAAGAGCATCTTTCTGGGTGTAGTGGCATATGCCTTTAATCCCAGCGCTCTGGAAGCAGAGGCAGGTGGATATCTGTGAGTTCCAGGCCAGCTGGGGCTACAGGGAGACCCTGTCTCAAAAAGACCAAAAAAAAAGGAGCATTTTGGCTTCTGTGCAGCAGAGACAAGAGTTACCAGCTGAGTTGAACTTCTCAGTAGAGACATCAGTACTGGAAGAAACCACTATTTACTTTTTCTCAAGAAGACAGACTAATGAAGTGTTTTCCTTTTTCATGGTCAAGGGCTGGTTGGCTTTTTCAGTGTCTGTTGTTCTCGCATCTTCCTTCGTGATCAGGGGATCAAGTGATGAGACATCCTAGTGGAGCCACGTCCTCTGTGGAAATATGAAGGTCATTTCCATGCTAAAAATTCCCCACCTTCACAGCGCTCCAAGCTGGACCCTTCAGGAGTACACGGATGGGTCAGAGAGGTCCAAAATCTCCTTGCAATCCTCAGTGCCATCACTGTCCACCACCTTGGGCTGCTTACCGCACTACCATCCTGCCCATGCCTCACCACCGTCCTGCCCATGCCTCAGCACATGGAGAACTGCTGCCACCGCCACCATTACTCTTGTCCATGGCCACGCTGCCACCACCTTACAACAGCCCCAAGAACTGTTTTAAAGGAAATACATTTGCCCGAGTTTTGCATGACGTTGTTATACAAACAGCAGGCCAGGACAGACTGATCTTCTGTTCATGAAAGCCATTGTTTCTTTCCGTATTTTACCCCCATTTGCTCCTTCTGTAAAGCAGAAGAGAAACATTCTTAGGGGATGCAGATCTCAGCTTCTGTGATGTTCATGGGCTGAGTCAAGAAATCCCTACAGGAACAGAGGAAGAAGGAATAACGGTGACTCGCTTCTTGGCCTTTTGGCTAAGATCAAGTGTCAAATAACAGTGAAGAGACCATCTCTCGGGTTTCAGGAGCTTCCTCCCTTCTGAGGTACAGGAATCAAACAGGTGTGTGCTCAGAGCATGCAAGAATCTTCATCAGCATTTAATCTTCAGCTTCAAGAAAATTCAGAGCTCCCAGAAAGGGGGAAAAGCAAACAGCTGAGGCTGGGGCTCATTTACACTTCAAATATACTTTGAATCAGTTATTCCTCAATTAATCAAATAGCTGGAGTATCCCTAAAGTAGTATAAAGTGACACACTGTGTGAAATCAATTTTTCTTTCCAAAATCATTAAATCCAGTGGCCTGTGACTGCATCCCTGCTAATTCTGATGCCTTTGCTTTCATCCTCCATTAACTCTGGCACGCCTAGCAGGCTGTCAAGAATAATTTCCCAGGACGTAAATAATTCAGAAATTAAAAATTAATAAATAATAACAGAGAACTACTGGGAAATAGGCTGGGTCAATTAGTGCACTCTGCATTCTGTTTCTTCGCAGCAGGGGGGACAGCCACATTCGTTACTTGAATCTTTCCTTCGATTCTGAGGTCTGATTTACAGCTCTTCATTATTGGATGCAGTCAGGCGCAATTACCTCCATCACTGTCTCAGCTCCTAACTTCAAAGAAACTAGCGTTTTCTTGTCTGCTTTTTTTCTCCTTGCAGCAGGCTCAGCTTGACATCCCTGGAATTTCTTCCATGCCGACTAATTAATAAGTCTTCGACTTATCATATTCCCTATTCTTCTTTGATGTGCTACCTCAGTCAATCATCCCATTTAATTAGAATTTCAACGATAACTTTACTTATCTTGTGGCTAGATGTAAATTAAAATAACAGGATTTTAATTCTCTTTTGTATGAGGTTATGACATTTTAGAAGAAAAAGTTTCCATACAAACATGATATTATGTACTTTTTCATGTGGGGGCGGAGCATTCTGCAAAATTATTTCCTTTTGCTACAAAATGGTATGACTGTGGGACAAGCAACGACAGAAACAAATGCACTGGGTTCTTCCATAGCATCTTTTCCCCACGTATTTCCCACGAAAACAACTTCATTTGCATAAATTGGGCAAAGACACAGGGCATGCCGTAGGCTCCCAAAGACGGTGTCTGCGTTTCCAGGAAAAGCGCACACTCGGAAAGTCAAGACTTCGCTATGCTAACCCTTTTCACTCCTGCTTTCCTTTTTGGTGAATCCATACCATAGCTGTCCTGGCAAATTCTATAGTGGTTTCTTTTGGCTTCTCCAAAATGCCACAAGGAAATGAGAACAGAAAGCAACACTTGCCTTCCAAAAAATAATGCTAAGAGCAGTATTCACAGAGTAGCTTCTGTACACCGGCCACAGTCCCCACTGTCCTGTTAATTCTCATAGGATACCCAAAATATAAGATAATCGCTCCCATGTAATGGATAAACTCTGTCTGCCGGGGCTTCCCAAGGTCACAAAGGTAACAAAGAGGAAGAAATCAAAATTAAAAATAAATGGAGTGAAAAAAAAGAGAATTTAAGCCATTGAACACAGAGCAAGCATTCCGTGGTCTGGCTTCTAACCACTGGCCAAATTCTTTCTCTCTCCACGTTAAGTCATCAAAAATAAATCTCCAGGCATTAACCCACTGCTAGAGTTTAAGTACATGTTTTGAGACAGGGTCTCCCTGTTACTTCACCTGGCCTGGAACTCACTATGTAAACCAGGCTGACCTTGAACTCACAGATATTCTCCTGCCTCTGCCTCCCGAGTGCTGGGATTAAAGGCGTGCACCGCCAAGCCCAGCCATGTACGTGACTTTTATAACTTCTTAATAATATGTATCTCATTAGTATATTTTTGATGGTTTCGATATATTGGCAGAAATTTGGCATTATGTCATATTTGTAAAACAGCAATGTGATCTCAACTAGCAAAAATACATTATCTTTAAATAACGGGCACAAACAAAAAGCATATATATTATACTGTATATATACATACAGGCTTTAGAATATGAAAATAAGCTTTTCTCATGTTTTCTTAAACTAATTTCCCCAGGAACTTAAAAAGAAAATTAACTAACAATAGGAGTATCAATGTGAGTTTCCTTTGATCCTTGATCCAACTATCCTTGATCCTTCAACCATCCCCCCCACTCTCTGTGACCAAGTCCAGTAAGACAACAACAGAGGTTACAGTGACCAATAGATACTCATTTCATTAGCAAGAGATAAAACCATTGCACTAATGCCATTTCGAAGCTAACCTTTGGGGGATTTAATACAGTTGTTCCCTAACAATAAAACTTGGTTCATTTGCTACTTAAGACATGATTATTTAAATTAAAGTTAATTGGTTTCCTTTCTCCCCTTTGGGGCTTTAGGCTCAGAAACATTTCTATTAGAAAAAAAAAATCTAATTTGTTCTCAAATTCCTATTTCTAAAATTTAGAATGTTAAACGCTGTGATATTTAACCCTTTATAGAAAAAGTTATCTCTAAATTCCAGCTGACAAATCTGACGTCATTAAAGACACAGCGACAGTTTCAGAGAAGGACTCAACAGTGGGCCAGGGGAAAATTCCAACAGCAGAGATGCTGTGAGCAGTGGTCACTATCTGAGTCCCGGAGGCTGAGAAAGGATTTAGCCTCTCCTTGATAATTTTACTAAGCCTTTTGCGAACAAGAACTCTTAGAAAGAAGCTGTGCACTACAAAGTCTGATTGTTTAGAACTTCAATGTTGTGAAGCAACTGGAATGTTGCAAGTTCAGAGTCAAACTATCTTGGGGCATCTTTAGTCCCACTAACAACCATTTACTGCCCTCCTCTGTATGTGCCCTCACATCTTTGTGACCATTAGGTAAATCCTTTAGTGTATGCTAACAGACCCCTAGTGTCCACCAACCAAAGGGCTAAGAGTATTGTGAGATAATTCCAGAGGCCTACGGCAGCGTTTTTCCTGCTTTGCTCTAATCCAGCCACCTGACATACCCACAAATGTATTTGAAAGTGTGTGGTTTTATGACTTCCTTTGTTCTGTTAATATTAAAAAAAATTACTACTTCATTGGAACACAGCATATGGGGAGATCTGGATCTGTGTTCCTGGGCCATGGCACTCATATTTCGTTCTAGAATAAACCATCTTGTTCATTTAAGATGAGAGCTGTTTCTTTCATTAACACTTTCAATATAAGTTTTAAAATTTATTATTTTTATTGTATGTATACCAGTGTATTGCCTGCATGTGTGTAAGTGCACCCCGTCACACAGTACCCATGGAGATCAGAAGAAGGTGTATGATCCCCTGGAATTGGAGTTACAGATGGTTGTTAGCCACCATGTGGATGCTGGGACTCAAACCCGGGTCCTCTGCAAGAGCAGCCAGTGCTCTTAACCGCTGAGCCATCTTTCCAGGCCCTCAATATAAGGTATAAAAGAAGATATACTAAAGCAAGGTCATCAGTTAGGACCTTTCAAATGTTTACACTGAATCAATTCATGTCTTCAATACAGAAAATGGAGCACAGGTAATGTAACCAAGCTGCCCACAAATAATCACAGAATTAATAAAATACATGGCTCCAGGTACACCACAGATTAGGGACCAGTTTTGAGGCAAAGCACAAAGGTTCTTCAGTGAAAACCTTTCAATCTTTTTATCTCAATGAATATAAATTCATTTAGAAATAACAAAAAAATTTGAGACTCATTTCAAATAAGAGGCTCAAGTCCTAATGTTCCCTCTCGACATTCCTTAACTACCTCCAATCTCTACCCATTCACTAAAAAAATAAGAGAATGGGGGAGTGGATTGATTCAAACACATTAGATGCATGCATGAATATTAAATAAAATATTTAATTAAAAAATAGTTTTGAAGCCGGGTATGGTGGCACACGCCTGAAGTTCCAGCACTTGGGAGGCAGAGGCAGGTGGATCTCTGTGAGTTTGAGGCCAGCCTGGTCTACATAATGAGTTCTAGGCCAGCTGGGGCTACAGGGAAACCCTGTTTCAAAAAGACCAAGAAAAAAAAAAGTTTTGAATGCTAGCTATGTACAGATACTGCTGTGTGCTCTGGAAATGCATCAGTTAAAAAAAGAAATACAGGCAATGCCCTCGGCCTTGTGTAATATATTTCTAGTCAGCATAATTAACAGTAATATATTTGCTAGAAAGTGTTGTTTAAAAAATAAAAGTCTGAAACTTAGGGCATTGAGCTGCAAGTAGGACCCTGAGACTAAGTATAAGGACATCTGGGAAGACTTGAACCAGCCTGAGTCTTGACCTGAGGAACAGTGTGTGGCCAGGTGGTCCAGAGTATTCCTGTTTACAAACAAAGACCCATGTGCAAGCCAGACTTCTGGATGCCAGTCATTCTCGATAAGCCATGCGTGCGCTTTTACAGCTGAAGACAGTCCCATCTCAGCCCACCAAGAGAGCAAGGTAGTTACTAGAAGTTTTATCAGGGTATTGCTGAGGCTATTTGTCTCCCAAAGTAAACATTAGACATAATACATACACTGGGCACCATCTAGAAGATAAGAACAAAGATCTGATGAGGCTGTGAATTCAACTTGCAGCTCTGCAACCTCCAGGGTCACATTTAGGGATTTCAGCTGTATGTGTCCTATGACTTCAAGATATTAAAGATGCTTTTCTGGTTAAAAAAAAAAAAAACAGTCTGAGAGAGGCAGCAATATGCAATTCAAATTCATTACTCATCAATGACATGAAAGAAAATTAAGAAACTATAATCATTGAGTATTTTCTTAACACTTGACCTAATGGAGAAACACTGGAAGCTTCCCTGATGAAGTCAGACACAAGACCAAGGACCCATTTTCTACACTATTCTTTAATGTTACATTTGAGGAAGTGGCCAGTGGGATTGGATGGGAAGCATAGGAACTAGAAAGAAAGAGGGAAGGTGTGGGTAATATGCTTAGAGCCCCTCAAAGTTAATTTAAAATTAATATCAGTGACAGGAGAACTTAGTAAGACAGTAGAGCATTTTATTACTTTAATTGTATTTCACAAGTTAACTTGTGAAATCTTTTTCTTTTTGAATAAAAATCCATAACATCAATTTAAAAGAAAATAGCTAAATGGAGCAATGGAAAAGAAGATGGTCACATACAGTAGTGACAAAAGAAATAAGATGCTGCGATATAAACGTAATAGGAAGTGCACATACCTATGTGACAGAGCTCTAAAATCAGACACAGCAAATAGAAAGATTGCTCTTATTCTTGTTCTTACTCTTGGCTAGGATGATCCAACATCAAAAAGATGTTAAGATGTCATAAGTTAGGCTGGGCATGGTGGCCCACGCCTTTAGCCCTAGTACTCCAGTGGAAGAGGCAGGCAGAGCTCTGTGAGTTCAAAGCCAGCCTGGTCTATGCAGCGAGTTCCAGGTCAGCTCGGGCTACAGAAAGACCCTGTCTCAAAAAAATACAAAAAGAAAAAGATTTCACAATATATACAATTCAAACAACAAAATGTTAGCAAGCTTTTGTCTAGAATTAAATAATTCTAAAGTCCGTGTGAAATAATCATTAAGAACTGTCACTTTAGTGGCTAGAGAGGTGGCTCTGGGCTTAAGAGCATTTACCTTTCTTTGAAAGCACAGAGCAGCCAATGCTCTTAACTGCTGAGCCATTTCTCCAGTCCTGCATTTGCTATTATTCCAGAGGACCAGGGTTCAATTCCCACCACCCCCATGACAGCTCTGCTGCCCTCTTCCAGCCTCTGCGGGCCTACACATATACCAGTACACATACAGGCCATCAAAACACTTGTACAAATGAAAAGTAAGTATCATGAAAAAAAATGTCATTTCTTTCAAAAGTAGTGTAGATGAGATGATAAAGGTACTTACCACCAAGCCTGGTGGTCTGAGTTCAATCCCTGGGTCCCACATGGTGTAAGTAGAGAAGCAACTTGTGCAGGGTGTCCTTTGACCTCCACATGTGCACTGCAACATGAGTGCAAGCACACATATGTAAAATAGAAGATAAATGGTTTTTGTTTTTATTAAAAAATAGGTGCTTCACATAACAAGTTCCAGATCAGCCAGGACCTTGTCTCAAAACAAAAGAAAAATAGATGGGGCTGAGAAGATGTCTCAGTGGGCATGCGTGCTTGCAGTGTAAGCTTGAATTCCCAGCACCCACATAAAAGTCAGCATGATTGTGCATGCCTCTAACCCCAGTATTGGGGGATGGAGACAAGGAGCCTCTGTTTTAGACAGCTTAGCTGAAAAGCCTCAGGTTCAGTGAGTGACCCTGTCCCAAAGGAAGAAGAATGATAAAGCAGGATACCCAGTGTCTTTCTCTGGCCTCTGCATGGGTGTGTGCATCTGTGCACACATACACAAACACAAAGTAGAGCAATATGGAAAAGGGCACGGCTTATCAGATATATTAAATAATATTGCAGGGGCTGGAGAGATGGCTCAGCAGTTAAGAGCACTGACTGCTCTTGCAGAGGGCCTGGGTTTGATTCCCAACACCCACATGGTGGCTGTAATGGCTAATCCTGGGTGTCAACTTGATTGGATCTGGGGTTAACTGAAATGAAAGAGATTTTCTTGATTGTCTGAAGCTGGAAGACACACCCTAAATGTGGGCGTTACCTTCTGATGGCAGCCGGTATAAAAGGCCAAGGCAGAGGAGAATGCCAATCTTCTTGCTATGTGCCTTCTCTCTCGCTGGTGAGTTTGTCTTGCTGCTATAGACTGAAGACTAGCTGATCTTTTGGAACTCGTCAGACCTTCAGTGCCAGATTGGGACTTACTGAAACATCTAGCCTTGTGGACTGAGCAACTACGGATTCTCAGCCTCTCCAGTGTGGTGCAGCCATTGTTGGACTACTTGGACTCTATCCTGTGAGCTAAGCTGATAAATCTCTATACATATGTATATTCATTCTATTGGTTCTGTTTCTTTAGAGAACCCTAATACAGTGGCTAACAACCATAACTCCAGTTCCAGGGGATCTGAGGCTTTCTTCTGACCTCCACAGCATTGCACAACATGGTACACTTACACACATGCAGGCAATACACTTATACACATTAAAAATAATCATATTACAAGACATCTCAGACAAAATGGTATAGTCTTAGAAAATGAGTGGATATTAGAAGTGTAAAATTGTTTTCATTTTAATTTTCATATTGAATTCTTGAAATGGATAAAAAAAAAAAAAAACTAGGGCTATTTGATTGGCCAGATGTCTGTGAGGGCTTTGCAGAAGAGATCACCACTGGAATCCGTACACTAAGCAGTGAGGATCACCCTTGCCAGTGCATGTGGCACTCTCCAATTCACTGGGGGGCTGGATAGAAAAGATAAGGTGGGGGGGTTGCTCTGTAGGATACTCACTTCTGCCACCAGACACCAATGCTCCTGGTTTTTAAGACTGTGGATTCAGATTGGGACTTAGATCACTGACTTTCCTGGCTTTCCAGCTCACAGACAGTTGATCAGGAGACCCCTCAGCCTCAATATTCAATTGAATCAATTCCTATGATGATCAATCAATAAATAAACAACCTATTGAGTTTGTCTCAGGAGAGTCCATAAGCTACCTAGCTATTCAACTCACATTCGTTAAGGCTCTATTATAGCTAATACAGAAAACATTTCACACTATGCCCTGTGGAGATTCCTAACCCATGCAATCCACAAGGACAGCAAAATGGCTGCTAACTAATGCTCTGTTTCAATAGCTTGTTATAACAGCTGATAACCAGGAGAGATCTAGAGATGCCATGACGTGAAAACACCCTGCAACCTGAGCCCCAGAATGAGAAGAGACAATATGTGAACAGAAGCAATTCTTGAACAGAGAGCAAGGTAAGAATTCTCTAAAGCATCATGAAAGGCATCAAGGTAAAAATTTAGATTCCTACAATCTCTCAGAATAAGAGGGAAGCGCCCCTGAGTGTATCACAGCAAAACTGCAGAGCACACTTAAAGAGATGTTTTGGCAAACGCTTGCAGAAAAGGTTCCCTCTACAGGAGCAAAAATTTGAATAATTTCTGACTCTTCATTGCATGATGGAAGCTAAAAGAAAAAGAAAAATGTTTCAAGAATTTAAAATTTTTTATTTATTATTTTTATTTTACGTGTATGAGTGCCTGCATGTATGTAAGTGCACCTGTGTTGTGCAATGCCTGCAGCGGTCAGAAGAGGGCATCCTCTGGAACTGGAGTTATGGATGGTTCTTAGCTGCGGTGTGAGTGCCGAGAACTGAACCCAGACCCTCTGTGAGAGCAGCTAGTGTGCTCTTAAGCACTGAGATATCGCTTCAGCCCCAATAATTAAAATAAAAGACAAGTGGCAACACTGTAGCAGCCATAGCAGAAGCTGGTGGTGCTTTGCTACACCTACCTTCAACTCACTTCTAGTTTTGGCTTGACTTGTGGTCAATTGGTCAATCGATTACAATCTTAATTATTTCTGCAAAATTCCTTTTGCCATATACACATTCCTTATGCTCCACCAGTTCTAACTTTATGTTTATTATTACATTATTATTACATTACAAATTATTGTCACAAAAGTGCATGTACTACAATATTCATAGAAACACTATTTGCTGGGTGTGGTGGCACACGCTTGTAGTCCCAGCACTCAGGAGGCAGAGGCAGGCGGATCTCTGTGAGTTCAAGGCCGCCCTGGTCTACATAGTGAGTTCTGGGACAGCCAGCTGGAGCTACAGGGAGACTCTGTTTCAAAAAAAAAAAAAAAAAAAAAAGAAACACTATTCATAATAGTCCAAACTTAGAAACTACTCAGTGCCCCTCCAAAGGACAATGGTGAATATGGTTGTTCAGTAGAATTCCATGTAGCAATAAAAATGAAAAACAATATAAATGAATCTTTTAAAAATATTTTATTTATTATTTTTATTTTCTGTTTATGCTGTTATTCCTGCCTGTAGGTAAATGCACCTGTGTCATGCAATGCCCGTGGAGGACAGAAGACGCTATCGGATCCCCTGGAACTGGAGTTATAGACAGTTGTTAGTTGCTGTGTGGGTACTGGGATTTGAGCCTGGGTCTTCTGCAAGAATAGTCAGTGCTCTTAACCACTGAGCCATCACTCCAGGCCCTGAGTGAATCTTATAAACATAACATTGAGAGAAATAAGTCAAGTAATGAGAGGTGTCATTTATATGAAGAACAGAGATAAGAGAACCCTATCAAGCGGGTTAGAAGTCAGTATTATCTTTGAAGAAAAAGACAGGGAAGAGAAGAAGGCACAAAGGATTCATTTGCAGCCTTGACAATATCGTCTTAAGGTATGTGTTAATCTGTGAAATTTTATGAAGTTATATAGTTATTATTTATGTAAACATCTTAATTTTTTATGTGTATGAGTGATTTGCCTGCAGGTAAGTGCATCACATGGATGCAGTGCCTTTGGAGTTTAGAAGAGGGCATTGGATTCCCTAGAACTGGAGTTACGGATAGTTTTTAACCCCCATGTGGGTGCTGGGAACTGGACCCAGGTCCTCTGGAAGAGTAGCCAGTGCTCTTAACCGCTGAGCCACCTCTTCAGCCCCTTATGTAAACAGTTTAAATTATTGCTTCTAAAGAATCTAGATCCAAAAGAATCTTTATATAAATTACTAGAAATAACAGAATTTATCAAGATGATTGAAAGTAAATATACACTAAATTACATTTCTAAATACCAGCAACACACTAGAATTCAGAATTTTAAAAGATATCATTTACAATAGATTAGAAAATGTCAAGTGCCTAAAAGTTGATCTAACAAAGTCATGCAAATCTCTATTTTGAAAACATCATAAAAGTTTACTCAGAGGCATTAAAGAGGACTTAAACACATGAAGGGATACATTATTATATTTAGGAAATTCAGGAATCATGAAGATACCTGTTCACCGTTTGATCTACAAATTTATCACAAATCAAACAAAATTCAGAATAGCTGACTATAAAATGTATCTGGAAAAGAAAATGTCAAGAACTTTCCTTTTGTAGAAGAAGGAAACACAGTACATATGTACCATTTTCATGGTTAGAATTTATGAATTCTAAAGAAGTAGTAAAATGTGGAACTAATAAAGCAAAGACAACACAATCAGTGGAACAGAATAGAAAGTCAGATCACAGACCAGTAGATATACGTAACTCTGGTATAAGTCAAAATTTGCATATTAGATTGGGTGGGGTGACAGTGCAATAACTGAAATTAGAAAATTATATATATATAAAACCTGTCTACCTAAATCACTCTATACAGAAGAGTCCATGCAAAGGCTAAATAAGTCCATGAAAAGGTTTTATTTTATTTTGAAACAAAGTCTCTGGATGTAGCTAGGCTCGCCTCAAACTCATACTCCTCCTGACTCATCCTCCTGAGTACTGGGATCACAGACTTGTGGCACCGTACTCAGCCTCCAGAAGACTTTACATTACTGAATATGTAGGTGGAATCCATGTTTATTGCTACACTAAGGACAAGAGCAAAAGTGTGAAACCAGGCTATACTCCCATCAGCAAATGAACAGATGAGGAAAATATGGTACGTATACACAAGGGAGTTTTATTCAGCTACAAAGAAAAATAAAATTACATTATTTGCAGGAAAATGAATGGAACTGGAGATTATGTTAAGCAAAATAAGCCAGACTTGGGTATACAAATATTACGTGTTTTCTCTTGTACATGTATACATATGTTACATGACAAGAAAGTAGAAGGGGATTATGAGGGAAAAGGAGGAAAGGATCCAAATGGGGGAACAAGGTAAGGTAACCTAGATCTATATCAGAGAGAGAGAGAGAGAGAGAGAGAGAGAGAGAGAGAGAGAGAGAGAGAGAGAGAGCTTAAGTGGGCTGGAAGGGGGCCAGCAAAAGGTGGGGAAGGAAGGACAGAGGAGAGAGTCTGGAACAAATATGAGCAAGGCTTAGGTGAATATCTTATGAACCTTTTTAGAAAAAGGTGGGGTTTTTTTTGGTTTTTTGTTTGTTTGTTTGTTTTCTGGGTATGGTGGTGCACACTTTTAGTCCCAGCACTCGGGAGGCAGAGTCAGGCAGATCTGTGAGTTCAAGGCCAAGCCGGTCTATTTTATGTGTATGAGTGTTTTGCCTGTATGTTTGTATGTGCACTACATGCATTTAGTGCCCATGGAGACCAGAATGCATCAGAATCCTGGGAACTGGAGTTACACAGCCTCCGTGTGAGTTCTGGGACTGAACAGGGGGTCCTCTGTAAGAATCAGTGCTCTTAACCACTGAGCCATCCCTCCAGCCCCAAGGTTTGTCTTTTTTAAAAAACAAGACACAATCCCACAAATTCAGAGTAATGTTGAATTTGATAGCATTTAAATTAACTGTTTTTTGCCGGATGTGGTGGCGTTCGCTAAATACAATGGGGGAAAACTGCAATAGCAAAACCATTTTTTTTCCTGCCAGAATGGAGAGGGGGACTCAGAGAGATGCATGAGTAATTTGCAATGCACTATATTAAAGGTCGCATCTCCCATGTACTCTGCCCAGCAAAGCCTCTCTAGAGATATAGAGATTAGATCCTAAGTTAGTACATTCACCCATTCATTTATTCAAAAATACTTGGCTCTCTCTACCAACCTTTATCCCGGTGCCTGGGGCAAAAACAGAAAGGATTAGAGACTGGGAAGACTAGAAGCACTTTATGAGCAAGTCGGAGGGTAGCAGGTATTTGACAGAGATAGCGGAGCCATGCAATGGGAGCCTTCTAGTTAGTGTCTTGACAAAGGTGGCAGCTATGTAGGGCATAATGGAGTTTACAGGCCTTACAGATAGCTGTACAGACTATCACCAGCCCTCAGGCACTTTCCTGCTTTCTCAGGTGCTAGTTGGAATACAAACCCTTCAGAAAACTTGAATGGGTACTGAGGGTACTGAGATGCTTTATCCAGACCCTCTGGTCCTGGAGTGCCTTCCTCTGGAAAATGCTTTCAGCTTTACAAAACCCTGTCATCAAGAGGCAGCAGCACAGGGACTGGCTCATGGAGGAACACAAACAAGTCCCCTTGCTTATTTATTTAGGTCATCTAGGAAGAGGCTGCCTATTAACAGGAAAGTGTTGATTACTTCTTTGGAGGTCATGAATCTCTTTGACAGGATGATGAAAACTAAGGACCCAATTTTCAGAGTCCTAGACCCAGAGCCTTAAGCTTCCACATTATCCTTTGGAGGTTGTTTCCCTCCTCTGTGCCTCATCTTCATACAGATCAAACTTCACCACCCAAGTAAAGCATCCTGAAGCTCTTTGCACATAATCACAGATTAACCACTATTTACTGCGCACTTACTCCTCTCAAAATTTCTAGGCTAAATGCTTTAACCTCCGGGTGACTTTGATCAAAGCACTGCAAGGGCACTTAATAATATCTTCCTTTCAAAGACCTAAGGATTTGTCCAAAGCAACACAGCTAGTAATTAGCAGATGCTGGATTAAAAGTCTTACTTGTTTGCAAAGTTTGTGCTTTTAATAAATGACAAGAAGGGAAGGTTGAATACCAGAAGGTCCTGGAAGGTCACCTAATGAGGTGCAAACTGAGACTTAAACCCAGGTCTAACCTCAAAGCTGGCTAAATGTGTCGTAGAGGGAACTCATCACTGTAAAGGAAGTTGATTCTGAATTGCCTCTGTTCTTTTTTTTCTTTTCTCCTTTGCTCTTACTTCCATAGTGATTCTCCATTTACTTTTCCGTGACCCACGGCCAGGGAGCTTCACGCCTATGGAAGCCTCACTACAAATCCGCCTCAGCGCCGGGCGGCGCGGCAGATTCCGTACAACGTGGCCGCGCGCAGTATTCCGTACAACATGGCGACACTCGCTCCGGCAGGTCCTTTCCTCGGATGAGACTTCCTGTCCTGCGTATGTACGCTTGACCCTTGACCTCGTGCGCCCTTTCCTTTTCCTCTTCCGGGGACTGTGTCTGCAGGTATGGTGGCCTGTGTCTTCTCCGTGTGTGTTCTCGGTACAATCCGCCTCCATCCGCGGGGTTTGTGGAGCTGGGCGTCCCCGGCGGCGGCTCCGCAGCTGGCGTGGGGCGGAGGGAGGCCTGCGGGGCCGGTTGTCGGCCTGGGCTCGCCGCCGGCCGGAACGAACCCCGCGGAGCCCGGGAAGCGGAGCGGTCCAGAGTGTGGCCCGCAGCCCGCGACGGCAGAGCCAGGCTTCGAGGGGCGCCCGGGGTTTTCTGGCGCGTCCTCGTGGCCGGAGTCTCCATGGCGAGGCCTGTCCATGTGAGAGTGCAGACGGCGCAGTGGCTTTCGCCTCGGGCGGCCTCGGTGTGCTAGAAGTAAGCTGGAGGTACTGAGTCCTGTCACTCGGGGTGACATGCGTGGAGCCCTGGCCTGGCATGTTGAGGTCCGCATGCAGACGGGGAGGCCTCGTTCATAGTGCTGCGTGTCTCACTTGCTAAGTAACCACTGCGCTTCAGAGGAGGACAGAACGGGGCCCATTAGGAGGCAGAATTCTTGATGCTGCTTGGGACAAAATGTAGGGTCGTAAATAGGTATCTTCCCAGTGTCAGGCACTGGGTAGAGAGAGCTGGTTAATTTCTTTTTTTATTTTGTTTTGTTTTTTTTCAGGCAGGATCTTGTAGCCTCAGCTGGCCTCAGTCTCACAGAGATGCCCCTGCCTCTGCCTCCTAAGTGCAGGAATTAAGGTCAGGAGTCGTTGACGCCCTTTATTTATTGCTAATGGTCGTGCTGTAAACTAGGTTAAATAAGATTCTGTTTGAGAAGGAAAAAGGCAAGCACTTGGCTCTGAATTGCAGATGATACACTGAGGATTCAACGTGAAGAGCACGGTTGTCTGGGTCCTTTAAGCCAGTGTCTCTTCAGTCTTCCTGGTAGCAAGTTGTCTAGACACCAGACACTTAGGAGTGAGCCTTACTAACCTGAGAATTTTTTTTGTTTTGGTCTTTTTGAGACAAGGTCTCCCTGTAGCCCCAGCTGTCCTGGAACTCACTATGTAGACCAGGCTGGCCTTGAACTTACAGAGATCCGCCTACCTCTGCCTCCCTAGTACTGGGCTAACTTGAGAATTTTAACCAAGCTCCACATTTGATTACAGAAAGGAACCCATTGCCTCTTACTAGTCCTTTCTAAATGAAAGTAGTTTTAAAACACGGGAGTCTTTTCAATAAGGGCTCAAGTGTGTGAACGCATGTATATATGTAAGGATACTCACGTAAATTATGTGATGATGCTTTGTGGTTTGACTTAACATTTACAGTGAGAAAATTATTTTATTTTTAATTTAGGCACTCAGAATGGTCCAGCGTTTGACATACCGTCGTAGGCTTTCCTACAACACAGCCTCTAACAAAACTAGGCTGTAAGTATTCACCAAATTTAGAATCACAAATACATTCATTTACTCTGATACACTGAGTTGCTGGCTTTTACCTGCCTTCCTAGGTCCCGAACCCCTGGTAACAGGATTGTTTACCTTTACACCAAGAAGGTTGGGAAAGCACCAAAATCTGCGTGTGGTGTGTGCCCGGGCAGACTTCGAGGGGTAAGTGATTCTTTTGTGAGTCTCAGTCCCTTGATAAGAAAGTGAGCGAAGGAGAGGTCACTGCTAAGATGATCAAATACCCCCATCGGTAGGTGAATTGACGAGCCTTTCAGATAAAGCTTTAGACCATTTCCCTTTGTAACCTAGTCTTAACACCAAAGTCTAGGAAAATTTGTTTTTAAACCTCATAAGATAATTACAGTGTTTTTATTATGCAGGTTCGAGCTGTGAGGCCTAAAGTCCTCATGAGATTGTCCAAAACAAAAAAACACGTCAGCAGGGCCTATGGTGGTTCTATGTGTGCTAAATGTGTTCGTGACAGGTGAGTAAAATGTCTAAATCAAATTGGATTAAGCGAATTGTATGTTTCTGTTGCTCTGGTCTAGGTAACTGACTTAAATCCTTCCTTTACTACAGATAATTGCTTATACAAAGTAAGTGATACTGAGACAATGTCAGAATTTAGGGACACCCCTAAAAGAACTTTGGTGGTGGTTGGGTTTGTTTGTTTTAGACTGGGTCCCACTATGTAGCTGGTCTGGAAGTCGGAGAGATCGGCCTGCCTCTGCTCCTGAGTGCTGGGATTAAAGGCATGGGCCACCTTACCAGGTGGGACTTTGGTTTTTATAGAAGTGGTTAAGTGTTATGTTTGTGAGTGAATGGGTAGGAGAGAGGCCTTAAAGGTGTAGGAACAGTATCAGTTTTGGTGTGGCTTAAGTAACAGACAACAAAGGTAGAAAACACGGATTTTGAGTCTTAAAAGAAAAGGATTCTTAGTTTCAAATGTGGGAGTAGTTAGATTTTTGGCAAAGTTGAGAATCTGGTGAACCAGAAACAGATTGCAGCAGATTAGATGAAGTTATTTGTTGAACAAAAGATGAGCCTTTGGAGTGTACAGATGCCTTTTACAAAGGAGAAGGACATTTGTACTTACTTGCCTTGACACCCGGAGCCTGGATGGGGGAGAGGACTAGGTCTTGTAGAGATGGGAAAGAATAATACAGTAGCTAAGAGTGGTTGTTGCGTGCATGGGTGGTGTGTATATGATAAAGTCCATCTAGAGGGACTTTCTGTGCCCATTTTTATGTAAGTTCACATGGCCAGTAAGGGGCAGTGCCAAAACCAAATGGAGGTTTTATAGAGGTCTTTATTCTTGACTCCACTGGCTCTTTTAAAATTAGTGGGAGGCAGTGGCAGGCAGATCTCTGAGTTTGAGGCCAGCCTGGTCTACATAGTGAGTTCCAGGCCAGCTGGGAGACCATGTCTCAAAAACAAGTCTTTGGAAAGAATTGTGATTGCTGAGGAGATGGCTTCCGCAGTGAGGTCTTGAGTCCAGTGGAGCCAAGTCCTGACAGCAGACCTGCTGGCCCAGTTCATGGAAGTGCTTTGTCAGGGATGAGTAAAGCATAGTTCATTAATGTAAACAGGAAATTCTGTGAGACAGACAAACTGTAAGGTTTAGAGGAGAAACTTCGTGCTTGTATTTGACGAGACTAAGGGTGCCATTTGAAGTTGACCCACAATTCTGGTTGTTTTAGAGAAGCAGAAAGGACATTGTAAATTAGCATAAGAAATGAGGGGGGTCATATATTTCAAGTTAGAGGACTTCGACTTTTTGCCTCTTTGGTTCAGTAACTGCAGACATGGGCCCATATGTTAAGATAAAGTCCCAGGCTCTGACTCCTTTCTTTACTCCTTAATTTCAATTTCCAATCATTGGTTAAGACATTTTGAAAATCAAGTAATATGCTGTGGATCCCAATACCACTTGGAATTGAAGAATGACTTTGCTTTAAATGTGCATCCATATAATTTCCCAAGCTACATGAATTTTTTGTTCTGTAAACTTTTCTGGGCCCTTGATTGCTTTGTTCTGTCTTACATGACTTTCCTGTGTTAACTGATAACTGAGATTTTTCTTTTCTTCTAGGATCAAGCGTGCTTTCCTTATTGAGGAGCAGAAAATCGTTGTGAAAGTGTTGAAGGCACAAGCACAGAGTCAGAAAGCGAAATAAGGCTTTTCTAAGTAATAAAAACCACAGCTTGTTGTATGGTTCTGTGTTGGTTTTCATTGTTTATCAGTGTGCAGATTTGGTTTGGTGGTATTTGAGGGCACTCTAGTACATTTTTTTGTTTTTTTGAGACAGGCCCAGCTGGCCTGGAACTCACTATATAACCTAGGCAGGCCTTGAACTGAGATCCACCTGCCTTCCAAATGTTGGGATTAGAGGCGTGTTCGACCATGCCCAGCTAGAGGGCACTGTAATTTATGATTGATTACTTTTTCTAAAGGGATTCTTTGACAGTCACTGTTGGAGCATAAACAGCCTTCATTTTGTGGCCTAAGTGATTTGAAAAGAATGGCCCTTCCATCCAAATATTTAATTATCATTTGGACCATTTCCATAGTAAGTCCTTTACCTCACCAAATCAGAAACCTTGTTGATCTTCAGCTTATTTGGAACAAAATTTTTCTTGCTATGTAGAGACCAGGCTGACCTCAATCTCAGATCTACCTCCCAAGTGCTGGTATTAGAGGTATGCACTACCACACCTGGCCTAAAGAAATTCATTAGTCTTTAAGTCCTTTTTTTTTTTCTTATGGTAGATCATGACCTAGCAGAGGAAGGTATGATCATGTGTGTGGATCTTACTTGTTACTACCAGTTTGAACAATGTGATGAACCCTTGATGCTCAGCACTAGTACTGAAGAGCCTCACAGTCCTGTCCAAGACTGGTTCCGCAAGGGGTCATGTTTCTTTACAGTCTCCTGGAAAGCAGAGCCCACCAGGCACACGCTTTGAATCCCAGCAGAAGTAGGTGGATCTGGTTTATATAGCCAATTACAGGTCAGCTTAGTATTTTAAAAGGTTCACTCTTAGCCAAATTACATATATATTATAGATGAGCTCTGTAAGACTGCCTCAAGTATCAGTGTTGAGAGTTAAATGGCTAGGTTGACAATTATCTTGTATAATTAATACTTGAACAATATTAGAAAATATAAGTGGCTGGGGAGATGGCTCAGCATTCAGTGTGTGCTGTACAAGTGACCAGAGTTCAAGTCCCCATGCTCATAAAAGCCAGGCACGGTGGTGCTTCTGTAGCCCCAGTGGGGGAAGGAGGTGGTGGTAGAGCAAGGTGGCCAGTCTAGCCAAAACGGCTGTGGTGCCTAAGTGAGCCTGTCTCATGAGATGGAGAGAGCAGAGGACACTGGACACCGACCTGCCCAAATGGGAGTATAGTTGAAAAGCTTTGACCCTTTAGGATTCACTCTTCCCTGTGACAGGTTGGTGTTCTTTGCCGCACCACAGTGCTTTGTGGCCCTCTGAGCTAGTATTTTAAAAGCTTGAGAACTAGTTTTTCTAAACTGGAAGGAGAAGCTTCATTTATTTGATCTTTTTGAGACAGGGTCTCCCTGTAGCCTCAGCTGACTTGGAACTCACTATGTAGACCAGACTGGCCTTGAACTCACAGAGATCCACCTGCCTCTGCCTCCCTAATGCTGCGATTAAAGGTGTGCACTACCAGGCCTGGTTCTACTTTTGCTTTTTTTAGAAAGCATTTTTGTAGACAGTTTGAAAGTATGGGAAATGTCTGTCATTACTTATAATTTTAATAGTGGATATTTTCATTTTGTTTTTAAGGCAGAAAAGATTAAGGGAGAAACCTGGGTCTTGAATGTTTCTCACATGGTTGCATGTTCCCTTGTCCCTCCCTGGCAGCTTCTCTCTGCCTCTGGCCATGGGGCAGGCAGGGCTTGTCAGTTTTATTCTCTAATTTGCTCTGTAGAAGGTCTGATTTCCATCTCCCTGCTTCCTGCTCTCTCCTGAAACTGAGGAGAGAGCAGGTCCCTGGCTGCCCTCCCTCCCTCCCTCCCTGCTTCCTTTTCCTCTTTCCACTGTTTCCTCCCAAAGATAATGTCAAAATTGAAAGCATAATATATGGATAAATTTTCAACCCTTTGATACATTTTTTGAAATGTATTTTATTGTCTGGGTGTGCCATCAAATCCATGTGCCATAATTTAATCATTTTAAATGTTTGAGCTAGTTCCAGTTTTTCTCTTAAAATTCATGAGTATTCTTTAATATTTGGTTTTCCACTTGAAATACAGTACTTATAATATTGAAGAGCACTGATTGGTGTGCATAGTGCCAGCTCTATCCAAGTGACCAAATGGATTCTTTAACTGCTGGGTTTCAGCTGGGGCGAGGGCAAGTTTTTATTGAAGCCAGTTCTGTGTGTGACAAAGTAGTCTTGACAGGTTCCTAAAAAGACATATGAATGTAGTCAGTGGTTTTCTTTTAAAGTCTAATATTTCTCCTGCCATTGGATTGCTTATTATAAATTCTATTAGAACGTTGAAGGGGGGCTTTTACCCATAAAAGCAGAAAATCTCCATATGTTTGAGTCAAGTTTGTTTTCAGCAGCTAAATATTAATGGCATATCATTTTTAGCCTAATTTAGGTGCTTGAGATGGCTAGCTGCAAGCTTAGCTCTGCATCTTCCAATGAATCACGGTCAGTAGGCAGAGATTGTGCCGTCGTTCTGGGTGTTAAGTTTTCTCCAAGCTATCTTCACTTATGGCTAATGCTAATTCTATAATTAGTAGATATTACCACAAGAACAGCTGGTGTGCTGGACCTACCCCATCCTGACTTGTGAAAGCAGTTGTGTGCACCTCTATGGCACTGAAGTTGTGTTTATCTAGAGACTTAGCAAATGCGAGGAGATCCTGTTTTCAGGGAGGAGCTGGTCAGTGCTGGCACAGCCTGCACTACCTCTCTGATTATGGTGTTGCCAGTTTACACAGGGTGCTTGCTGTTTGTTGGCTTTGGGAGCACTACTTTTATTTCATACATATTGGGTAAAGATTATCACTTTTTGTATGTGCTTATTAATAACTCATCTCCTAACCAAATACACCTTTTGTTGAATCTAGTATGTGCAATTGCAAGGGAAAACAAAGACTTTCAAAGGTGAAAATTTTCTCTTTAAACAAAATTAGGTGTGTAGGTGGCTTGGCTGCTGTACCAAATAACCTTATGCAGGGCACCTTAAACAACAGACATTTACTTTTCATCATTGGGGCTGAGAAGTTCAAGGCACCTGTAGATTCAGTGCCTGGTGATGGCACTTTCTCCTGGTTTGTTGATGGCCATCTTTTTGCTTTATCTTTCATTTTATAATGGCTGAAGTCTCATGAAGAGTGTCTTTATTACCTAATTATTTCCCTTCCCCCAAAGCCCCAGTTGCCAATACCATCCCCTCTGAAGTATGTAAATTTTGAGGGTATACAAATACTTCAGACTACAGTATTTCCTGATTTAAAGGACAGGATTCATAATACTGGGTCAAAAAAGGCTTTCTGGTTTCCCAGACACTAGCTACCACCCATTCTTAGTGGGCTTTCTCAAGTAATTCTGGTTAATAGGAAGGATTATACAAGTAGCTTTGCCATTCATTTACTTTTTAAAATATAATTTGCCTCAGCTTCCATTCATTCAACTAATACTGTGTGCCAGAAAATGATGCTGGATAAGTAAGTCCTAATATAGTGATCAAAAGAAGACCAGACTCTTCCTCGTGGTGTCCAGGAGAGACCATGTTAAATGAGGGGTGTGCACGCACTGAATAAGAATGGAGGGAAAGAGCTGAGCATGGAGGCATGTGCCTTCAGTCCAAGCACTGAGGAGGCAAAGGCCAGCCTGGTCTACATAGGTTTTAGGCCATCCAGGCCTGCGTCAAGAGCCCCTATCAAAAGGAGGGAAGAGGGAGGGAATAGGCTGGAGAGGTGGCTCAGTGGTTAAGAGCACCACGGGCTGCTCTTCCAGAGCATGTGAGTTTGGTTCCCAGCACCACATCACTAACAACTTCAGTAACTCCAGTTCCAGGGGATCTGATGCCCTCTTTTGGTTTCCACGGGTTTTGCATGGCACAGGTGCACTTATATACCTGTAGGCAAAACTCATACACATAAAAATAAATCCAAAAACTGGTTGAGGGGTGAGTCCCACTGTAAAACTAACTGACCTAATGAGCAGTTAAACTAGGCTTTTCTGAAGAAATAAGTTCAGGGCAAGGATAAGTGGTGGCTACATAGGTGACAAGTACACAGAACATTCCAGACTGTTCTGTGTCTGGAACCAGCCTAGGCAGTTGCCAGAAGTTAAGAAGCATCCTTAAAGAGAATTCATTCAATATAATTCACTCATAGTGTTTAGAGCCCCACCCCCAAACCTGAAGTGTGTGAGCATGCCCCCAGTCACTAAGGAGTATCCTGTCATGACAGCTTTTAATAAAAGGCCATATCTGTGATGTTTGTCCATCCTAAAGGAGACCAGTGAAGAAAAGCCTTTTCATCCTGCTCACCTCAGGACAAAAACTGCATTAGAGGATACTGAAATTACAACAAACAGTAGGTAATTTGGGCTCCAACCAACCAACTGTGCTATTAAGGATGACGGGATCAGACGTATTGACTGAACTCCCCTGATACGCATCCAGCTTCTATATTCTTTGGCCTGTGCGAACAGCCTGAGGACTTTGCTCTAACTCTCTCTCTCTAGGGTTGAAAATAAGCTTACTTCCTGACATGCCTAAAGAACAAATGGTTTTGAGGAAAATTCAAATGTTTACTACATTTTGGTGTAGGTCATGCAAAAACTATAGGGCATAGTGTCTGTCTAAACTATTCAACTCTATAATTGTAGAGTGAATGTAGCCACAGGCAACACACAAGTAAATGGACAGAGCTGTACTCCACTAAATGTTTATTCACAAAATGTCAGATTTGGTCCACAGTCCATCATTTGTGGACCCCATTCTCTTGATCCCACTTCTAGCCACAGCTGCCATCCAACTGCTCTTTACATAACAGATCTCAGATAAAATGAGCCCAAAGTTGCCTCAAGTCCCACTTCCCATGGATGGTAGGAAGGCATGCTGCTTTCCACCCCTTAATTTTTAGATCGGTCATGAACACAGTGCCACCAAAACAGTGGTGCAGTGCAGTGATCGGTCACACAGCACAGTACCATCAAAACAGTGGTGCAGTGCAGTGATCTTTATTATTTCTGCTTGCATACCCCTTAGCTTTTTTGAAAGTTTCATGTTTTAAAAAAGTTTTGAAAGATTTTGAATGTATAGACCTTCATAGGGTTTTAGATTGCCACCTAAAACTTCTCATTAGGAATTTGCATCCTTGCAAAGGATGCCATTTTCAGCAGAGTAAATGTGATTTTTTTTTGGGGGGGGGGTCTTACTGAGACAGGGTTTCCCTGTAGCCCCAGCCAGCTTGGAACTTGCTATGTAGACCAGGCCGGCCTTGAACTCACAGAGATCCACCTGCCTCTGCCTCTGGAGTGCTTGGATTAAAGGCGTGGGCAACCATGCCCGGCTTAATGTTTGAATTTTAAAGTAAACTGTTTAACCAGCTTATTAGATTGAATTAGGCTTCATAGCAGCTATTTTTTAAAAATATTTTTATTTTATATGTATTGCAAGTGCACCTGTGTTGTGCAGTGCCCTCAGGACAGAAGAGGCTGTCGGATCCCCTGGAACTGGAATTATGGACAGTTGTTAGTTGCCATGTGGGTCCTGGGATTTGAACCCAGGTCATCTGCAAGACCAATCAGTGTTCTTAACCACTGAGCCATCTCTCCAGCCCCCATAGCAGCTATTTTTAAAGACAGAAAAGGACTGCTCACAGAGTTAAACTATTCCCTTTTCCCTGACATACCTTCATACGATTTTTCCATAGAACATTAGCTAACATGATTTCACACTGAAGTCCTTTCCTGATTGGCAATTCTTCCAGTTTTGTAAGAATCAGAGCCTCAGAGCCTTGCTCTCACTGGTCCCGTGGATGGAGTAAGGAATCATGGCCTCTTGAACCGTGTTCTCTGGGCTCCAAACGTAAGAAACTCCCTCTCAGGAATGACCATTTCGGACAAAGAAAATGATTAGGATATTCATGAAAATTATCCTCACTCTATTCTATATTCTGAGTTCAAAAGATCCTCAGTGTGGGTCAGGAGAGCCTGTTACAATGCCCAGGATTTCTCTTATGTGTGCATAAGGAAAGAAGAGCTCAGCCACTTCCTTTTTATTTATTCACAATAACTAAAACAGTACAACCAATAAATGCTACAGCAAAAAATCAAGCAGGTCAAGGAGACAGAACACAGGGTGCAAGAGTTGCAATGTAAGCAGACCTCCCGAAGAAGGGACACTCAAAGACCTGGAGCTAACAGGAAACAGCCATGTGGATAGAGAACAGTTGGGGAAAAGATGGTGCTATATGGCTGAAGCAGGAGAACTCAGAAATGAGGTTACAGAGTTCATAGGGTGTTGTATTGTTCTTTGGGGTCACTGTTAGGACTGGTGTGGCAATAAGTCCTGGGAAGAGGGACCTCCTCTCTGTATCCCATTCTTTAGGGGCACTGCTCTAGCTTTCTCCTGGCAATACTCCACCCTATAAGCAGAGTCCAGGAGACTGGGGTGCTGTGTGTTCTCCCTCTAGGTGTGACCCCAGAAACTCCTGCCCCAGAACCCCAAACCCATTCACAGACCCTGAGTATCCCTCTTCCCTGGCACATTTCTGAAGAGAAGATTGTGTCATTGATGTACTAACCTGAAGCCTGCCTGTGGGTGTTTGAGGGGGTTAGGAAATTCTGTGGGTGTGTGCTAGACAGGGAGATGCAACACCTGCAGCACCGTGCTTGGTCAGAGACATCTGCAGAGAACACTAATGCTAGACCTGCCTTCAACACTTATATTTTCATAGTAGTAGTATAGAATACATACTTTTGAACCATTTATTAGTGGTGTATATAAGTATTTGACAGAAGATACCGTTCTCTGTGTCCTTGTTCTGAGTCATGCAAACCCCAAGGGCAGTTCTGCCTCTTTGGTTCTTGAGTAGATGGGAAGCCATCAGAGCTGCTAATCCTGGATGTGAAATTATTCATGTATTACCCTCGGGTTCATGTCACCAGTAAATGCACCATGGAACATTAGATGGGTTTGAGGTTTCCTTTCTTCTGTAAAGGGGAGGGGGGGGCGGCAGCGATGAAGGAACAGTTATAGAAGAGAATGGGAAACAGAACTTGACAAGTTCTCAGGGAAATCAATTTCAAGAAACAGTATGTGGGGCCAGGTGTGATGGCACACACCTTTAATCCCAGCACTCTAAAGGCAGAAGCAGGACGATCTCTGTGAGATCAAGGCCAACCTGGTCTAAAAAATGAGTTCCAGGCCAGCTGAGACTATGTCGATGGATGGATGGATGGATGGATGGATGGATGGATGGATGGATGGATGGATGGATGGATGATACTTACAAAAACTGTAGGTTGATAATCTAGAAACTGCTTTTCTTAGAACTGACAATGCTCCAAGACTCCTTGGATGACCTTAGAAATATCCTTGAATATCCTTGGAAATATCCTTGGAAAGAATCCCAAGCAGAAGGACACAGAACTGAAACTCTGACTGGAAGCTCAGAGCTGAGACTATAGTATAGTTTCTGCCACTATTTTCTTGAGTCCCTCATTTGTCTTGGAGTTTTTAGACCAGTGATCTTCAAAGTCTCCCATCATGTGTTCATTAGTTAATTTTGTTTTGACAATGAATTGGGCATCTACTGTGTTCCAAGCACTGTATGGGGCTCTGAGGGTTGAGACCACCAGAGCCCTCTAGGGGCTCCAGTCTAGCTCTCAGTAGACTAGCATAAGCCAATGGTTCAAGCTTCGATGGTACCTATGACCCAGTTGAGAAATTTGCTGGACACCTATATAATATATACAGGTCAGTATTGCTGATTAAATTATCCTGAGTCCATGACTTCCCAATATCCAATCAGATATTTATGTATGTGGGAAATCTGTTTATTATTATCCAAGCCTTAGTAGGCTTCATGTAAATATAAGCATACAAACTATTTTGGGCATGGTTTTAATAAATACTAAAATTTCTAGGAATGCAGCCACTATGGAAAACCAAGGGAGATTATATTTTTCTTCTGAACATTAATCTGGAGAAATCTTGGGGAAGGAGTAATAACCATAAAACTTTGATCTCTTGCAAGGTAATCTGAGATTCCCACATTCAAAAAAAATTGTAAATGTGTGGGTGAACTTGCTCATTTACATTTTCCTTAATCTTTGGTGCTAGATACTGTTTGCAGAAAGCCTGATTAATAATGAATTTGTAGCATAATACAAAAATCTATCATGTTCTGCCAAGAGCATCATGATTTCTAAGTGCTTTGCTTTCTGAACAAGTTTATGAACCTCTACTGTTGGCAATTGAAAAACATCAAAGAGTTTTAAGCCCATTAGCGTTGAGAAAGCTCCCTTGATGCCTTGAAGTATTCACATTCATTCAACAAGCATTAACTGTGTACCCTGTGTGTACCAGGCACTATGTTGACATTGGCCTGAGGAAATTTCTGGAGTATTCAAAGGGTTCATCTCCCCCAGGTTCCCTTCCTGGCACCCTGTTTCTACACACCTAGGTATTGGGTAGTGGTCGAGCATAGGCTCCTGGGCTTACTCATGTGACCCCGAGAAGTCCCCTAAAGTCTGTTTTATGAACATCCTAAATGGAAATAAAAATACCTTTTTCCAAGGTCATGAGGATTAGGGCTTCCTGCCACTAGTTGGTAATTAATGCATGCTGCTTCTGGTTCCTTTTCCATCTCGCTTCAAAAAACTAAACTCGACACACCTGCCGTCAACCATTGTATGAGCATGAGCCAATGTTTCCCTTGAGCTATTAACACTTCTAGTCATATGATTTCTGATGGCAGGTTAAAAAATGGACTTCTGGGGCTGGAGAGATGGCTCAGTGGTTAAGAGCACTGACTGCTCTTGCAGGAACCCGGATTCAATTACCAGCACCTACATGGTGGCTAATAAATGTCTGTAACTCTTGTTCCAAGGAATCCGACACCCTCTTCTGACCTCTGCAGCGCATTGCACAACACAGGTGCACCTACCTGCATGTAGGCATTAAACTCATACACATTAAAAAATATAAAAATATAAATAATATTTAAAAAAATAGACCTGCTAAAGGAATGTAGAGCAGGTTAAAGCCTGCAAACCAAATCTGTTCAAAGCCAAGCACTGCCTATTCAGTAGACACAGAGCTAATACACAACAGATGAGCAGGCAAGAACACGCTGGGACTACCTTTAAAGAGGGACTAGACATCAGGGCTCTGAATGAGGGTCACCATCTGAACTTTTTAATTTCAAAAGTCTTAAGCTTGACCATGTAGCCTATGACTCACTGTAGAGAACTACTGGAGAGATTATTAGGAAGCAGATTCCTTAAGAGATGATTGAGTACTCGGCCCCAAACAGAACATTTATACTACCCAATATAAGGCTCAGGGAACATACCAGAAGAGGGTATAGAAAGAAAGCAGAGCCAGGAGATAGGGAGAAGAGCCGTGAAAAGCCATCTTCAGGGCTTGACACAGCCACTGCAGTTACTATCCCACAGCACCTGAGGTGGCTGCCTTAGCCTGCACAAAACTGATTAGACAATCATTGATCTAGGAAGGGCTTATGACACCCTACTCCTCCCTGTTGAATTACTGGCTACTGGTGGACTCTGGGGCAGGGACAGCCATTGTCTCCAGTTGTGAGCCCACAGGTGAGCCCACCAGTTCCAGTGGACAGTTCCAAACTCATGGTCACACAGACGGTTCAGGTTAAACTCAGTGGGTCACAACACAAAAAGACATGAATATGAGAAAGGGACTTGGAGAAGAGGGGTGGTTAACGGGTGAACAGGAGCCAGGAGGAGGTGGGCACGAGCCAGAGTAACTACAGTGGTGATAATATACACATGTCAACAACAGTCAGGAATAAATTTAGTAAAAAAAAAAAAATCAGATTCCTGAATGCAACTGAAGACCTCCTCAACCAGAATCTGGAAATTAGGTTTCAAACGTACATTTACACAGATGTCCAAGACGATTCTCACCAACTTTGATCTTAGACTGCAAGTTTGATGAATAAGAGTTTGATTGTAGGCCTAACCACTAACCAGTTAGATAATTTGAGCAAGTTTCCTAGCTTTTCTGTCTCAGTCACCCAACCTATAAATATGAAGACGATACTGAGGACGTCAGTGGTTCTGTGGGTCACTGAAAAGGCCTCTCGTCCATGTCTGAGTTCATGACCCGTAGTGGGGATGCACAGCCCGGTTTTCCTCCCTATTTCTTCCATGCTTAAGGACAACCAAGAAAGTGCATCAAAATGGTCAGGAACTCTGTCTGAATGACTAAAGAGAGGTGATGATGTTGGGAATAAACCCAGAAGTTAACGGATACCATGCTTTACCCAAAATGTTTTCTCTTTGTGAGGAATTGTGGCAGTGTGCTCATGCGTGCGTGTGTGTGCACGTGCACACACACACAGGCTGAAGTGCCAAGCTGTATTTGATTAGTTCTGGGCAGAAGCGTGAGGGCATCTGAAAACCACAACTGGAGACATCTTTTCTGGTGGGCCTAATGCTCTGGGTATTTCCTTTCAACTGCACTTGAGGGAAAGTACTTTGATATAATGTACATATGGAAATATTTTACAACATTCTTAAAAAGTTAGATACTTCATTCAATATATATAAAACATACTTTTTCTGTTCAATGTGTATAAATATGGCCAAATCAATGCCTTTGCCATTTCTAAGATGGAATATTTTTGTTTTGTTTTGCTCTGTGCTGTTAAATAGATTTTCAGAATATATGGAAGAACCCAGCTGACAGCCCCAGAGACAGATTCTTTTCTCTAGGCTTCTGGCCTTCAGCAGCACTGACAGCTGCTCAGATGTAACCCGTTTTTGGAGCTGAGGAGGCAGTTTGATTTCCCACCAGCAAGGAAAGGTGTTGAGAATGGCTGTGGTGGAGCTGGCTGGCCATTCAAGGACTTTTAGCTCTGAGGAAACTGCATTTTACAGGTGCAATTAAATTGCAGCCTGGATTTGAGTTCAAATTCTTTGAAAAGATTATAGTCTGATCTTCTAAGTGTTACTCCTGACCTTGGGGTAAAGTAAGCTTTGGAAAGATACTCTTCAATTGCAAGAATTGATTAATGATTGCATTTAAGAAGGAATAAGGGAGGGGATCAGATGGAATTCACTTTTTACTTCTCAGTTTCTTAGCCAAGGTATTAATTAACTTTTTACATCTATTTATTATTGATTTATTTACGTGTGCACACACGTGCACATGCACATGGGCATGAGTGTGCATCTGTATGCCAATGGCATACATGTGGAGGTCAAAAGACAACTTGTGGGGCCTGGAGAAATGGTTCAGCAGGATGTGGGTTTAGTTTCCAGCACCCACATGGCTGCTAACAGCCATCTGTAACTACACTTCCACTGGATCCAATGACTGCCACCGGCATTGCATGACATGGGTGCACTTGCATACTTGCAGGCAAAACATTCATACACATAAAATAAAAATAATAAAATATTTTTTAAAAAGGTTGCCGGGCGTGGTGGCAAATGCCTTTAATCCCAGCATTTGAGAGGCAGAGGCAGGAGGATCTCTGTGAGTTCGAGGCCAGCCTGGATTGCGTAGTGAGTTCCAGGCCAGCTGGGCTACAGGGAGACCCTGTCCCAAAACGACCAAAAAAAAAAAATTAAAATTAAATATTTTTAAAAAGACAACTTGTAGGAGTTGGTCTCTCCACCATATAGGTTTTTATGTATTAATTAAAACATATTAAAAGTAGTGGAACAATTCTTTAAAATGCAGTTCTCAACACTTACTAAACACATTTAAAAAATTATGTCTATGATTTTCAAGGTAACTAGATATTTTAAAAAATCCTGGGTTTGATAGTCATCTGAAAACGATGCTTTCTCGAGATTTTTCTTTCATCATTAAAGGAGCAAACCATTTGCATTTAAAGATATGCTTTAGTGCCCTGGGAAGCAGCCTTTTCTATTTATGTTATGTTTAATTGCGCTTATTTGATCATCACATTGAGGCGAGTTTGCCTTTTTACTATCCTCGTGAACACAGTTTGCGAATCTCAAATACCGAAAATACAGTTTGGTCAGAGTGTGTGTGACCGATTCCTAGAAAAGAGAAAGCCTGCCCTGCTGTGGCCATAGAAAGGAACTGCAGGTGGGAAGCTCAAACAGTTACTCAAACTGTATCAACTTTGCAGGTAAGATTTTCTTAAATGTGTAAATCATCTATAGTTATTTTTCTTTAGAAAATAAACACGTGTGATGCCACATGGCAAAGTATTCTTCATAATGTCTAAGTCTTTTCTCCTAATGTCCAACCCTCACTCATTCTCAGAAGCCTTTTAAAACTTGAAACTATAGAAACTATCAGACGTGTACTTGTGAAGCTCCTGAACTCATTTGCCCCTCAAAACTCTAGTGTGCATGAGACATCAGTGTAGGAATGGCTTTTACAAAATGAACAGATCTAGACTTTTACCTAACACTTGCTACCAAAAAGCTACTGTTTACAATGCACACTGAGCCATGTGCTCTTGAGACCTGGCCACCTGACCTTGATTTCTGGAGACCCCCCCCCTTTTCCTCCACCATAGGTAGTGAACAAATGGAGGTGTAGTTTACTTAGCAAATCAAAGCACTGAAAGGCAGTGCATTCATATTTCGAACCTCAGTGAAAACTGAGAAGAATGACGCTGTATGTGTGAGATGTTTTAGGCCTACGGATGAAAGGGCAAAATTATCTGATAAGGGTAGATCCAAGTTTGTAGCTCCCCTAACTGATGCTGGAGAACCAGTTTTGAATAAAAGTATGGGTCAGGCCTGACTCAGCAGGACAGTTCCAGGAGCCATCTGGAGAAATGAGTGCCCTCCAAGTTTGGGCCCATTGTTTCTTTTTTTTTTTCATCTTTTGAGGCAGGGTCTCCCTGTAGCCCCAGCTGGCCTGGAACTTGCTATGTTGCTAATTGCCCAGGCTGGCCTTAGAACTCACAGAGATCCACCTGCCTCTGCCTCAAGAGTGCTGGGATTAAAGGCATGTGTCACCACACCCTCCTGGGTTAAACAAGGTTAAGAGGTGGGCTGTTCATTCAGGTATAACTGTAATGTGGTTCAGTAACCCCACACATCAGGGCAGGTGTGCTGGATAGCTTTAGTGTCAACACACCTGGGTTGAGGGAGCCTCAATTGGGGAATTGCCTTCATTGGACTGGCCTGTAGCCATGTCCATGGGGCACCTTCTTGATTGTTGAATGATGTGGGAGGGCCCAGCCCACTGTGGGTGCTGCCACCCCTGGGCAGGTGGGCCTGTGTTGCATAAGAAAGCAGGCTGACCAGGGGTTTAAAGGAGCAAGCCAGTAAGCAGCATTCCTCCATGGCCTGTGCTCCAGTTCCTGCTTCCAGGTTCTTGCCCTGAGTTCCTACCTTGAGGTCCCGGATGAACTGTGACCCGGGATATGTAAGCTAAATAAACCCTTTCCTCACTAAGTTGGTAGTGGTCAGAGTGACAATTACGAGTGCTGTGACAATGGAGGACAGACTAAGCAGGCCACAGTCGCTTTCTACCATGTCAGCTCGGCGTGTTAACCATCTTTATAAGCCAGAAGTCTTGTCTCTGAAAAGTGGGGTCAACATCTGCTCCAGAGGATTATCGGAAGGCTTAGATAAGACGATGTAGCACAGTTCCCATGCATAGTGGACATAAGTATTGGTTGTTTTACACCTCTAATTCTTCTGCTCTTTGTAGCAGGAAGACCAAAGTTCAAGGCCAGCCTGGGAAATTCAGTCATGATCTTGTCTCAAAAATGAGCAGGTGTGATGATGCATGCCTTTAATCCTAGCACAGGCAAAGGCAGGCGGATCTCTGGGAGATTGAGGCCGGCCTGATCTACATAGTGACTTCCAGGCCAGCTGAGGCTACAGGCAAACCCTGTCTCAAAAAAAAAAAAAAAAAAAAAAAAGGTGGGGGTTGGCGGCAGCGAGGTGGCTGATTGGATAAAGGCACTGTGGCACACGTGTGCACACACACAACAAATTAACATGTAAAATTAAATAATAATAATGACTTTTAGAGTGCTGGGGATATAAATTTAGTGGTAGAGCCCATCCCTGGCATTTATAGAGCCATGGATTCAGTCCCTAGTACTACAAAGAAAATCCTCTAAGATTAGCTTCTCTTGGGCTATGCCCTACACCCTTAACATGGCCCCTAAAATATTCAGTCACTTAATCTCCTCCCTTCCCTTTTTGTGATCTTCCTTCATTTTATACAAATGCATCTAAATTTCCCTGTTTTTTTAAAAAATCTCTCTGCTACCACTTCAAATTTTTTTATTCCTTTAATATCCAGGTGTGGTAGTGATTAACTCCTACTTTAATTCACTATCGTTTGTTTATTTTTGAGACAGGGTCTTATGCCACTCAGGCTGGCTCTGCACTTGCAATTGTCCCGCCTTAGCTTTCTAACTGCTAGAATTACAGGTATGTGCATGCCTGTCTCATTATCACTTTTTTTTGAATTCCCATCCATGTTTTTCCCCTTCTACAATCTGGCTTCTGTCACTATGTTACTGAAATTAATTAATTAATTGACCAAATATGTACAAGAATTTATCAGGATACCCATTCCAAACATAGTGCTTAGGAAGGAGTGAGATCTGTTTTTCAGCCATTGTAATACCATGTACCCGACAACATGTTCAATGGCTAGTGGTCAGTAAGGGCCCATTGTCAAATGCAGTGGCTTCTGCATTTGGACTCTGCGCTGCGGTTTGACCGCTCTGCTGGCTCTCCTGTTCCTTTGATCTTCGTATTTGCTTTGTAGTATCCTCCTAATCATGTAGGTGAGTCCCTAGGCATCAGTCTGCACTCCTTTTAACTTCAGTCTGTGAACTTCCTATAATTATGCACTTCATTGAGTGCAGATGTGTGGGTATTTTTTTCTAGGAAGAGAGTTTATCGTTCTTACCAGCTCCATAAGATGGTCTATGTTCCTTGCAAAAGAACACCCCCTACTTCCTCCAGCCCATGTTCAGGCATGTCTACTATCTGTTTCTTCCAATGATAGTATAACAGCTGCTTCAGCTGGCCTCCAACTCATGATCCACCTGCTTCAGTCTCCTGAGTGGTCAGAAAATCACACAGTAAATGAGCCAATACTCTACAGACATTTCTTTTTTTGGTCTGGATGTCTTCATTTCAAGCCTCTTGTGAAAAAGAAAAGAAAACTCCTCTCTGATGTCATATTTAGTGGTTCTATAGTATTTCGCTGTATTGATGCTTTACAGTGTAAGGCACTGGGTTCAACCCCAGCACCTAAGAAAATGCCAAATTCAAACAAATAAAGAACTGTGCAGTAAAAGGTTCTGGCAGTATAGTTCCAGCTTAGCTAAGTTAATGTAATCATGGTCTGATTTGGCACTCATATATGCCTTTTTGAACAATATTTAATTAAATTTCAACTGAGGGCAACAATGCAATGATTCTTTGTACAAGTGAAATATGTTTTCTCCCCCAAAGAGGAAACAAACCCCTTTCCATTTTGTGGGGATAATCATCCCTTTTCTAGAGAAATCATAATCCTTCTCTGCTACCCAGTAACTTAAGTAGTGAAAGGTTAAATGCTGTCCGCAAATGTTATATTACATATTGTAGAAGAGTGGGAATGAAAAGGCTAGTGCATACAAAAGTCTTCATAGTGAAACGAGGAAGTGGGGCGGGAGAGATGGCCCAGCGCTTAAGGGCACTGACTGCTCTTGTAGAGGACCCAGGTTTGAGTCCTAGCCCCTACATGGAGGCTAAAAACTGTAACTCCAGTTCCAAGAGATCGGATGCCCTCTTCTGACCTTTGTGGGCACTGCATGACACAGAGGCATTTATCTACAAACTTCCTGAAGGCAATACACTCATACCCATAAAGTAAAAATAATCAAGGAAATATTTAAAATGAGGAAGAATAGTGATAACTATTCTAGCCCTTATTCTCTGGCTGGTCACATGGTCATAGCTGGTATAATTATTATTTTTATGTATATGAGTGTATTGCCTGCATGTGTGTAAGTGCACCAGAGTCCTGCAGTGCCTGAAGAGGTCGGAAGAGGGTGTTGGATCCCCTAGAACTGAAGTTACAGATGATTGTTAGCCACCATGTGGGTGCCAGGAATCGAACCCAGGCCTTCTGCAAAACCAGTCAGTGCTCTTAACCGCTGAGCCATCTCTCCAGCCCATAGCTGGTGTTTATAACTATATTCTCCAGTACCCATTTCATATCCTGGTCACCTTCAGCAAAACTTAGCTGATTGTAGTTTCCTGCCTCCTTCTGTGGCCTAAACCTTAAAAATCTGACCCTTGTGAGCCACTGACAATCCTGCCTCCATTAGTCTGTCATCCTCCTTTCTTCCATAGGTTTTGGGAATAAGAAGAGTATCTTTTTCCTCATGGCCATTTTGTAATAGAAATCCGCTTTTTCCTTGACCAAGATTAATGCCTCAAAACAATAGCATACTCTTATTTACATTTGATTCCCCAGCATGGCATGAGCAAACCTGAGTAGCCAGGTGACAGCCTTCTCTCCCCATGTAATGTAACTGCTGGCGAATCTTTTGCTGGAGGCATTCTTCCCCTTAGTACTGAAACTTTTTTTTAAAACCTTTTTAATTTTTATTTTATGTGTATGAGTGTATTGCCTGCATGTGTGTGAGTGCATCCGTGTCATGCAATGCCTCCGAGGTCAGAAGAGGGCTTCAGATTCCCCTGGAACTGGAGTTAAAGATGGTTCATAGCCACCATGTGGGTGGTGGGAATCGAACCTGGGTCCTCTGCAACAGCAGTCAGTGCTCTTAACCGTGGAGCCAACTCTCCAGCCCCAGTACTGAAGCTTTTAACTCAAAGTTGTAGAAAGTGGGAAACAAAATATCACTAGCAGATTTCTAGAAGTAACAATGAGAAGATCGTTGACCATTTACAGATCTGATTTCTTGACTTTGAAGTCCTATAAGAGAAACATAATCATATATTGAACACTGATTTACAGCACAAAATACATATTGAAAAATATTTTCCTGCTCCAAAAGGTGTTGACATCATAGCTGAGTTTTCAGAAAGCCACACCTGATTTTACATGGTCGTTTAAGGTAATGGAGCACATACTCAGACCAGTGAATTTCATAAATAGCCAATTTGCACAATTCATTCTCAATAAGTTCCTTGACCAGAAACAACACGTGGTGGTATATCATAACAATGAATATGGCATTCTGTATGTCTATACAATAGTGATTTGTGAGCAGCACTGTGGGTCAGAAAGGAAAATATACTCTTCTTCTTTAAGTGTCTACTTAAGTGTCTTCTTTAAGTGTCTACTTCAGTGACAGTCAATAGCTTACCCAGTCTTACCTGAGTAATTAACTGGCCACAGGGGCTGGCTCATCCTCCTGAAGAATGGTGCTGTGATATGATATCATTGTCAGTTTCTTTTTAAAAATGTTTTTTATTTTATGTGAAAAATTATACTTTATATGTGCTTTGCCTACATGTATGTAAGTGCACCATGTGCATGCAATGCCCTGCAGAGGCCAGAAAGGGGTGTCAGAACCCCCAGAACTGAAGCTACAGTTGTGAGTGCTGGAAATCAAACCCAGGTCCTTTGGAAGATCAGGAAGTGTTTTAAGCCACTGAGCCATCTCTCCAGCCCCTGTTAGTTTCTGATATTGGCAGATTGGGCCTTTAATAGTGGCCTTAGCCAGATTTGCTGTGAGAGTGAAAGGCATTTGTAACTGCCATGACTACTTTTTTTGTGGACCCATTGAGGAAGAGCAGGAATGGATGGGAAAAGAGATTGCCTGATATCTATTATAAACATGCTCTCTGCATAGGCTGCTCTTTGATTGCCATTCATATGCGGCACTACTATACTATCTCCACACTTTATTTATACAGAGAGCTCTAACTACCTGCCCATTTTCTAGATTGCCTCAATAATTTCGACTGTTTTTCTTCTAATTACCTATCCATCCAGCCAAATGATTAGCTTATGAATTACCACAGACCCCTAACTCTTGCTATCACTCCTCCTGGGAAAAACTAACAACCAAATATACTGGTAAAGTTCTGTCCACTGGGCAGTTTTCTCTCACCACTTGCCTTCAGCTCCCCTGTACCCACAGTGAGACTGTAGTGCAAACCACCTACTTTAGGAAGTTATGTCACATTAGGCGGACCTGTCTGTAGATCAGGCCCCTATTTTTTCTTCTTTGGTCAACTGGTCATAGGGTGTTCTCCATAATGCTGAACGGACAGGTTGGAAAAGAAGAGGCAATGTGGTAGAAATGTGGGCCATGTGCATCTGTACTATTTCTCATAGAACTTTCTTCAAGACTTGCTTGAGAATGCACTTGTACATAACACTTTGATGATGGAATTATGTAGGAGACACCAACATTTATGGGTTGGTAATTTTCACATTAGACTCTGTCACACTCTTGCTCATGTTTGTGTTCCATAGTCTCCACTAAGACTAAGTGACAAGTCAGAATATCATTCTCAATGGAAATTACTTCCCTGCAGGGATAGCGTAGATGCTCTAAAACCCTATAGTTCTGCACTGTGGTTCACTTATAGGCACCATCAAAAGTGACAGAAAGCACCCTTATGTGCCGTAGACATTACAGGTAATATCAGATTTGGCGGGTCATATGGACCAAGAGCTTTCACTTTAATCTTTTAATGGATCAAAGCTAGCAGCCAAAGCCAGGCATACTGGTACATGCCTGCAACCCCAGCAATTATCAGACTGAGTTAATCATGAATATGAGGCCAGGCTGGGCTATACAGTGAGAGCCTATCTCAAAAAAACAAACCAAATAATACCACCACTAGCAATTTATTGGATCACTTGGTAAAATAGGCCCCAAACAATATGATTCAATGAGCTATATGCTGCCTATAAAATCCCAAGTGTGTGTTTCTCAATGAAAGAACTAGTCAAATGCAGCAACTCTAATTATCATGGAAAAAGCTCAAATGTTACAGATCATCTATTGACCCCTAGAAATAATGTAACCTAGTGTGTCAGTTTTTAATTTTCTTGCCTGTGTATTTGGATATAAATGTTATTATAATGTTATTCTTCAGCAATTATGTTATCTACTAACTAAAAGCACAGCACCAGTGCATGGCATCCTAGAAAAATTCATGGTTCAATAACAGAGCAAACAAAAACAGTTCAATAACATGTCAGCCTGCTCTAGATGTGTATAATCAGTCACTTTAAACTCTGCTCCAAAAGGAAGTTGACAGTTGTATAATTTTTTTAATTAAAAAAATATTTTTGGTCTTTTCAGACAGGGTCTCCCTGTAGCCCCAGCTAGCCTGGGACTCAGGGCATAGACCAGGCTGGCCTTGAACTCACAGGGATCTGCCCGCCTCTGCCTCTTGCATGCTGGGATTAAAGGCCTGTGTGACCACACCCAGCCTAGAGTTGTAGAATTTTAAAGGATCCTATTAGAAAAGAAAAAAAAAAAAAGAAAACCAAAAATCCAACCAAGCCATCTCCAGAGCTAATTCTGCCATGTAGTTTTATTCACTTGGATTGTAAATGAAGCCCGGGCAAAAGATGTCGATTCACCCTGGAGTAGTAGAAGATGGGGTGGAGAGAAGCAGATAAATTAGTACATCCCCAAAGACCTGTTAGTATTTTTGATGCACGTAGGTAATGAAGGCGAGAGAGCAGAATGACTTCAAGAATTTTGGTTAGAATGATTTTAGCATTTATCAACACAGGGGTGATTGGGGGAGAGACAAAGTTGAGAGAACAATAAATAATTCAGAATAATATTTTGTTCTGCCAAGTACTGTCAATGTTAGCATCCAGGAATCTTTGTGGAGCTGTCCTGTTGATGTTCCTGATAGACATGGACTGGATTTTTTTAAAAAAAGGATAATATAGTGCTTTGGCAGTTATTGATAATAAGTGCTGTTATTTTTAGCACCCCGATATAACGTGAAGAAAATGCTTAGCGGTTTTGAACTCTCTTAATCCCTTGAGGGAAAAACAGAGACTAGAAAAGGAGGCCCTTTCCAAACGTTCCCATTCATCGTCCAAGTCTGTGAACCTGGAGTTTCCAGCAGCCAATCAACGTCCAAGAGAGCTGGTAGGCGGGGCCCGGTGGCGCTGAGCTCTCCGCGGCTCCGGCTCGGCCACGTCGGGAGCCCTGCAGGTCCTTGAAGGTGCAGAATTACCAGCCTGGCTCTCAGTAACAAAACGAGCTCCTGGTCCCCACTTAAGTTTAGTAATATCACGCAGTATGTAGTATTTGATCATACCCTTTAATCGATCAGTGTGGTTTCTTTTCTTTAGTAAGTGTGACGACTACTTCCGAGCTTCAAGGACCTGGCGGTCTTCTTCTTGCGCATGCGCGGGGGCGGGGCAGGGCGGGCGCGGGACTGAGGCACCGAGTTCTGGCCTTACGGCCGCCGACATGGAAACTCTGTACAGGGTCCCGTTCTTGGTGCTCGAATGTCCCAACCTGAAGCTGAAGAAGCCGCCCTGGGTGCACATGCCGTCGGCCATGACGGTGTACGCGCTGGTGGTGGTGTCGTACTTCCTCATCACCGGAGGTAACGCGGGAGGGAGGGCGGGGAGTGCTGATCTCGGTGCGGGACGCCGGGCCAGAGATCCGTGCTGAGCTCGGTGCCCCCCCAAGTCAACGGCCCTTGAGGCCTGGCCTGTGGCTCCTCGGCCGGCCTCGCCGAGCCTCGTCCAGAGATTCGAGTTAGAGATGTTTTTCCAGCCCAGATTGTTATTTTTTAATTACTTGCTGTGCGTTATTTGACGGAGGTTTTCGGAACCACTGTTTCCGTGGTTGATCCAGAGGGCATGGGACCCCTAAACTTCTCTTTATCTGTGGCCCCTGGAAACTGGAAGAGATCTGACAACCTTTAGGTTTTTCTTTCTTGTCAAATCCGAGGATCTGGGTTTGTTTTGTGTCCACTCCACCAAAGTAAGAAAGGAAAATTTCCAAAACCATGATTTTTGAGAAATACTTGGGCTTGGAATTTAGGCTTGTGAAAAGATATATATCTCGCAAGCGTAAGTTGAAATTCCAGAAAATAAAAGGAAATATATATATAATTAATATGTAACATATAAATATATAAATGGAAAGCATCCCTGTTCTTCTCAGTTGTCTGTCTACCAGACCCTTTCAAGTGGAAAATGAAGAGGGCGTGGCCTTGGTGAGTTGGCAGTCTGTCTTCCATCCTTTCAGACATCACCCTTTGGAGCTCCTTCCAGGATTTATTCAGGAATGCTTTTAGATTCTAGGAAGTGGTGTACTTAATTCAGGTTCGCAAGAGTGGGTCCACTTTTTTTGTTTTTTAAGGCAATAGCCTTATCTTTATTTTCGTTGCTATTTTGTGAGAATTGAAGAGGTAGAAGACTGACAGGTGTTAACTTCAGAGTACCTTGAGTTTATGCCCAATCTAGAATACGTTAGCAATAAATAATACTAAAAAGTTTTTTTAAAATAATTTTTGTTGAAAAGACACTATCTGATGTTCCATTAGCGTTAATATTTGCTCAACACATTAAGTGGTGTATGTTGAAATAATGAAACTTGAAATGCATTTGATTTTTTAAAAAAAGAAAAAGTGTTTTTACTAGTCTGTTTCCTGTAACTCTTCCTTCAGCGACAGAGCTTTTGCAGGAAACTTAAGTTTTCATTTTGGCCACCTTGGTTGGTGTTTGTAAATCAGGAGGGGAATCTCTGCCTCAGTCACTGGGTGGAAGTGGAAAGGACTCCTTTGAGTGGTCAGGGCCACAACTCTTACAGCTAATCAATTTGACCACTAGAAGGGAGACTCCTCTAACCTGTGTGTATCTTTGTGCATAAAATCAGCATCACTGACACATACGAGGATGACTGAGTGACTGTTAATCAATGCTGGGGTAAGAGTGAACAGCAGGCCTTGCCTTCCTTGAAATGTAATTGACACATGTGAAATACCACATTCTTTGTTATACAGAAGTTGTTATAAGCATCAATTAGAGTGTGTTTTCTGAAGAAATGACCTGTAAGCATGAATTTGAATGATTGGAAAGGGTGTCCTAGAAAAGAAAAAAATAATGGACAGATAGTTTGCTTAGATCAGAGTTTCTTAAACATTTCACCCTTGTGACCTGTTTTTGCCTGGGAATTTATTGTAAAATCCTGGATATATTTGTTTATAAACAGATATACATACCAAATATTTAATGATAATGACTTATGAAGAAACTTACTTTAATACAGTTACTTACTTTACATACAGTTTTACCATTTAAAAAAATTTTTTTTCTTTTTTTTGGTCTTTTTGAGACAGGGTCTCCCTGTAGCCCTAGCTGTCCTGGAACTCACTATGTAGACCAGGCTGGCCTTGAACTCCCAGAGATCCGCCTACCTCTGCCTCCCAAGTGCTGGGATTAAAGGCATGCACCACCACGCCAAGCTTAAAATATTTTTTTAAAAAGAAAATGAGGTTGGTAAACTAGATGGAGTATTGCTGGGAAGACGATGACTGAAAAGTATCCATTGAATTTGGCTGCATGGAGGTCATTGGCAGCCTTTGCACAAAGGATGCCCGAAGCCAGATCAGACAGAGTTGATGAACCAAGGCCTAGTTTGCTTAATTCTTTCCAGGACTTTATCTTTAAGAAAGTAAGCAAGACATAGGACATTAAGGAAGAGCTGATGTAGGAAGGAGAGCTTGAAAGGACAGGATTGAGAAGAGATCAGGGAATAGAGTCCTGGTAAGTATAGGAAGGAGCTCACATTGATAATGCAGATGGAGTGAAGGAGGTTCTTGAATGTAGGTACCAGGGTGTGGAGATTTGCCGGGGCAAAGACAGGAATTTCTGTGTGATGGTTTTGTCAGGTCAGGGTGAGACAGACTGGTCTGCTATTTCATAAGAGAAACTGAAGGGGAGGTTATTTAAGAACAGCAGCAGAATAAGAGAGTAGATGATGCTGACAGTGGAGGTTGAGGTATAATGTTGATAGCATTAATACTGATGATCATGATTACATTGTGACATGGGGGATTGTTGGTTGGTATGATGCCTTACTCCTGTAATCCCAATGCTTGGGAGGCTGAGGCAGGAGAATTGCTTGAGTTGAGGCCAGCCTGGATTACATGGTGAGTTCCATACCAACCTTAGTTACAGAGACCCTGTCTCAACCAACCAAAAAAGAAAAAGTTTTACATTTAAGCAAGATAATTTCCTCAGTTTGTGGGAATAAATCCAAGGAGTTGGGGGCATAATTTTGTGTGCTAAAATAGATCTTTAATAATAATAATATAATAATTATCTCCCTTATTATGGAGTTATTTTAGAGTATTAGAATTAGTAAATTTTCTTTATGAAGTTGATACCTCTTTTAAACCTTTTTTTCTCCCCTTTTTTTGAGACAGGGTCTTAAAAATGTAGCTTTGGCTGACATGAGTGAAACTCACTATGTAGACCAGGCTGGGCTCAAACTCACAGAGATCTGTCTGCCTCTGCCTCTGGTGTGTTGGGAGATAATATTGTTTTAGAAGTCTTTCTAAAACATAGAATATCCAAATGGCTTATCCAAAGCTTAGAAGAGTAGCTGGATCTGATTTGATTATAATAATAGATCAAAGCAGTACTATTTAAATGTAAATAAATGGTTAGTGGCAGTGAAAATGAGTCTTTTTTCTTTTTATTTATTATTTTTATTTTATATATATGAGTGCATTGCCTGCATGTAAGTAGGTGCTCCCATGTTGTGCAGTGCCCTCAGAGGTCAGGAGGTGTTGGATCCCCTAGAACTGGAGTTACAACTACCATGTGGGTGCTAGGAATCAAACCTGGGTCCTCTGTAAGAGCAGTCAGTGCTCTTAACCACTGAGCCATCTCTCCAGCCCTGTGAATTTTATTTTTAAAACAAAAACCTAATCTGGATTCTTCTTTCATTTAGGAATAATCTATGATGTTATTGTTGAGCCTCCAAGTGTTGGCTCTATGACTGATGAACATGGGCATCAGAGACCAGTAGCGTTCTTGGCTTACAGGTAAGATACCAAGAAGGATTTGGAGATTGGAAAGGTAGTTGGGGCATGCCTGGTTGATTATTTAAAGGTACACAGCAGAGCATGGTGGTGCTTGCTTTTTACTCCAGCACTTGGGAGGGAGGTGGAGGCAGGAGGATCTTCAGTTTTAGGCCAGTCTGGGCTATATAGTGAGCTTAAGGCCAGTAGTGAGACCCTGTCTCAAAAAAGGTTTATTGGAATTAGTCATGTCCATATATATATATTATCAGTGTTACCCTATAAGTACCACTCCGTAACCAACAGGTGCTCCTAATTTATTGATTATCTGTAGCTATTTTTTTTTAATATTTTATTTTTATTTTATGTGTATGAGTGTATTGCCTGCATGATTTAAATGCACCTGTGTTGTGCAGTGCCTGCAGAGGTCAGAAGAAAGTGTCAGACTCCCTGGAACTGGAGTTACGAATAGTTGTTAGCTGCCATGTGGGTGCTGGGATTTGAACCTGGGTCTTCTGCAAGAAGAGTCAGTGTTCTTAACTGCTGAGCCATCTCTCCAGCCCCTAATTTATTATTCGTTTTTAATGTGTGTGAGTGTATTGCTTGTGTATATATGAGTGCACCTATGTTGTGCAATGCCTGCAGAGGTCTATAATTCTCCTGGAACTGGAGTTACAGACGGTTGTTAGTTGCCATGTGGGTGCTGGGAATTAAACCCGAGTCCTTTTCTAGAGCAACCAGTGCTCTTAACTGCTGGGCCATTTTTCCAGCCCCACAACTATTTCTTTTTTTTGTCTTTTTGAGACAGAGATTCCCTGTAGCCCCAGCTGGCTTGGAACTCACTTTGTAGATCAGGCTGGCCTCAAACTCACAGAGATCCACCTGCCTCTGCCTCCTGTGTGCTGGGATTAAAGGTGTGTACCACCAGGCCCGGCCTGCAACTATTTCTTAATAGAGTGTATTCATTACTTTTCTGTTGCTGTGATAAAACACCATGACCAAGGGAACTTATAAAAGGAAGAGTTTATTTGAGCTTAAGGTTCCAGAGGGATCAGAGTCTGCCATGGTGGGGAGGGATAGTGACAGGATGGCTGGAGGAGAAAGCAGAGCACTCACATGTTGAAGCAGGCACAGGAAATGGGAGCAACTGGAAATCCCACAAGGCTTAAGAACTCTCCAAGGCAGCTGCCTCCAGCTTCCTAAGTCTCCCTGAACAGCGCCACCAACTGGGGACAAAATGTCCAAATACTTGGAGCCTGTGGGGGACATTCTTATTCAAACCACCACATAGAGAAATTTACTTTCTCAGAGAATTCAAGAAAACTATATTCCTAGAAAAGTCTGATATAGGCTGACAGGTAAAGGCACTTGATGTCAGGCCTGAAAACCTGAGTTCAGTCCTCAGGACCCATGTGGTGGAAGGGAAGAACTCTCACATGAACTCTGACCTTCACATGCACACTGACATGCATGCCCATACACAAACACAAGCATATAAGACAAATAAATAAAAATATAATTTAAAAAAGAAAAATATGCTTGAAGCTTATATACAGATTTGCATGTAAGGGTTACAGTTTCTTCCTAGAGACGTTGTTGGGATCAGAGGGCCTTAATTAAGAATTCATGCTTTAAAGATATTTTCCTTTGAAATGAAAAGCTTACTAATCATTATGACTTCAAGAAGCATAAATAGTTCCTACTTAGTTTGAAATTGATAGAAATTTAAATAGCATAACTTTTCAAAGCTAAAGTTTTGTGTAAAGAATTTTCATATATTCATGTTATTCAACTTTTCAAATAATTAAAATGAGTGTTGATTTTACAGATAGTGTTGCTAGTTGATATTTTGAAACATTTTTTACCACAAGCTACGTGGTCAAGTTAATTTTTTTTTTTTTTTGCGGCGCTAAGGATTAAGACTTGGGAGTTCTAGGCAAGCACTCTACCACTGAGCTGGGTCCCAGCCAAGACAAAGGTCTTTATCTGCTTCATTCATTGCTGAATACCTAGAACTAGAGCAGTACTTGATGTGTAATATACTTCTCAATCATTGCTCCCAAATAAACGAATAAGCAAGTGCATATCTAAAGGTTTGGTAAATAGTTGTAAGGACAAAACTAAAATGTTAGCACAAAAGTATTTTAGCATGAAATAGAAATAGGAATTTCAACCTAAAGGGGATAAATTGCATTTTTTTTTTTTTAAACAAATACTCATTTGTTTTGCTGTGGTCTTTTCTTTTTCAGAGTAAATGGACAATATATTATGGAAGGACTTGCATCTAGCTTTCTGTTTACAATGGGAGGTTTAGGTTTCATAATTCTGGACCGATCCAATGCACCAAATATTCCAAAACTCAATAGGTTTCTTCTTCTGTTCATTGGATTTGTCTGCGTCCTGTTGAGTTTCTTCATGGCTAGAGTGTTTATGAGAATGAAATTGCCGTAAGTAAGATACTTTGTATACTAAGCAGTTTACAAATTGGTGTAATAACTTAGACAACATAAATCACAGGAGGTTTAATTTAACACTTAAATGTGAAAAAATCCAAGAACTAAAGAAATTGTGATTTGCCTCAGATTATAGTTATAGTCAGTAACAATTGAGATCAGTACATCTTGGCTTTTACTAAACGAGGAAATTTAGTTGTTTTGCCTCAGCATCACTGAGTGGAGATGATTATTTTTTCTCTAAAATGTCTTTCAGTTAATATGTAATTCCAGTAATAATAAGGAAGATTTTCCGGCCATAAACTGCTGCTGCTCTTTCAATGTTGGTGTAGGCTTGCTCATTCCTAACCCAAAAATCCAAAGCTTTTGATGGCCAACAAGATGCCACAGTGGAAAATTCCACACCATAAAACTTTTGTTTCGTGTACAGAATTTAATATCATATAAAGTTCCTTTCGGCTACATGGATGATACATATATCATAAATGATTTTTTGGTTTGAGTTGGGTTGAGGTTTTTTGCGGTGCTGGAGGTTGAACCTAGGAGCATTGTGCTTGCTAGGCAGGTACTTGAGCCGGGGTTTATCCCCAGCTCCCCATAAATGAATTCTATATTTATATTTGGGTTCTTATCCCTAAGATACCTCATTACATATGCAAATACTAAAAGATCTGAACTCTCAGCTGGGGAGATGGCTCTGAGGACCTGAGCTTACATTTCCACCCATGTGAAAAGGTGGGAATGAATATGTACCTCTGTGATCCCATGCTAGAGAGCAGAGATAGGTGGATTCCCGGAGCTCACTGGCCAGCCAGCCTTTCTGAGTCTGTGAGGTCCATGTTCAGTAAGAGGCCTGTCTCATTCTGAACTCTGCCTGCACATGTACCCATATGTACACTTGCACATAAATGTGCACACACACACACATAAACATAAATACTCCACATACACCTAAAAAGGAAAAAAAAAAAAAAATCTAACACTTCTGGTCCCAAAACTTTTGGATAAGGATGTTCAGCCTCCATGACGAAAACCCGTTAAACCTTAGATGGGAGAAAAGTATTGTCCCATAAGAAGATGGGGAAGGGCTGGAGAGATGGCTTAGCAGTGAAGAGCCCTGGCTGCTCTTGGTTATGGGTTTGGTTCCCAACGCCCACATAGCGACTAGCAACTGTCCGTAACTCCAGTTCTAGGGTATCCGATGCCTTCTTCTGACCTCTGGGGCCCTTGTATGACACGGGTGCACTTGCGTACATGCAGGCAATATGCTCATACACATAAAATAAAAATAATAAAAATAAAATAATAAAAAATGGTTGGGAAAGGGTTAGATTGATTTAAAGAAAATTAAATTAAAGGGTAGTATTGATTTAAAGAAAATTAAAAAATTTTTTTTTTGGTCTTTTTGAGACAAGGTCTCCCTATAGCTCCAACTGTCCTGGAACTTACTATGTAGACCAGGCTGGCCTCAAACTCACAGAGATTCACCTGCCTCTGCCTCCTGAGTGCTGGGATTAAAGGTATGCGCCACCATGCCTGGCAATTTAGAATATTTTTTAGAAGAAAGATAAATTGTTTTTGTGGAAATATATAATTCCATCTGAGCTCATTAATTTGAAATTTAGGTAAGTCTGCTGATGTTCTCATAATTCCGATTTCACCTGGGATGCGTTAGGAGCCACAGGAACTCAGTACTTCAGTTGTTTTTTAGGATCTGTATTAAGCATCAGATATCAGCCACACTGATATTTTAGCATGCTTGAATTTTACAAGTTCACTTGTCATATGGCTTACTCTGTCTTCGGCCTTGAACATTCTTGGGGTAGTCAGGCTACTTATCCTATAGTTACATTCCTGACTTAACCTTGGTGGAATGGGAGGAGCTCACATGGGGTTCTTTGCTGAACTTTTCTGTGGCCGTGTAGCCCTCGCAGGCTCCTACCTGACTCACTTTTGTCTGAGGAGATACTTCTGACCACTGGCCAACTTATATGAAGACTTAGGTACAGTAACTTCGTTTAGTTCTTTTCTCTGCCCTTTTGGAGGTGATTCACCTGGTAAAGTATACTCTTATACCAGAGATTGGACTTTTCCATAGCAGATCAGGAACAGTGGCCGTCAGAGAGGATAAAGAGACTATTAAAAGGTAACACCTGCATCTGGAGAGGTGGCTCAGTAGTTAATAACACTAGCTGCTCTTGCAGAGAACTTGGGTTCAGTTCCCAGCACCCACATGGTGGCTGACAACTAGTTCCAGGGGATTCGACACCCTCTTCTGACCTCCGCAGGCATTGCATGGCACAGGTGCACTTACACACACGTAGGCAATATCTCATATACATAAAATAAAAATAATAAAATATTTTTTTAAAAAGCAACACCTGAGCAGGCCTGGTGGCGCACATCTGATGGCACTACTAAGGCAGATCTAATTAGAATTGGAATTCAAGGCCTGCCTGATCTATATAGTGAGTTCTAGGCCAGCCATAGCTACATAGGGAGACTGTCTCAAGACATAATGGCCCCTCACTCAAGAAAGAAAAAAACCCTCCTGAAAGCAGGGAAACTTTCCAGGCATAGCGCACACAGAACCTTTGCTGGTCTCACCCTTTCTGATGTCCTCATTCTTCCTTGTAGTTAAGTCTGTCCCAGGAATGTGTGCCAAATAAGAACAGAGGTTAGTTTTTACTTTGAGCATTTCACTTCAGGTGGCACAGCGTGCTGCCTGTTGCTCACAAAAAACAAACAACTTTAGGAAGTGTTTAATTCTCTGGATTTTGTCCATCTTCACATTTATGTAATGTTTATATATATAAACATTGCCTTCCTGTCCCTGTTAAAAAAGTCAGTGTGCAAGACTGTTGGCTAAATTCAAGTTTGAGGGTAGGGAAATAGGGTAGGACTCTGGGGTTCAGTAGCAAGTGTCTTTAGATCTCACCAAGCACGACAGAGGTCTAAATAGGAAATCACTGCTTCCTGTAACTTGTCTCAAAATTGATTTTAAGATTTGCATTTTCAAGAGGAAGGAATTTGTCTTTCAATTTTTTTTTTTTTTTGGTCTTTTTGAGACAGGGTCTCCCTTGTAGCCACAACTGGCCTGGAGACTCATTATGGAGACCAGGGTGGCTCACAGAGATCTGCCTCCTCTGTGCTGGGACTAAAGGCATGTGCCACCATGCCTAGCCAGTAGTTTCTCTCTTTGATTCTCATAATTAGCTGAGATGTCTGCCGAGATGTAGAGTGGAAGAAACCATGGACAACTTCCAATGAGAAGGGAAAGAAATCTGTTAACTTTTCTGGAGTATTTTCAGGCCCTGCACAGATGGTGCATGAGGTCAGCAGATTGCACATAGGATGGTTGTAGCTCCTATCACCGGCAAGGAAGTTCTCTGGAATTATAAATGTATATAGACCTGAAGAAAGAAATGATGTTTGGACCCTGAGTAGAAGATCTGCGTGCAGATTTATACCTGGGTTATCGATAAAAAAGAGTTCATGCCTTTAGCTTCTAATATTAGGCAGAATTTTAATATTTTTCAACTAAATTTTTTATTTTTGGGAATTTCGTACATGTATATAGGGAAACATGATTATATCTGCTCACTGTTTCTCCTTCCAGCTCCTCCCAAGTCCTCCCCAACAATTCCCTCCAAAATTCATACTGGTTTTTGATACTCCACAAAGTCCAGGTAGTGCCGCCCGTATGTTTATGGGTGTGGGCCATCCACTGCAGCATAGGAAATCCACCAGTGGCTGCTTCTTTTGAAAATGTCTATTTACTCAAGCCGTTCTGGGGATTGAAGTCAGGCCTTGTACATGCTAGGCAAGTGCTCTCCCACTGAGCTGTATCCCCTCATAGAATCATTAAAAAGAGAAAAGAAGAGAAAGAAACTACATGGCATGTTGTAGTGCAGTGGCCTAGCTCAGGCTAGTACTTGGTTGCAGATGTATTTACAGGTTTCTGCATTTACACATGTCTGTTATAAAGCTGTATATACAACCGTTCTAAGTAGTACTGTTATATAATTGAGAACAAAAATCGCATTTAAAGGGCTGGAGAGATGGCTGAGCAGTTAACAGCACTGGCTGCTCTTACAGAGGACCTGGGTTCAATTCCCAGCATCCACCTGGCAGCTAACAACCATCTATAACTCCAGTTCCAGGAGATCCAGCACCCACTTCTGACGTCCACTGGCATTGCATGACACAGGTGCACTTAAATACATGCAGGCAAAACGCTCACACACAAAAAATAATAAAATAACTGTGTTTTGGTCTTTTTGAGACAGGATCTCCCTGTAGCCCCAGCTGTCTTGGAACTCACTATGTAAGCTGGCCTTGAACTCACAGAGATCGGCCTCCCAAGTGCTGGTGGGATTAAAGGTATGCACCACTATGCCCAGCCTCAAAAATGGCCATTCTTGAAATCGGTACTCAAGTTTTTCTAACATGGTAAGAAAAACCTGGGACCTCCTGAATAAATCCTAAAATCACAGCAGCAGTTTAACAGAACAGATGTTCTCTTAAAGGGATGTAGGAAATGAAAAAATAAGAATATAGAAGTGAATTGATACTATTTAAGACATGACATGAAGCACATAAGAGATTTTTTTTTTCCATGTAACTAAACTTTACAAGTGTTGAGACATCTTGTTTCTAAGCCAGGTGTATTGTTGCACACCTGGAATCCCAGTACTTGGGAGATGGAGGCAGGAGGACAAGAAGTTCAAGACCAGCCTCAGCTACATAGCAAGTTTGAGGCCTGCCTGGGCTACACGAGATTCTGTCCTTTTTAATCCTTTCTCAGGTGTTTATATTTTATTATTATCACCATAAACATTTGTATTCATCAGATACCTATTTTTTCATGTCTGAACTGCAGTCTCTGTGTCGCCCAAGTTGGTTTTGAGCTCATGAGCTTGGGTGATCCGCCTAAGTAGCTTAGACTGCTAGCACCCGCTCCGTAGCTGGCTTCTACCCATTTTCTGGACACTGAGCATTAAGAATTTTGCCTTTGTGTCTTAGGGTGATTTTACATTTATACTTAGACTAGTACTACTCAGTTTATGACTTCAGTGTAGCCTGTCACTTCTCTTTCATCTCTTTCCTCTTTTCTTAGGTTTGCCGATTATTCTGATTGGAGGAATACTAAACATTTTACTGTGGACACAGTATTTGTACATATTTAATAGTCTAGTGACATTTCAGTATATATGCATTTGTAGTTATCAGGTCACAGTAACTGGTATATCTATTTCTTGGGACAAATGTTATTTCTTCATGTTAGGAACACTCCAAATTCTACTGGCAATTTTGCATTGTTCATTAAATAATATTCAACCATAGTTATCCTGTACTGTGGAACATTAGAAGTTACCCTGTGCAGCTGAGGCCTGTACTCATTAACCATACTCTCCGTCCTTCTCTCCCCACACCCTTCGGGCCCTGGCCCAGAGAAACCTTGGTGTTCTGCGACCATCCTTGCAGGTGTTTAGACTCTGTTTCATTAGCTTCCACAATTGGAGCTGTATTCCAAAAAATTAAGGCCATAGAGTCTGGTATGTGTGGTTTCTTTCAGTGAGTAACATCTTGAATCCATGATTCTTTTCTTTTTTTCGCAAATGAGAGGGGGGCAGGGGGAGAACAGTGAAATAAAGCAGGTGCACAGCTGCTGGGGACGGTGGAGGAGAGGAGTGAGGAAGAGCTGGTGTCCAGCTGTGGGCTTATGCCTACTGGCTGTCAGACTTGGGGTTACTTCTGTGAATTCGTCTCAGGTTCTAGATCTGTTTAGTGAAGGCAGTAGCACTTAGAGACCATTGAGAGTAAGTGAGAAAGCATCTTATAGGCTAGTAAACCTAATATGTTTTTCACTGGAAAGTTAATCCTTAAAGTTGTTTCCAGTTGGGTTTTCTTCCAATTTCAAAAAGGAAGAAGTAAGCCATTACTGTTTCTAAAAGAGAAAAGTTTGTTTCTGGGACTCCTGGAGCAGGGTTGAGGAGACTTGTATCTTATTAGTGCTGGTCATTCTTTTCTGGCCCAGCGGTTTTGACCACTTAACTGTTCCATACAGTTCCATACAGCCTCCAATTTCAAAAAGGAAGAAGTAAGCCATTACTGTTTCTAAAAGAGAAAAGTTTGTTTCTGGGACTCCTGGAGCAGGGTTGAGGAGACTTGTATCTTATTAGTGCTGGTCATTCTTTTCTGGCCCAGCGGTTTTGACCACTTAACTGTTCCATACTGTTCCATACAGCCTCCTAGCTGTACAAGAGGAGGGGGCCTGGCAGGATGGCTCAGCAGAGCTCATGAACTGAGTTTGTTCTCTGGGACCCAGTCTGTGGAAGGAGAGAGCCGACTCCCATAAGGTGTCCTATTACCTCCACAAGTGTACTGTGACATATATGCACATGCACACACACATACACACACTAAAAATTTTAAATCAAAATAACTCTTATTTGGTTATTTTATATACTTTTGGGGGGCATTTCTGGTGTTAGAACCCAAAGCTTCACATGGTAAGTAAGCACTTGCCATACAGGATTTTAGGATTATTGCAAGGAGAGACTTTGGTGCTGGTGCTACCTTAGCACCGTGCCTGCCTTAATATATAGAGGGGCTTAGTGATTATTGAACAAGTGGCTACCTTAAAAATCAAAGTTAAGTAAAGGTCTTTCATGGTGGCTTCTGACTATAGTTTTAAATTGCATTTATTTATTATTTATTTATTGTCTGTGTTGGGGGAGGGGCATGTGTCCTGGTACATATGTGGAGGCCAGAGTACAGCTTGAGGTAGTTGGTTCTCTCCTTCGACTATGTAGGTTCATGGGATCAAACTCGGGTCATTATGCTTGGCAGCAAGCATCTTTTGGAGCTCTCAGTTTACCCTTTTGTTTATTTGTAAACATCAGACATTATAGTAGCAAACTTATGTGGTGTCTTCCATGTCAATGTATATACTCATAGGGCCCTTTTACTATTTTATTTAGTTTGGGTGAGGGTGGGAAAGGTAAGATGTGCTGGGTTGAACAGAGTTGTTGTAAAGGTGTTATGTTAAATGGCAGTTCTCAAAGTAGATGACTGGTCTGCTACTGCAGGAGAGTGCTAAGTCCAGATTGGCTGCATTAGCTCTCATAGATCTAGAGAGTCAGCATAAGTCCAGAAGTTGGGAGGGAGGAGAGTAAATCTTTTTGTAAAAAATATATTATTTTTATTTTCTATGTATGAGTGTATCGCCTGCATGTACGTAAGTACACCTGTGTTGTGCAGTGCCCAAAGAGGTCAGAAGAGGACATCGAATCCCCTGGAACTGGAGTTACGGATGGTTGTTAGCCACCATGTGGTGCTGGGAATAGAACCCAGATCCTCTGCAAGAGCAGTTAGTGCTCTTAACCCCTGAGCCATCTCTCCAGCCTGAGAGTCAAATTCTTAAATGTTTGTTGTGTGCCAGCCATTGTAGTAGGCCTCAGTGAGAGAAAGGTGTTTATAATTCTTACTTTACAGGTGAAAACACTTGGCATTCTTGATAGTTGCAGCTTATTACAGGAGTGACGTTGCTGTATGAGAGCATTCTCATAGATAAGCCTGTTGGCCAGCCTTACCCAGTGAGTGATAGGAGCAGGTCCAGGGAGTAAGTTCTGAAGGCATGCTAGTGAGAATAGCATGTAATAGATCATTTAGTAGTTCGGATAGTACTACATAATTTTTCAGATTTTATTTTGTCCTGATCCTGAAAATTATTTCTTAATATTAGATCTCAAATATTTATTGCAAATGAGAAAAGTTGGAACATTTATACTGTACTTGGTTCTTTAAGGAAGATTTTAGGGCCCAACTTACACATTGAATAAAAGGAACTCTTTCTTGCCTGATTGGCTTGAAAGTTGACCTCTGTGAGCAGCGCTGAAGTCTGTGACTGCTCTCTGCCACCTCCCAGGTGCACAGAGTGCAGGGCAGGCACCTCTGCACTTTGCAGAGGGCTCCGAGGCTCGGCATCCAGTCCCTCACTGCCACCTCTAGTGATGGTTAGGGTTTTTGGAATCCAAACCAGTTTCCACTCAAAGTTTAATTTTGTTGTAATTTTGAGTTCCAAAGGATTCTCTGACTATAAACTTTAGCCTTTATGTAGTATTTTTATTTTTCTGGTTCTTAATGTCTAATTCTGTGCTAGTTAGTATATCGCTTTGTAAGTTTGTACTTTGAGAGGAAGGAGGCTAATTCTTTATTGGGGTAAGGGGAGCAGGATATGAACCAAGGGCAAAAGTGAGGAGGAGCAGCTATATTTTAGGGTTGCCATTTGATTCATAGGTGTGAGCACTTTGAATTGCTGCTTCCGGTTTACTCTTTGTGTCTATAAATTTTATTTCTGCAGGGGCTATCTGATGGGTTAGTGCCTTCTGAGAAGAACAGTGGATGCTGGATTTGCTCCTGTTCATGAGGCTTTAAAGGCAGAACCAATCCCCGGTGCAATGTGGAAACAAGAGCAGCAGTGAAGAAGCAGCGGGTGCCGGCCTGGCACTGCAGCCGCCGGAGCTCTGTGCCGCCAGACGGTCCATCACAGTGTTTTTCCTGCTGACCTGCTCTGTTGTACCAAGGATGTTAAGTGGCATTTCTTGTTTTTTTTTCTTAAAGAATATACTCCACTTCTAAAACTATGATATTGAATAAAGTGATTATTTTTTACAACCCCCTTATCGATTTTTGGATATGACATTTCTGATTCTCAGAAATTTAATGTAATCAGGAAGATCCTGAGAGCTGAGAAATCTGGACAGCTGGTCAGTGCGTCCAGCGGTGCTTTGCCGTTTAATGGTGTGTGCGGTGCTGTTTCAGGTTCACATGCAAGACTTCCCTGGACAGCACGACATGCAAAAAAGAGCAGAAATAAGTAATTTTCTAATTTAACATCTTTTATGTCTATCATTTTTGCTGAGTGGTAATTAACCTTTTGGGTTTATAAACTACGAAGTGCCATCTTGTGGCATTCTTAGGTATGTTGGTAGCCAGAGAACTTAACTACCTTGGTTAGGTTGCTTCGCAACGGAGCAGTCCCCTGTCCCTATCGATACCCTGCATAGTTGCATAATTATGTTGTATGTTTTGGACACATCTCTGGGCCAGTCCTTTCCATTCTTTGACAGGCTATGGCCTTCACTTCTCCTGTGGCTCAATTCGTTCTTATCCTAAGACCTATAATTTTACAGTAAGGTTTTCAGCTGAGTCCCCTTTCCCTTCCAGGTTAATGGGGGATCGTATTATAACTGCGTCAGTAAAAATTCACTCATTTATTCCGAAAGCTTTGACTAGCTCTTTATGCTCAGCAGCACAGGATGAATGAGATGAATAAAGGCTCCGGCCTGGTCGAGCTTCCATTGGATACAGCAGATCAGAATGCTAAAGCTGTCAGATTCTCATAGCTGCAGCAGGAAAGTAAAACAGTTAATGAGAGTCACAGAGAAAAGGGATGGCTGTGCTCCGAAGGAGGGAAATGACCTCAGACTTCAAAGGCTTGGTTCAGTATTAATTGTAGTTTTTATTTATCCTTTGATCATATTTTAAATTTAAAACCCTAAACTGATAAAATTCAAGAATGTCTACTTTTCCTCACGGTGGTGGAGTCGTTAACAGTTCTTGCTACAAACCACTAGATGGTGCTACATCAAGGGTTGGTATGTTTTAAAACTAGCTTTTGGGGGCGGTAATCATATCTGCCCAATGAAATATATTTAAGTCAATAATATGTTAAAGTGTGTAATTATAGAAAATATTTTGTTGGTAAAGATGAATGTTTATGTGAATAAAGAATATGACCATTCCTGGCATAAAGTATTTCAGGGGCATGAAACAACACAGCTGGAAAGCCCCCAAACATGAAACAGGTGAGTGGTAGAATAAGTTTACATACTGGATTAGAGACAGACTCGTCTTTGATTTGTCACTTGAGGCTCTCCTAGGAGAGGATGCCGACAAGTGTCAAATGGTTTTGTGGAGCATTCAGCGTAACTACTCTGAAAGAAGAGGAAAGCAGTGAAATTTGGAAGCCAGCAGGCAGATCGGAAGCCATCACTGGTGCCCGTGCCCCATGGGGAGCTCCCTAGCAAAGCTTGCCTGTCAGGGCAGTATGGTAGACAGAAGTGGCTCCAGCCCTGGTTCGCCGTATTGTGGTGTCATTGACCGAAGGCTGCCTTAGGAGTAGCAGTTTGGAAAATTAGGGTGAATCCCATAAAGCTAGCAACTGAGGTTACCAAGCACACTACAGCAAATCTTCAAGGGAGACTTGAGCAACACGTTTATGAATGACTTTTTCTTCTGCTGCTCTGATGAAATTCACAAAAGTGACTTAAAGGAAAAAGTTTATTCTGGCTCACAGTTCAAAGGTGCAGTCCATGACCGGGAAGTCAGGGCAGCAGGAACTTGAAACAGCTGGTCACGTCACAGTCATAGCAGAGTGGTAGGTACATCCTGCAACTCAACTAGCTTTCTCCTTTATTTATTTGTATGTGTGTCTGGGTATGTGCATGTGAGTGCAACTACCTATGGAGGCGAGAGAGGGTGTTAATCCCCTGGAGCTGGAGTTGCAGGTGTTTTTGAGCAGCCTGACATGGGTACTGGGAGCCAAACTCGGGTCCTCTGGAAGAGCACTAACCCTCTTAACCACGGAGCCATCTCTACCAGCCCTTTCTCCTTTTTAATTTCGTGCAGGACTTCCAACCTAAGGAATGGCACCTCACATGGTGGGTAGGTCTTCCTGTCTTATAATCCTCTTCCACTAAACACCCAGGTGATTTGAGATGCCACCACATTGACAGTTGAGATTAGCCATTACAGATTTCTTTTATAAAGAAAAATCCTATGTGTAGGATTAAAAATGAGAGCCTGGTGTGGCACATGCCTATAATCTCAAAACTCAGGAGGCTGAGGGAGGAGGTTAAAGTTCAAGGCCAACCTGGGTCACATGTCTTAAAAAAATGGGAAAGCAGGCTAGAGAGATGACTCCGTGGTTAAGAGTACTGCTTGCTCTTGCAGAAGACCCGGGTTCAAATCCCAGTATTCTCATGGTGGCTAACAGCCATTCCTAACTCCAATTCTAGGGGATCCATGCCCTCTTCTAGCCTCTGCAGGCACTGTACAACACAGGTGAACTCATAAAAATAAAGTCTAGCCGGGCGTGGTGGCACACACCTTTGATCCCAGCACTCCGGAGGCAGAGGCAGGTGGATCTCTGTGAGTTCAAGGCCAGCCTGATCCACATAGTGAGTTCCAGGACAGCTGGGGCTACTCCCAGCACTCCGGAGGCAGAGGCAGGTGGATCTCTGTGAGTTCAAGGCCAGCCTGATCCACATAGTGAGTTCCAGGACAGCTGGGACTACAGGGAGACCCTGTCTCAAAAAGACCAAAAACTAAATAAATAAAATAAAGTCTAAAAAAATGGGAAGGAGAGATTGTGCTAGGATCATTGTCAATGTTGATTTGAGTTGCAAAATGCGAAGTGACAGGCGCTTAGTACATAGTGCATGACTGAAGGTAACGTTGGAAGTTACTTTCCCATGTTGTTTGAAATGGAATCCAGGTCTTCAGAGAACAGATGTTACTCATAAGCTGAAATTTTTCTAGTGCAGAAGAGCAGTCTTAGCACAGTAATAAATAGTATACATTTAGTGATTCAAAGAAAGCCAGATATACTAGATGGTCAAGACACTAGATGGTCAAGAAAAACACAGCTCCTGCCCTGGTGGACTTCAAGTCTAGAGGATGCACAGCAAAGAGTTTGTTGCTGGAGCAAAGCTTCATCTTCAAAACTTGTAAGGTTAGTTTCTTAACGAGCCTGGAATGTTAGTATACTTGCCTCAAATCTTTTGTTCTTTAGGTACTTAGACGGTTACAAGGGAAAGAGATTCATTCTACGCTGAGCAGAGGATAATACATTAGGTTCTGGAGTGTTTCTCGATACTTAAGAACGCCAACAGGCACCATAATTAGGAATGTAATCCTGGAAGTTCTGTTGTCGTTTCTGGCATTTTCTGTAGATCCATGACAAGGCTATGAGAATCATTAGGGTTAGCTACCTAGATGGTTACATTCAACAATTCAGGCACTGTAAAAGTTTTTAATTCTTTTATTTTTATTCCATTAAAGATTGTAAATTCAGCTGGGCGTGGTGGTGCATGCCTTTAGTCGCAGCACTCGGGAGGCAGAGGCAGGTGGATCTCTGTGAGTTCAAGGCCAGCCTGGTCTACGTAGTGAGTTCCAGGACAGCTGGGGCTACAGGGAGACCCTGTCTCAAAAAGACAAAAAGAAAAAAAAAATTGTAAGTTCAAAAGTCCCAGAGAAAGGACTAATGGACCAAGTTGGATGAGATATTTATCTGGGATTTTTTGTTTTGTCTTGGAAAACAGAAGGTAGGGTTTTTGTTCTTGGCTTATGTTTAAAGGGCTGAATAGTAAAAGGCTCAATGTATACTAAGGGAAGAACTTGTTGACTTTCACTATGTCTATAAATATATATACATACATATATATAAAATCTCTTTAAATTCAGTCTACCCACTTTTTTAGAAGATCCAGTTATCAAGTTTATGAAGTTTAGTGCATAGTTTATTACAATGTCTGCAAGAGAATTGAAACCCTCGCTACCCTGAGTGAGACGGCTAACTTGAGTTGCCCTTCCCGTGATGTCCGCCCTTATTTTGCAGGTGCTTGCTTTGTCTTCAGAAAGCTATTTTTTTGCTTTTTTACTTAACTGAATTTATTTCCACTCATTGTGTCTGCAGTGAACCTGTCTACCTGTGCTACATAATGGTGACCAGCATTCCACATACTGAGCTATCACGTACCTCCTTTTTCCAGGTTAGCCCTTTCTAGTGTTTTAGGCTCAGAAATACAGGCATAGCTCCTTTATGATTTGGCTGGGCTACTGTCTGGATTACCTGGGAGCATGTGTACGGCTTGGGGGTGCTTATGCTTATGTCAATTTTTTGGCAACTACTTCTAAGCTATGCTGATGCCTGTGTTTCAGCAACAGTTACTGTAAATTTGGACAGGCAATCCCATGAGTTCCTAGGCATTTAGGCCTTTGGTTCAGTCATACTTGGACCTGTATTCCAGCTCTTCCAATTACCAGCTATGCCACCTTCAACAAAATGCTTAGGTTTGCAGAGCTTCATTTTCCTTTTAGTAATCTGAAGATAACAATACCGTACCGTAGGGATGTTCCAAGAATTAACTGAACTAGTGCACAGCCTCCAGAATGTATTAGGTGCTCTATAAATACCAACCCTGAACTTAGCTTTGCCCTCATAGCAGTCCTTCTACTTAATGTGGGATTATACGCTCTCCTCTGGGGATGGGAGTGGTGGAAATGCGCACACACAAGCATGTGTGATAAATACGATTGAGCGCACAATGTCTGCTTTTATTTTTATGTCCATTTAAGGATGTTTTAAAGATTTATGTAGGGTGGAAAGAGCTAAGCAGGGGCTCCGCTTGACTGTAGGCCAAGGAGCTGCCTAGATTAATGGATGGCATCTCCTCTTTATAAGTCTGTCTTCAGAGTCGAGGATGAACCTTCACACATGAGTGAGTGCTAGTGTTGGCAGTTGGTCCACCTCAGAAAGTTTTCTCCTCATAGCAGAGGGCGAGGACCGGTCTAAAGAGCATTAATGGGGAGCCCCAATAGTTCAGTGCCCAACACTGTCTATGCTATTTTAACTGAGGTGATTACTGTTGCCAAGTCCTCAGCACTGTCTACACTATTTTAACTGAGATGATTACTGTTTCCAAGTCCTCAGCACTGTCTACGCTATTTTAACTGAGGTGATTACTGTTTCCAAGTCCTCAGCACTGTCTATGCTATTTTAACCGAGATGATTACCGTTTCCAAAGATGGCTGTAACAATTGTTCCTACCTGCATGCTTTTTACAAAGTGACCTTGCTGCTCACCATCAAGAAGTGGAGATTATTTCTCTAGCCATTGTGATGTGGTCAGCTTGTGGCTGTTTTGATCAGTAGAAGTCAGAAGACACTGCCGGTGCTGGATAGTTTAGCAGGCCTGGCAGCTTCTGCTTCCTGCCTCTCAGAAGGCTAACTCTTGGGATGTGCCCTCTGAAAACCCAGCTTCGAGATCACAAGAACCCCAAACCACATGAGAAACCATATGTAGCTGCTCCTGTCAACACCAGCTGAACTTGGAGCTGACCACTGCATCAGCTGTTAGTCCTGAATACCCAGCCCCAGCTGCCCTCAAACCACAGCTGTATGAGAGCCCTAGGGAGAACTGCCTAGTGGTGCCTAGTTGGCTTATAGTGGGAGCTAGGGATAAACTTGTTTTCAGCCACTACCAGGTTTGGGGGTAGCTTTTATGTAGCAATGGGTAACAAATGGAAATACTGTTAAAAAAGTTTTTTAATTGATTTTTATTTTATTTGTATTAGTGTTTTGCCTGCATGTAAGTGCACCCATGTCTTGAAATGCCAGTGGAGGTCAGAAGAGGATGTTGAATTTGAATCCCCTGGAACTAGAGGTAGGAATGGTCATTAGCCACCATGTGGGTGCTGGGAACTGAACCCAGGTTCTCTCCAAGAGCAGTCAGTGCTCTTAGCCCTGAGCCCTCTCCCCAGCCTGGGAAATGCTGCTTTGGCTTTGGGATCAAGTAGTGGCTGGAAAGTGGCAGGATCTTGAGACACAGAAAACAAACTAGCAGGAATGGTTTCCAAAAGACCGTCAGGGATACGGCAGGTTCTGCAGGGAACTGTTGATGCCCAAAGACATTGAAAAAACGAACCTGGAAGCTGGAGGGGGGGGGGGGGGGGGGGCTTGCTATGCAAATACAGAAAAGAACTCAGAACCAACTCATGGGTTCTAGTGGGAAGCACAAAGGGTCACCTTTCTTAAGAAAATGCACCTGGCATTTTTGAATGTGAGAAGAGGGAGGTGAGCTAAAGGATTGTCCAGTCTTTTCAGGCAACAAACAAATTAATCTTTTTTTTTTTTTTTATCTTTTTTTTAATCAGTTTATTCGAAAATTTTTCTTCATCCTCTTTAAAAAGATTCTTTGGCTGGGCGTGGTGGCTCACGCCTTTAATCCCAGCACTAGGGAGGCAGAGGCAGGCGGATCTCTGTGAGTTCAAGGCCAGCCTGGTCTACATAGTGAGTTCCAGGACAGCTGGGGCTACAGGGAGACCCTGTCTCAAAAACACCAAAAAAAAAAGGTTCTTTGATAAATTGATGATTAGGAATGTTATGTTTAGGGTCTGGAGAGATGGCACAGTGGTTAAGAGCACTGGCTGCTCTTGCAGAAGATCCAGATTTGATTCCCAGCACCCACATGGTGGCTAAAAGCTGTCCATGACTCTGGATCCAGGGGAATCTGATGCCCTCTTCTGACCTCTGCAGGCATTGCATGACATGGGTATACTTACATAATGCAGGCAATACAGTCATATGCATAAAAATAATAAAATATTGAAAAAGATTATAATCTTTGCTACATCATAATTTCTCTGTGTCTAACTCATGATAGTTCATAATTCTAGTTTATTTGACTTTTTCAACTTACTAAGAACTGATATGTTATCTCAGTTCTCACCATCCTGGTGTTGGGCATGTGAGAGAGCACTCCTAGCTCACAGCATTGCTAACAGCCACAGCCATCCTTCCTTCTCAAATTGCAGTGTTCCTGTTGTGTAGGAACTCGATGCTTTGATGAAGCAGCTTGATGTTGAGCATTATGACTCACTATAAGGATGAGGGATATTAAGCTGGAAAGGTACGTATTAGCCATGTTGAAAACTCCATTGGAACCTCACTTTTACTTCTTGTCCAAACTTACACATTATCCTTTTCTCTGAGGACAGTAACTAGCAATTTCAAACCAGAAGAAGCTTCAAATTGTAGATACTTTCATCTTACAAGATTTCATATTCATAGTCTGTGTCAGAGTTGTTTTCTAGACTTAGTGATATAAGGCTTGCATGCTTTGATCAGTAGACAGCAGAAGTGACACTTATGGTACTAGAGTTTTTGCCTGGTACCTTCCAATTCATGCCCCTTGATAAATTATTTGACCTCATTTCTTCTGGCTGGGGATACTGTGATAAGTTTATTCACTTGTAGAACCAGTGTACTGGCTCAGAGGGTCTCTAATGCCCTTTATGCCATTCCTTTTAATCTTTCCTAGTTTTCTGGTGCATAGGTTTTCTCATCACTGTCTGTAGGCTGCAGATGCATTCCATCTGTCCAGCAGACAGGGCTCTTGATAACAGAATAGGACTTGAGTACAGTTGGCCCGTTAGTCCTTTGCTAGTTAAAAGAACTGATCGCTTATTGAACTTAGGCTTTGGCCTAGGCATTTACCTGCTGCTATTTCACATGTAAATTGACTGTGTTCTCAGGCCTGTGTCAAATGATTGATTTTATGTGTTGTAAGGATTTAAGTGACACTATTAGCAGTTAGTAGGAAGAAACTCCCTGTGGTGAGTCACATTGACAGGGGATTGAGAAATAGTCCAATGATAATTGTTAATCTGATTTGAGACCTGGGATTAAGTGGCTTCTGCAGTCTGGGACCTGTGAGAAGGAGCTGGTTTTTCTGATCTTTTCTGATCATTTTCTGAATGTAGCTTTTATCTGTTAATGGATACTAATAACCTACTCCCCGGGTGCCTTAAATAGTGCTTCAAAACAGAGAACAACCCCAAAGGTCATTTTCTCTGCCTTTCTCATTGCCCCCTATGGTTCTTCAGCATTAATTATTCCCTATAGTTAAACCACATTCAGTTATAAGGTGTGAGTTACATTCTTTAGTATTTTTTTTCTTTCTTTCTTTTTTTTTCCTTCAGATAAGGTCTCCCTGTAGCCCCAACTGTCTTGGAACTTGCTATGTAGACCAGGCTGGCCTTGAAGTCAGAGATCCACCTGCCTCTGCCCTCCGAGTGCTGGGATTAAAGGTGTGTGCCACCACGCCCAGCCTTAATTAGTATTTTCTAGTAGATGTCTCAAGAGCTGCATTTAAACTTACAACACTACTTAAAATTCTTACAATAATCAAATGAAAGAGATGTTAAACATTTAAATCACGTTTTAAAATTAGGCCAGGACAAATGACCACACCTTCCGTTTTCCAAATTTGGACACTGCCTGTGTCTCTTCACTGGGGTGTCCAGAGGTTGAATAACCTGTGCAGGTCACCCCGACACACTCATCATGTCTGGACCACCTGGCTTCATGTTCACAGTTGGGTGCTGTACCTGGTCAGTATTTTGAGAAGAATGGAACTTGTATCAGGAATGACTCCACGTGGACTGTGTCCTTACAGGCAGGTTTGCCTTCTCTTTCTCTACTTCAAGGCCCCCTGGAAACTGTCCTATAATCCAATTGTTACTAAGGTAAAACTTTAATAAGCAAATTGCCAGGAGAAGGCTGGTGGTTTTCCTCATTCAAATTCATGTTGATGTGCTCTCTTTCTCTGAGCACGTTAATCAGTGTTTCTGAACCACAGGGGTAAACAGAGGTGTGTGAGGGTGCTGAGTCGTCAGTCTTCCTCTGTACGTTGGACCTTTTAATCCACTAAATGCTTAATTTTCTTTGAGAAGCTCTTGTTGAAAGAAAATCTTTGATACTCCAGGAAATCTTGGCAATAAAAGCAGCTGAAGTTTATTGAGAGCATCTGGAGTTCTGGTCATTGCTCCCAGGTATTTCTGGTGTGGCCCCTCACTGCAGTTCATAAAACGACTGTGAAATAGTACTATTTAGCCCATTTTGTAGATGAGGAAACTGAGGCTCAGAGGAGTTACATGACTTGCTGAAAGTTCATAGACATTAGATGCACATTTGGATTTGAATCCAAAGTTGTTGCTCTTAACTACAAGATGATGGCCCTTTATTGGGCCTCCAAAGAACAGGAATCTTTCAGTACTGATTTTCAAAAACTCAACTAGAATGGAAAGTTCAGTGTCTGAGTCTGTTTTCATTTAATTAATTCTTTTCTTTTTCTTTCTTTCTTTTTTTCCCTTTTTTTTTTTTTTTTTTTTTTTTTTTTTGGTTTTCCTTTTTTTTTTTTTTTTTTTTTTTTTTTTTGGCCTTTTTGAGACAGTGAGTGCCCTGTAGCTCCAACTGGTCTGGCACTCACTGTATAGACCACGTTGGACTTGATCTCACAGAGCTCCATCTGCCTCTGCCTCCTGAGTGCCGGGGCTAAAAGCAGGCACTACCATGCCTGGCAAAAATTTCATTCTTTACCAAACTTCTCAAACCTTACCTCTAGCTACACTTTCACACACTAGCTTTTGCTGTATTTTATCAGTTTAGTCTTACTCATCTGCATTTCTAAGAAATGCGCATAGTGCTTAGGAACATAGTATGGCATGCATAGCTTATATATCTTAACATATGTTTGGGCACTGAAATAGAAATGGCTATTGCTGAATGTATGCACATTGCTCCACTTAGTAAAAATGATATTTAAAAAAAATTTATTATTTTTATTTTATGTGTATGCGTGTATTGCCTGCATGTAGGTAAGTGCACCCATGTTGTGCAGTGCCCGAGGAGGACAGAAGAGGCTGTCGGATCCCCCAGAACTGGAGTTATGGACAGTTGTTAGCTGCAATGTGGGTGCTGGGATTCAAACCTGGGTCTTCTGCAAGAACAGTCAGTGTTCTTAACCACTGAGCCCACTCATAAGTTCTTGAACTGACTTTGACCCTTACAAATGCCCGATTTGATCTGTACTCCTGATTTCCTAGTTTCTCTCTGTGTGTTTTCAACGTCTGCTTTCTTTGCCACAGACTTATGCTGTAGAGACTGCTGATTTCTCCAGTTTATCTGTTTAAGCCAGGCCTCACACTTTGGTCATCCAATATTAGATGCTCACTTCAGATCAAATCAGTGATGCTTAGAGACTGGTAGTCACAAGCCCATCTCAGATAGGGCTTGAGGGACCCTCATTCAATAAGGTGGAATTTAGAATTACAAATTGTGCTTTGTTAACTTTGCTCACATCCTTGAGACGGATTAATTCAATATGTACATAAATACAAAAAGTCTTAGTTCTGACATTGTAATGCTGAGGGACAGACCATAGAGGTAATATCAGTTGGAACTCCTGAAGCCTACTAGGTGAGCTGGGAAATAGTCCCCAAACTTCTTATTGATGTTCAGTGATATCTGGTGCATCTTTGGTTGATTCACTCAATCTAAAAAGTAATTCTGTTTTTTGAAACATGAATTGCTTCATTTGGCACCTGGTTAGTTGATTGATGAGTATAATTGGTAGCAAGACCATGGCTGTTTATACATCCAAACCCCATAAAAACCAGACTTGCCAGGGATGGTGGCACACGCCTTTAGTCCCAGCACTTGGGAGGCAGAGGCAGGCGCACCTCTGTGAGTTCAAGGCTAGCCTGGTCTACATAATGAGTTCCAGGCCAGCTGGGGCTAGAGAGAGACCCTGTCTCAAAAAGACCCCCCCCAACCCCCCCCCCCAAAAAAAAGCTTAGGAAAAGGAGCACTGAACAAGTTAATTCATTGACATATTGAAAGATTTTGATGGTAAGCAGTGAGGTTACACTCACAATGTACTAGCATCATCTCATGAGAACCAGTTCACCTTGCCAGCCACATATACAGAGGTCCTTGCCTCAGGATCTGAGCATCCCTGCACCTCCTTGCTAGGCATGTGAGGCATGTAACACCTCGACTGCTCTTTCCTTGAGCAGCTCCTCAGGGCTGTGTTTGCAGCCTGCCACACAGCACAGTGAGGTAACATTCCCCTGCAAAGGGCAGCTTGCTTTCCTATACTTCCATGCACTAAGCAGCACTCCCCTAAATCCAGTGTTGCCTGGCCGTGCACTAGCTACCCGTGTGTACAGCATCTGTCTCAATCTCCTGGGATTAGGAGGGTGTTGAAAAATCAGTGCCAACAAGAAATTCATGGTGCTCACTACACTGTAACCAAGTCCTTTGTCTGACCCAGAAGTCTGGGGTCTTCTGCCAATAGCCATGAAACAGTAACAGACTAGCTTATTAGCTTGCAGACAGACCTTGCTGACACTGTTCTAGAAGAGCTTCCTCAAGTTACAAAACAGAACAAAATACAGTGACAAAAATCACTCTGTCTATCCATTTGTTAAATGTTTACTGACCAAATAACGTTGACGATGTACAGATTAGTTGGGAACGTGTTTACGACATGGAATACAATCTCACAACACACTGCATTCTGTGTAAAGAAGTCCTTTCCTAGCAATGTGTGTGCTATAAGCATGATTTATTTTATTATTTATTTACTTTATTTATTTATTTATTTATTGTCTTTTTGGAACAGGATCTCCCTGTAGCCCCATCTGGCCTGGAATTTTGTAGACCAGGCTGTCCTTGAACTCACAGCGATCTACCTGCCTCTGCTGCCTAAGTGCTGGGACTAAAGGCATACGCTACCACCTCTGGCAAACCTGGGTTAATTTTTCAATTTCATTATGGAAAATTTAAATGCAGTCAAAAGTAGACAGTAAAAATCCTAATCCACTTCATTCAATGCTTATAAACTTATCAATTTATAGCTAATCTTGTTTGAGCACTGCCCAGGCCCACTCTCCTAGTCCCATCCCATATTAATTTGAAGTAAATCTCAGACATGTATTTACCTATAAACAAATACTTTTGAATAAATAAGTGTATTCGACTGTCTTATTAGACCAGAATTAAAATCCTCACTAGCTGTCCTATTTATGTCAGTCCTGTTTCATAAGTTGTCATTAAAGCAATTCATGTGCGTCTAGTCCAAATATTGTAATTCTGATCCTGTTTAAATTCTTCTTTTTTTTTTTTTTTTTTTTTTTTTCTTGGGGCTGGAGAGATGGCACAGCGGTTACGGTTAAGATCGCTGGCTGCACTTGCAGAAGACCTGGGTTCGAGTCTCAGCACCCATACAGCGACTAACAATTGTCTGTAATTCCAGTTCCAGGGGATCCAATGCTCTCTTCTGTGAATATTGCACCTCCGTGAATATTGCATGATATGGGTATGCTTACACATGCAGGTAATACGTTCATACACATAAAATAAAAATAATAAATAAAATATTTTTGAAAATTATTTCTTTTATCATTCATATTATTAAAGTTTGTTTTTTGTTTTTTGTTTTTTATAAAAAAAAAAGGCTGGGTCTTGCTGTGGCCCATGCTGGCCTCAAACTCACAATCCCCCTGACTCAGCTTCCTGGGTGGTGAGATTACAGATATAATCATACTCAGATGGTATGTTCTTTTTAAATTAATAGACTTGATTTTATTAGGACAATTTTAAGTTTATAGAAAAATTGAGCAAAATGTGGAACTCCCTTTTCTCACTGCTGCCATCTCCACTTCTCTCCTCTCTCTCTCTCTCTCTCTCTCTTAAGGTTTTGTTCATAATTAATGTTGACCTATGGAATGCTTTTTACACATCAATGGAAATATATTAAAGCCCAAATTATAAAATTTAATATCACTACTGTAAATGATAAGGAGTAAAGATCTGAGTACAGGAACTCAGGTAATTAGCCATGACGCTAGGCAGGGTGGGAACCATTCTTTGAAACCGGCCCAGACAGGCTCAAAGTCCCCATTGTATCTCTAGTGTGGGGGTTTAAACACATCACCTGGACCCCCTGCGCCTGAATTCTTCACATCTTTGTAGGATAAACCAGGTACTGCATGTCTGTTCTTCACAGCAATGGCTAATACTTCAAAACTGTCCCCAAATGGTCTTCATTCTAACATCAGAAACCTGTTAAAAATTCAAAAATCTCTAAGAGGTTCTGGAATAAGACAGCAGATTAGAAAACTCCGCAACTCTGTGAATGAAAAGAATCAGGGCAACGAAGAAAGAAAGAGAGCTGGGAGCCAAGGTGCCCTAAGCTAGACAGCCAGAAGCCAGGTGCGGTGGCAGCGCTCGGGAAATGGAGGCAGACAGCGGGGAGTTCGGGGCCAGCTTCTGCTACCTTACGAGTTGGAGGCCAGTCTGGACTACAAAGGATTCTGTCTCAAAAACAAACAGCAAACCGACCAACCAACCAACCCGAGGAAAACCAGGAAGGCAACAGAGAAAGGCAGAAGACAGTGTGCAGCTCCAAGCGCGGCTGGCGAGGAGGGTTAGCACTCTTCTCTTCTTGATGTGTCTACTTGTAACAAAACTGTCGCTGTCCAACTCCAGCACAGAGTTCCTTGGCTCCTCCACTTACGTTCTTTGAAGGCTTTCTGTGGACTTAGACCTAGCTGAACGATTTTTCTCGAAGACAAGCTTGGTACACAGTTCCCACAGGCTGCAAATGTGGTGACCCTGGTGATCCTCACGCAGAATATGTCAAAGTGAGCTATGTGTTTCTTGCTTATGAAGAGCTGAGAGCTCACCTTTAGTAAAAACACAAACCAGCTGTCAAAAAGGCCTCTTTTTACAGATGCCCATATTCAAGTGCCAAACGGCAACTGCTGTGAGGGACCTTCCCTTGAACTTTCTGAGATGCTGTTTTTTTTTAATATTTTACTTATTATTTTTATTTTATGTGTATGAGTGTATTGCCTGCATATATGTGAGTGCGCCCGTGTTATGCAATGCTGCGGAACTCAGAGAGGGCTTCAGATTCCCCTGGAACTGGAGTTAGGATGGTTCATAGCTGCCATGTAGGTGCTGGGAATCAAACCCAGGTCCTCTGCAAGAGCAGTCGGTGCTCTTAACCACTGAGCCATCTCTTCAGCCCCCTGGTGTTTTTATCTCCTTAACTGGGGTTCAGAGTTGTCCTGCCAGGCCTCAAGAGTGCCTTCGACTGGGTCTGGTCATGTGACTGTCATGTTGGTGCTTCTAACAGGGCCTGTGCAGTAAAAACCGTTCCTGGTGACCACGATGACGTCAGTTCCAAAGGACAGCATTTCCTTCCGCCTTCCACTCTGTTTCCCTTTCCTTTCCGTCCTTTCATCTTTTTCTTCCTTTTCTCCCCTTCTTCCTCTTCCCCTTTCCCTTATTCTTTCTCTTTTCTACTAGGTCAGACTGATTCCAAGAATCATGGTTTGAAAGGTAGGCTTTCTTCTCAGAGCATCTATCCAGCGAGAGGCTGCAGAGCAGAGCTGCTAGTCAAGGTTTTAATCTGCCCTCCACCACTGATCTGCTGTGTTAACTGCAGTTTACTTGACCACTCATGTTGCTTCCCTCTGAAATGAGGGATACTTGCAGGATCTGTGTCATGGGTTGTCAAGAGGACTAGGTTTATTTATTCAACAAATAACTAATGAATTCTACTAACTGTGAAATATCCTTTCAGATGTTAGTGATAAGACTGTTAAAAATATAAATTTTTTGTCCCCACGGATATTGTATTCTAGATGGGGAGGGTTATTTCAAGTAAATATATAATGTCAGGCACATAAACACTACAAAGAAAATCAAGGTGAGGATATGGTGATTAGAGGTTCATGTAGTAGAGCGTCTGATAAACCCCATGTGCTGTTGTGGTTTCCCTAATCTGGGCTGAAGGAGTGACTGGAGGAACTTTAGTGAATGGCTCACAGAAAAGGAAGAAACACTCGTGTCAAATTGCGATTAGATCTTACACTTAGGTGCAGCACTTTCAACTCCTTCAAAGGATTCTGCAGGTTGCGTATTTTGTTTATTTATTTATTTTTAAGTATTTTGTTAATTATTTTTTTGTGCATGAGCATTTTGCCTGCACGTATGTAAGTGTATCCATGCATACAATGCCTATGGAGGCCAGAAGAGGTCATCAGATCCCCTGGAACTGGTTGTTAGCTGGCATGTGGGTGCTGGGAATGGAACCCAGGTCCTCTGCAAGAGCAGCCAGGTGTCTTAACCACTGAGCCATGTCTCTAGTCCCCAACCCAGGTTTGAACAAGACACACTGAAAACATTAGCAATACATTAAAAAATTACCTCATGCCTGTTCGTAGCTTCCGTTCTTGAATCTGCATGATGTCCTCAGGGATGTTGTTTTTCATGGAAGTATTCAAACAGACCGAAGAGTTTGAAACTGTGTACTAGACAGGCCGTTTGGCCTGCCGTTGGCATGCTCCCCTTCTGAAAGAAATGATCACAGGCAGTTCTTAAATGTCCAGGTCTCCATGTTCTGAATTCTGCAACTCAGCTGCTCTGACCTGACTCCATCCACAGAGGCTGCCTGAGCCCAAAGGGCTGACAGGAGGCTTATATCAAACACACTCAATTTTGAAAAATGATGTATTCATATGTATTTTTAGCGGTAGTTGGCAATCAGGAGAGGTAGATAGTGCATGCATCGAAGTTGCAGGTGCAGAGGGAGGGGACAGCAGAGGTGACTGGACAACTAGCCTGTCATGGCCTCCTGATCAGTTGGCTGCTAAAAGGGTTTTGACGTTCACTTCCCTTTGGTACAGTTATAGTGGTAAATTGACCATGGAGGCTGAAAGAGACATGTTTACACCAGCTGATGCTGGTCTACACCTGACTGCACATGTCCTCTGTATAGTTATGTCAGGTGAAGACAACAGAGCAGAGAACACATCATTATTTCCATGTTCCTTGTTCTACGTCAGGACAAACACTTTAATATGGTTCAGAGAGGAATAGCCTGGAGAATCTGGGTAATCCTTGAGCTGAGAAGCGATAGACTTCAACATGCCAGCAGACTTAGGTTTGGGATTTGATTTACAGCCCTGAAAGCTTCTCTGGAGACTCTTTAAAAGAAAAGCTTGAGGCTGCCGCTAAGACTGTTTTAGAGGAAAGAGTGTCCCAGGTCAGATTCCTGGCACTGGTTTCTCCTGGCTGCATCGACCCTTTGTAACTGAAAGGCTTAGGAGGAGGAAGGAGCAGAGTCGAGTTGTCCACTTCTAGTTGTGAGGAAAGTAAGACTGGCTTGGGTTAGGTAGAAAATAATTCCACAAACTGATGTATTCATTTGATAGGTCTTCAAATTAGGTCCTGTTGAGAGACAAGGTGACCAAATTCACCACACGCACTTGGGGAGTGCAGTCACCTCCCCAGACCTTCAGCTCCCTCAGCAAGTCTAGAGGGTCAAGTGTGCACAAGACTTGCCTCTGAAGTCCTAACTGCAACAATCTGTGAATCAAGGTGGAAAACCTACCACGACGCACCCTGGGTTACTTCATCTCAGCCAGTGATCACCAAATGCCACGGATACGAAGCAGACCATATTTTTCGAGAAATCAAGTATCTACCACAGCTCTGAGCAATTAAAGTGCAAGGTGAGCAATGGGCAACTCTTGTTTTGAGTGACACTGCATGAAGCAGGGGCACTGAAGGCAGAGGATACCCATGTAGTTCACCTGACTCCGGATATTGCCTTTCAGAAAGCAGCTTGTCATTCATGAAAACGTATTTCTGCCTGTTGATTTCTTAACTCTGCTGAGCTTTCCCATTACCCCTTGTCTATCACTGGGCATCCAACACGGTGTTCAATCAGTCTGAAAGTCTATCTCCCAACTTTGATTTTCTCAAGACAAAGCGTGGGCCTTTTAATATGTGCACCATGACATTGTGCCTGGGAACTTACAGATTTATAAATGTTAGTTGAATATGCTGGATGACATCTAACTTAAATGTTTATGCTCAGGTTGGCCCTGAAAGCCAAACTATGAGAGTAGAAAATCATAGTACAGCCAGGTTCTTAAGGATTTAATCAGGTCTAAGCAGAAATGATCTGTTGTTGAACAGATGGATTTGGAAACAAATCGAAGAGGCAAAATCCAACGAGGTTGAGATCTGATAGTGTTGTTGAATACCAAACAGGCACAAACCCTAGCTGCCTCTGTTGATTAGACAGTGATGAGAGTGGCACATTGCTGGGGGAGAGCCAGCCTTTGCAGAGCACATTCCCCAACTCCTACAGGAAAAGATGTCCTCAGAGTGTTATGCTGAGAAGCTGGGGAGAGGGGCACCCAACAAGGTGCTTAGCAACACTGCAAACCTGCAGGCCATGCAGATGACCCAACCCACAGCAAAAAAAGACTTTGATACCAATATATCGATTTTATTTTATTTTTTAATATACCATTATAAGCTGGAGAGATGGCTCAGCAATTAAGAGCTGTGGCTGCTCTTCCAAAGGAACCGGAGTCCATTCCCAGCACCCACTTGACAGCTAACAACTGTCTGTAATTCCAGTTCCAGAAGATCAGATGCCCTGTTCTGGTTTCTGCAGGCATTGCATGCATGTGATGCACTTACATACATGTAGGCAAAACACTCATACAAATAAATTAACTAATTTAAAAAAGGAAAGTTGGATGATACAAATAACAAAAAGAAGAGTGCTGGCCCAGTGTCTGAAGGCAGATAACAGAGAAGCACAAACAGCTCATGTGTCCGCACAGAGAAGAGTGGAGACGGACTTCATGGAGGTGGGAGATCATGGACATTCCCTTCAGTTTCCTCAGCAAAGCAGGAAATAAGAGTGCTCAGTGGGATGGGGAAGAGCTGCAAAGTTCAGAGGAAAGGAGACATGACACAACTTTTTCCTAATAAAAGGAGGACTTCTCTCCCAGTTATGAAGTTTATAAACGGACTAAGTGGAGATACCGGTAGAGATGAGATAACATATTTTCTGGGAAGGTCTTAGTTGGCATCAGATACAAACTAGAGTATTGAGGGATGACTAAGGGTTCTTTGCTCAAATATTTAGTATTTATTCTGGAAACTTGTCTAGAAGGATTTTTAGTGTTAAATATAGAATTCCTGATGTGGCATAGTAAAATAACTACATATATACAGGTGTAAATACATATAAATAGTTGTGTTTATATAGTCTAACTTATATGAGTCTTTCGAAATTCTATTTCATCAAAATATTGACAAAAATGCTTAACAAAACTGTGGTGATAAGAGACTAAATTTGCCAAGAAATGAAAAGTTAAAATTAAGCATTCTTGTCTAATAGCCTGAGGGGAATGTATTCTATTTTAGAACCACTGAAAGTCCTCAGTAATCTTGCAGTAATAATATTCATGCACTCTCGGCACTCCAGGAACTGCTGGGAAATTGCCTCATTAACCTTTATATTACCCTTGTGGGGTTGGCAAGACTTTGATGAGATTTCCATTCTCTATAGTAAGCAAAGGGAAACAAGGAGATTTGGAGAAAATTGTAAACATAGCTCAAATGTAAGTGAGTCTTGTGTTGAGTCCTGCGAGAGTCATTAGCTTGGGTAGAAGAATGAATGAATGCAAGTCTATGGATCACAAAGATGAAGCAGTCATTCTTAACTTTCATCATAGATTTCAAGAACGGAAAGTCATGTTCGAAGAAACTGTGAGAGCAAAAGGGAAGGAAAAGAAAATCTAGCGAGCACTTTCTGCTGGGCCTTTCTGAACTGTCTGCACAGAGGTGTTGGGGAAGCCAGGACTCATTACTGCGGAGACAGCAGCACAATATGAGGACTAAGGAGCAGGGCTGGAATTCTACAGCTGCTGGAGAGAAGGAAAGGAATGAAAACAAGGTATGGCAGGAGATGCTTATGTGAGGCCTGTACAGGAAGCAACACACTCTGCCCGTAAATCATGCGGCCCTGGATTGGAGCGTGTTTGGAGGGCGGGGCAGGGAGAATTGATAATTTTCTGCAAATTGTAGTCATAGTTTGACACCTAAATGGCCTTTCATGAATAGGCAGCGGCTAACATCTACTGAGAACTTATTGCTCGCTAGGCAGTTCTTTATATGTGGTAATTCCATCTTTGCTGCTTATGAGGTAAGAACTTCACTTACTCATTATACCAATTACTGAATTAAACCATGGAGGTCAAGTGGCCTGCCCAAAGTCAGTCTGATAGCCAGATCAGCCATTTATACAAAACCAAAGAGAAACTGAACAATAAGTACATAATCACTGTTGATCCAGTAAATGAATGACCCAGCAAAGAAATAACCTGGCAAGGTTCAGTACCAAGATGAAACCCAGGCAATGCTCAAAGTACTGGTTATGGCTTGAACACGAACTGTTCCCCCACAGGCTTCTGCCTAGTGACTGTCTGGGGCGGCTTAGAACCTTTGGGAGTTAGCTAGGAGAAGAGGGTCTTTGGGGCTGGGCCTTGAAGTTGGTATCTGCTTCTGGTTCTGACTGGTGTTCTCTGCTTCCTGACCTGCCAAGGAGCTGCCAGTGCTTGCTTCTCCTGCAGATGATGCTTCCCCAGCTGACATGCCTGCTGGAATGTGATAGATTGTATCCCCTGAAACCAGGAGTAAGCCTTTGCTCCCTTAAATCAAGTATTAGTTATAGTGTTAAGAAAAGTAGCTAGTACAGTGCTCAAGGAGGTAAGGGGAACATTCTGCCTGGCCTTTCACCTGCTGTTCTTCCTCCTGGGCTCCCGCTCCCCACGTCTGTGCCATTTTCATCCTGCCCCAGGTCTCAGATGTGCTCTTCTCACTAAAGCATCTTTAAAGAAAGTCTAAATTCTGTGACCCACCAAGCTTTCATCCTCTTTCCAGTCTCTTTAGTAAAAGATCAAAGCAATTAATGATCTAACCTTTAACCTCTTTACCCCCAAAAGTTGCATACCAGAAACAATTCTTAGGAATAAGGGTTAAGTGCAAAAAAAAGGGGTCCTTGGAAACATACTTCGGCTCTGTGCTTCCTGGGAGCCCTTTGTTTTCTCCCTCACTGTTATGCCCCTTGAATGGTTTTGTTTGTTTGTTTTGGGGGTTTTGTTTTTGTGTGTGTGTGTGTGTGTGTGTGTGTGTGTGTGTGTGTGTGTTTGATTGTACTTTAAGTGTGGAGTGAACTCAGGGACTCATGCTAGGCAAGTGCTGTAGCACTGAACTGCATCCCAAGCCCACAAGGAAAGCTTTAATTAATGCTTTGTACATTAGTGGGGCTGGAGAGACGGCTCAGTGGTTAAAAGCACTGGCTGCTCTAGCACAGGACCCGGGTTTGGTTTCTGGCACCCATATGGAGGCTAACAACCACCCATAACTCTAGTTCCAAGGGATCTGATGCCCTCTTCTGGCTTCCATGGGCATTGCATGACACAGGTGCACTTATATGCATGCAGGCAACACACAAACACACACATACAATAGAAATGATATTTTTAAAATGTCAGTCATAAGAAACTGATATTCATAAAATGAGGTAGACATGGATCTTTGCTACTTTTTTTACTTAACTATGAAAGCAGCAACGATTTGATTCTTATTATGGTTTAGGACAACTCTGTTAAACACTTGTGTGGTCTTTTGGTCATTTAATGCCTTTAGTGACCCCAACAGAAAAGAAATCTGAGGCTCAAGGAGTTCCTTTGACAATAAACAAGTAGAGAAGAAGAGATTCCAGTTCTTTCTCCCTAAGTCCAAAATAGGTGCTTTTGGGGCTTCAACCAGTAACCATCCACTTTCTTCTGGTGGTAGAGATGGAAACACTCATGGCCCCAGGCTCTCAAGTGCCTCCCAGAGGAGACTTTCCAGCAAACACTGTTCCAACCATAATGAAAGCTTCACTCATCTGTTACAGTAATTACAACATTTATTTCCTGCAGAGTCTTCTGTAAGTCAAGTCCCAGAGGCCTGAGGAGAGACATTTCTGTTCTGGAGTCAGGAGGGCGCATGAGCTCTGGCCCCTATTACTCCTTGTCACCGCAGTGACCCTTGAGCAAGCTAGGGAATCTTTCTTTTTCAGGCCCAAACCCCCCAGGGTCCTGAGATGAAAACAGACATTAGTACAAACACTGGAAACTTCCTAAACTCTGAGCTTTAATCCTTCCTAGGGTTCTGTGCATTGGCTCGCATCATGCCACCCCGACAGCCTCCCTCTTGCCTGGTGCAGGAAGGTTCCACTCGTGCCTGTGTCAGATGCTGCTAAGTTATTTTGTCCCAAGGAATAAATTTCATTATCTCCCCGGGCTAAGCCTCCAGGACAGGGATGTTGAGTTGGCCGGTCATGTCGAGTGCCCTAGCTGTGCCTAATTTATAGTAGAAACCCAGTTAATATCTGCTGAAAGAGAGAATAGGATCAACTCCATGAAACTGAAGAAAATAGCAAAAGGCCTTAACACCTTGGCTCAGGGGGATTTAGGAATTTTGCAAATACAGATTTTGTTTTTTAGACTTTGCCATAGATCTGTGAAAATAGAATGTCCTCTGCAGGAGTTGGTGGTTATTTTTAATCAGCATTGAACTAGGTGTGCCCGAGGCCTCAAGTTTGGCAGCTCACTGCCTTATCAAAGGACAACCTGGAGATGGGATTTGGTAAAGGGAGAAGGGCTTATTTTCATTTTTTGCTAAAACTGGGGAGAGAAAAACTTAATTTGTCTCCATTTTCTGTAGCAAAATAGGCTTCTGTCTGTCCCCCCCACTGGTTGACAGTTGTTTACTGAGCAACGATGACGGTATTTCTGAGTTAAGGCCACCCAAGTACCTTTTTTTCCCCTGCTCTGTAGCATTGTTTGTGTTATTCCCAGGCTGTATCTACTTGATTTTACTTCTTTTGCTTAATCATTTATTTGTTTGTTCATCCAATCAATAAACACTTATTGAAGGTTTATGATAAGTCAGTTGGATCCAAGTAGGTTTTTGGCTGTAAGAGGAAATGTTCCCTGAAGTTATAACTCTAGATCACTGGTCAGGTGTTTTCACTCAGTGTGACAGGCAGTTTATGGTGGTGGTAGAGAACTATGGAGGAAGGAGACACAGGGATGAGCTGAGGCTTGGCCCCTTGTCAATATTACCATATAATTCTGCCTTTGGCAGTGAATGAACTCTGAGGGACTGTCCAGATTCCATTTTTTTGGCCACAAGTGTGGGTGGATAAAATATTGTGTGCGACTAGGCTTAGAACCTAGTGCTTTTTAATTTCAGATATTTTTTGGTGGGGGGGCCAGTGCTACAACTTGTGTCTCCCCAAGTCTCACGAGTTAAAGGCTTACCTACCAGCTTATGCACTGTTGGGGAGTGGAAGAAATTTTAAGAGGGGGTCACAGACGAGGCATCCTTTGAAGGCAGTTTTGGGAACCAGGCCCCTTCATCCGTCTCTTGTTTTGCTTCCTGGCGCCATGAGTTGAGTGACTTCTTGGCCGCCCACTGACCATCATGATGTTCTGTTTTGCTACAGGCCCAGAGACAACAGGGCCAGGGAAAACGCACTGAGGCCCCCCGAGAGCAGGAACTCCTTTCTGAAGCCTGGTTTGCTCAGGTGCTGTCAGAGATGAGCTGACTAACACAAATATTATCTAATTTAGAGTGGTTCCCTGGAGCCTGAGTGGGAAGACTCATTTAATCTCCAGAGTTAGTCTACTCTTGTCATGCTACTTACTATCTTTCTGGCTGGATAGTACAATTATTAATCACAGCCGAAATGCGTATTAGAACTGCGATAGTGCATATGTGTGGTGGCTAATCGTCATCATGGTCGTGACTGGATTAAAATCCCCTAGGAGACACACATTTGGGTGCACCTGTGAGAGCGTTTACAGAGAGGGTTAAATAGGAGGGAAGACTTTCCCTGAAGACACCGTTCTGTGAGCTGGGGTTCTGGACTGAATAGAAAGACAAAAAGGAGCCAACAAGGTGAGCAGCAGCACTCATGTCTCTGCTTCCCAATGGTGGATGCAGGGCGACCAGCACCTCCTGCTCCTGCCATCAGTGCTGCCCATCGTAATGGACTACATACCCTCTTAGCCATGAGTCAGAATTCGTCCTCCTCCCCTTCAGCTGCTTCTGTGGGTATTTTGTCACAGGAACCAAGAGAGTGACTGAGACAGTGTGCTAATGTTTTCTTCCTGGTTGTCAAAACTGCCACAGAGGTACACAGGCAAGAGAGCACCTTTGTGCTTAATAGACCTGCCTTTGCCAAGAGCTGGATATGTCTACGGTCACCGGGGCCATCTTGGTGCCTCTGCAGAAGAATATATTCACCTTCTCTGATGGCTCTCAACCTTTTTTGCAGATAAACTGCAGACCTTCAGGGTTTCTTGTTCTTTGTTTTGGTTCCTTGACATCAACTTAGAAGAAAGGCCAACAGATGTATCTGCAAGGATGTGTCCTTTAGACTTCCTAACTGTGGTGCCCCATGCTGTCAATCATTACTGTAGCTAAGTCCCAAATGTATGCCACCTTTCCTCTCGGGTAGGTTTAGCTTACGGTTAACCACCCCTTTCCCTTGAGCATCTCTTACTCGGAAACAGTAGAGCTGGGAACCTCAGCATTGTCCCTGAGTCACCCGTATTAGGTTAACCTGGGGGATGTGGGCAGAAGACTTACACCAGGCCAGCACACTGAGTGGATCCCTGCCATGTGCCCTCATGATAGCCATACACACGGAGCTCTGAGAATGATATGTGTGGATCAGGGAAGGCAAACTCTAACTCTGTGACAGGTGTTTTATCCTTCGTGGGATTACTTCCTCTCCCTCAGTTTTAGCTTTTGTAGGAAAAAAGTCACCGAAGAGCTTCTTGCGCCAAGCAGGTGCTTCACAGAGCTGCTACCTGAAGCTAGGTGCTACAGAAGACAGACGGCTTAGCCAATAACTTAATTCCATCACTTTAATTTTTTTCCTAATACCTATCCAACTTCCTTTCAATGAGGTTTCCCTACAGATCATCAGTGGGGCTCAGCCTTGGCTACTCATTACAGTCACCTGGGGGAATTGGGGCATCTAGGAAACCCTGACCTGGGTCCCAGACTAATTCTATTATAATCATCGGGCTGGAGGGCATCTGGTGTTTTAAAAAAAATCCCTATTCCCCTAGCTGATTCCCCTGCATGCCTGGTCCATTTTCTCTCCATTCTCTTTCTGTGTGTGTGTGTACTTAGTAACTGGATTGCACCTCTAAGCTTTGCTTTGCTGGGGGAGGAGAGCATGCAGCCACACTAGCCAATTCACCTGCTGTTCTTGTTTTGTTCTGTTTTGAGACAACGTCTTCCAAGTAGCTCTGACTAGCCTGCTACTTCATATTCAGCCCAGGCTGGCCTTGAACTCACAGCAAGCTTCCTACCTTAGCCTCCTGAGTGCTAGAATTACAGGTGTGTGCCACCATGCCCAGTTATCTGTTATTTTTCAAAAGTGTGGGTTCTAGGGTCCATCCTATTGATTGGAAAAGCAGGCACCAAGGCCCCTGGACATGAAGGCACCCGTGGTGGGGCCATGGGACATGTGCTTGAGCAGCGTTCAGTAAACAAAAGGGGAGAAGGAGGTTTGCCCAGGCAGGAAGCTTGCAGCCCACACTGACGGAGGCTCTGCCAGAGAAACGGCAAGTAAACACCAAGCTTTACCATGGGAAAGGAGGAAGTTTGCCTTCAATCCCCTATGCAGACTCTAAGACAAAAATCAACCAGCCTGTCAGCCAATGCCGATACATACGAAAAGGATGGCAGGGGGTGACAGGGACTCCAGGCCTGGCGCTGGAGTTGCTACTGGGCTCAGCGCTCTTCCTCCTAGTGTGTCAGTGAGGGTTTTCTAGAGAAACAGAACGGAGAGCAGGAATTTATTAAATCAGCTTATGTTGAAATAGTAACAACTGTCTCACACCTGAGAACCCAATACTTGCTGGGTCCTTGAGGCCGGGTGCCTCAGCAGGTGGAGTAGTTCCACAGTGGCCCTCTCACACAGTGAGGCAGAGAATCCTGTAGTGGTTCGGTTCCTGATGGCGGGTGCCTCAGCAGTCACAACCTGGCGCTGAAAACCCAGAGAGTTTCTGGAGAGCCACCGGTCTTTAGTCAAAGATGGAAGCTTGGAAATGCTCGTTCTGATGTCAGTGAAGGAGTGGGGGGGGGGCGGCAGCAACAACAGGATGAATTAACTTGGCAGTTGAGAAGGAAAGTCAACAAGCCATGTCCCTTTGATCTGGGGTGCTACCAGAAGGTGCTACCCACACTTGGGGTGAGTCTTCCCACATCAGTTGAGGGAATTAAGACAAGTCCACCAATTGAGGCTCCCGTCTCTGGGGATTCTAATCTGGCAGGTTGCCCCTAAACTTTGCCCACCACGGGTGTGAACCCGGCTTCCTGCTTTGCTTTGCAGTCTCGGCCTTTTCCGTGGTTACAGATCCCTCGGCTCCTCTACCCACAGGGTACATTAATTCTTCAGAGCTCCCAAGTGCTAAACTTCTGAATACACAAAGAGTCAAACCACCCTTTGTTCCAATTCCAAATTTTGCAGCAGAAGAATTTAATGGTCTTAGGTCAGGCATCTCTCGTGGCCATATAATTATTCCCTCTATGGTCCAATGCTAATTTTATGTGCAGTTATTTTATTTCCTTCAGATGGTGGGACAATTGGGCTATAAAATGTCATAAGAAGCTGAGTGTGGTGGCACATGCCTGTAGTCCCAGCACTCGGGAGGCAGAGGCAGGTTGATCTCTGTGAGTTCAAGGCCAGCCTGGTCTACATAGTGAGTTCCAGGCCAGCTGGGTCTACAGAGAGACCCTGTCTGAACCCTGTAGTAGGGTGTGTGCTCTTCCTCCAACATCTCGTTTTTTCCATGATAAATTAGTATTCATTGATCAGGGGAATTGTCATTCATCAGTTCTCTGACAGATAGCCTTCTGTGTAGATAAATGACGTGGAGTGCAGAGCATAGCATTATAGCAACAGCCATTCACCACGGATATAAAAGGCACAACATAGGAACCTGTTTGTGTGCATGGATGTGTGTGTATACTCACCAGGTCAATCTACAATGTGACATTACACAGATTTGGATAGTAAAGATCTCCAAGTTCCTAGCTGTGGGATAGGAGCAGCCCAACATAAGATAGGGATAAAGCTTCTTTATGTGTGAGAACGGCAAAACAGTGCATGTGAAGTGCTAGGCAAAGTCTCAGGGGACTTTGTAATCACTCAAAGTAACTTAACTGTTTTAATTTTTCCTATTAAGGGGCCTGTCTTGGTCCTTAACTGTCAGGATTTACAGAGGCTCTGCTTCACGGCCTTATTATGAAGGGGTCTCAATTCAGGATGAATTCTTTTTTTTTTTTAAGTATGGCACGCTTCACAAATTTGTGTATCATCCTTGTGAGGAGCCGTGCTCATCTCTGTGTAGTTCCAATTTTAATAAAGGTGTTGCCGAAGCAAGCACTCAGAATGAATTCTTAAAGAGAAAAATTCTTACTCCATTTCTACTCTCTGGCACAGCACATCAAGGTCACAGGCTACAGATTCATTTTCTTTAGACCCAAGGACAGAGTGAAAGAGGAGGTAAGAGAGCCGTTTGCCGATTGGTGACTCTGGCATCAGGCTGGTAATAGGTAAGCATTATTGAAAAAGCTTCACTTTGCCCTACACCTAAAGTGATGAAACCAACGGATGGAGGTTATAACCTTTTTGATGGTCAACACTGGGGACATACGGGACAGAGTGTGAGTTCCAGACTGCACACGGGGCTCTTGAGTACATGACCCTCCTAGAGGTCATTCTCCCCTCTCTGGCTTCGGTTATTGGAGAGGGGGAAATAAATCAGCACTTTTTTATTCTCGGTCACAGGCAGACACTGGACCATGTGCTGTCTGCAGTGTTATGTAGGATACAAGTCTGTGTCTATAATTCAGATATTAGCTCCATTTTATACATAATTGTGTTTTCATGATTTTAGCTTAAGAATTTTTAAAGCCACAACAACAAAACTATGGTTAAATCTAGATCTGTTTTCTTCCAATGTCTGTGCTCTTTTGACTCTGACATGCTTTAACAGAGGGACAAGTATCTGTGACCTGTGGCATTCTTTGGAACTTCATTTACATTTGTGGAAGAAAATCTTGAGAAACTTGATTTAAAAAACCAACAACTTGGAACAGCCTTGGCGCTTAAAACAAACACCAAGCCAGGGTATGGTGGCGCACCTTTAATCCCAGCACTGGAAGGGAGGCCAATCTCTGTGCAGTCCCAGGCTAGCCTGCTGTATATAACAAGTTCCAGGTTAACCAGGGCTACAGGGAGACCCTGTCTTAAAGAAACCCAAACAAAACAAAGCAAAGCAAAACAAACAAAACAAAAATCACCATCAGCATTGTATATACAGGATTAGTGGCACAAAGTCGCATCTTCTCACTGTGAGATCCTAGGACCTGGATCCAGCTCTGCTCCCTGGGGTTGAAGCTGAATGCAAATGAACAGAGGCCTCTGTCCCAGACTCTGGACCTTGTCACTTCTCGATGGAGCACTCTGGGGCCCTTCGTGTGATTTGTCCTTTGACACTTTCATATTTGTGTAACAGTGTCCCAAAGCTCAGGAGCAGCTGGGACAAGCAGGCTGTAGTAGTGGCTGCTGTGTCTGTCCTTGGCCCTCATCATTGCCACCCTTGTGGAGGTGTCCAGTCGCAAACACCTGTGGCTCTGCCTTCAGCCTTTCTCTTGATTCAAGCTGGGGTCAACCAGAAGCAAATTAAGTACTTTGCTAGCAAATTAATTCTCCGGAAACAGCTCTTGCCAGTGACGGGTGGGAATTTTAAGATAAACGAAGAGTCCTTTCCTTTTAGGGTAGGAAACCCCAGAGCTAACTCACTGTTCCCCTACCTTCCCTGGCAGGATTAAACCCTAGTTTCCAAGAGTGGTAACAACACTCACTTGGTCTCTTTTCTTTCATTGTCTTACTTTCCCATTTCCCTGTCAGTACTTCTTGAACCAAATACTTTTATCTGGATCGACACAAGACAAGGAAGAGAGGAGACTGGGAGTCCAACAGTGCTCCATGAGGACTCTCTGTGAAGTCAGGAGGGACAGCAGGAGGAAGTTAGAAGTTCCCAAGAAGGGGGACCTAGATTTTGCTAAGGTTGAAGAAATGGTCTGCTTGAGCCAGGGGTTCAGACAAAGAATGTTCTTCTAGTCCTAGTATATAATCACATTGATTAGTGAAAGGATACTAATTAGCATCCTTTTTTACCTCCAATCTGAACATTTCATACATACACATAATATCTTTTGATCAAATCCACCCCAATTCTTTCTCTCCAGTTGCTCCTGTAACCCCCTCAGCACTTTTTCTTCCCAACCTTACATGCTCTGTTCTCTAAATCCACTAAATCCACTTAGTGCTGCCTATATGTGCATTGACATAGAACCATCTACCGGAGCATGGGTAGCCTCTTGTGTCTCAAATTCCTGTAGAAAACGGATTCTCCCTTCTGGTGCTGAACAGCTTCACTTGTCAATTTAACACACCTGGGAAGAGGGAACCTTAGTTGAGGAGTTTCCTCCATCAATCAGCTTGTGGCCATGTCTGTGAGGCATTTTCTTGATTGCTGAGTGATATGGGAGGGCCCATCCCACTGTGGGTGGTGTGACCCCTGGGCAGGTAGTCCTGTGTTGTATAAGGAAGCAGGCTGAGCATGGGCCACAGAGCAAGTCAGTAAGGAGCCTTCCTCCAAGGTCTGTGCTTCAGCTCCTGTCTTAGGTTCCTGCCCTGTCTTCCCTCAGTGATGATCTCTGATCAGGATGTGTAAGTCAAATGAACCCTTTCCACCCCAAGTTGGTTTGGGTCAGTGTTTTATCACAGCAACAGAAAGCTGACTAGGACAGAAATTGGTACCAGAGAATGGGGTATTGCAGGGAAGGACCTAACCATGTTGTTTTGGGGACTTTGGAAGAATTTGGAACTTTGGGCTGGAAAAGTGGTTGTATGCCTAGAGCTTAAGGAGCTGTTCTTTGGGAACTAGGATGATAAGAACAGCGAGAGACATGTAGAATAGAGGCCTGGCTTGTGAAGTTTCAGATATTTTGAACTGAGAATTTGTGATTTGTGGTCTGCTGGGGCTGAAGAAGTAGCTGTGATTAAGAAGAGATCATGCCCTCTGGGAGCCAACCGACTCCTGATGCCAGGCAGGGGGCATGAAGGAGAGGACCTGGACTTCAACCTGTGCCATCACTATTTCTACAACTATGAAAGCAAGAGGATTTTATACTGCTCCACAGTGCTCAGCAAGGACATCTGGAGGAAACGGGAGGTGGTACCTTCGCTCCCCATGCTGCTGCCCTGGGGCTTGGGTCCTGGAGCCAGGAAATTCCTCTGGAGGGGGTACTTAGGACAAGGAGGAATCTCATGGCCACTGAAAAGCTTGGGGCAGGAATTATGTGACTGCATGTGGAGTGGCTTCTCCATACAAGAACAGTGGGTGGGCCCCTGGTCAAAGTGATGGCCATTCCAGACAGCACTCCCAGCCTGGAAGCCAGTAACCCAGCATTAGCCACTACCCTGGTCATCTGGGTCAGCCCAAGACCCAGGCCTACTTCGGTCTGAGAGCCCCAGTGACTTGGAAGGTGAAGAAATCGATGTCATAACAGTGGAGAAGAGACAGTCTCTGGACATACAGAAGCCAGTCACCATCATGGTGTGAGCAGGCCCTCTAGACCCCTGCAAGAAATTTCCACATTTCAGTCCATCAGCAACAGTATAACTATGCTACCTGATTTCCTCCAGAAAGTTGCCCTCGAGAAGAGGCTCTGGAGAAAGAAGCTCCCAAGGAGGATGAAGTTGTGAGTCCCCCACCTGTAGAAAGCCAGTCCTGCCACCCCAAACCCGTCAGTTCTGATACTGAGGATGTGACCAAAGGGAAGAACCATCACTTCTTGGAATGAAATTGATGGAATGACCTCCACTCAAGGTTCTTGGCCCTGAGGGACCAGGTACTCACCCTGGCCAGATGCTCTAAGGCCCCCAAATCAGTGATCCTAAGTAAGGCCTTAGAAAACTTGCAGGCCCTAGTCAGGGCTGAAAAGTAGGTGGCTACCCAGAGAAGGCGGCTCCAATGTTAGCAGCAGCAAGTGCAGAAAAGAATTTCATACCTCACTGGCTACTAACTGACCAAAAAGCCTGACTTTTCTGTCTTACAGGCACAAGTTTATTTTTCAACTTCCCTCTCCCTTTTAGTAATTTGCACACTTCGGTTACAGCGGGGCAATCATAAACAGATCCCAGAATGCATTGCAGCCAGTGCACACACAGTAAGGGCATACATTCTTGGAAACCTTGAAACCCAGCTCTCCCTTTTCCCTGACTCATGGGAGTGTTGTGTGCTCTCTGGTGCATCTAGCTTCTTAGCAGGCAGCTGACTGAGGAGCCTTGGGGTCTGCCTAGTTCACCAGCTCCAAAGGAAAGTCTGACAGATGCTATGCAACAGGTGGTGGGCGATGTCGGGGCCTGCAGCCCGCTTGAACTCTCACACTGTGCTGGAAATTTAGGCTAGGAAAGGATGCTGCTCCCACTGGTGTCTCTAGGGGTGGTACAAGGACAGCTGGGCTGAAGCTCCTTTTTCCAGGAGAGACACAAGCTGTTCAAGTTGAAGACAAGCTTGCAGACTTGATCAGTGTGGACTGTACCTCACTGTCAGACACTCACTGTACAGGAGCTGAGGAGTGGAAACCTTTAAGATGTATTAGGATGTTGGGCACACCCCTCCCCAATTCTCAATGTGAAGACTTTGAGAACATGTAAAGAACTTGGCCTATGGATTCTTTGTCTCAGAGTCCTCTGGGCCTTCACAGAGAGGGACCTTTCAGTCCTCACAGTGACTTTCTTGTTTCTTTCTGCCTTTGCTCTGCAGTGGGCACTACAGCTTCCTTTCCCACAGACCAGAAATATTTCCTCAAGACCGAAGGAAACAGGTCCTAGCCTGGGCCCCGAGGAAGGTTTGGAGTCTTGGCTCATGAACTTGTTTCCTTGTCCAAGTGTTTTCTGTGGGTCATTTTAGGCCCATCTTGGAACCTTTCCTCAAGGTAGATATAAGGCAACTGAGAAGGAAGTGTTGTACCACGCCATCCTTCCCACCTGCCTCACATCTCAATTCTTGACTCGGAAGTTTTGCTGGAAGCCTGCAGACCCCTCCTCAAGTAACTCGAAGGAGTTTGCTGGCTCTGCAGCACCAGCCTGGTTCCCTGCCAACCTGACTTGAGTCAGATCCTTTTCCCAGAATCTGGGCCTTACTGCAATTCAGTGGAGAGCCACTTGGATTCATCCAGTGTCATAGAAGGTAGACTTACTTCCTGGTGGATTGGAAAGGTGCCTCTTGGAGCTCTGCTTAGCCAACCATGATAGATTTTGTCCCAGCTGGATTGTACAGATCCAGGTGAAATCTAGATGCAGCCGTCAGTCTAGGAAAGCCACCCAACCTGGCAGCAGTCATGTGGGCAACCTTAAGAACTAAGCCCTGCTTGGAAGAAGACCCAGCCCTTCCAGAACTCTATCCAGGAGGGCAGATTCCTGATGGCTCTGGGTTGTGTGTGTGTGTGTGTGTGTGTGTGTGTGTGTGTGTGTGTGTGTCGGGTGGGGGGTGACAGTAAGTACTGTCCATGACAGTCTCTCTAGGATTGCTTCTGGCCTCAGAGAGCCCAGGTGGACGTCTTGGAAACAGCTGCTCTACCTTCTGGAGTGGGATTTTCAGGCACCAACAGACTTGTAGAGCTGTCTGTAGAGGACAAGTACAGAGCAGACTACTGAGTTTTCACCTGAATAGCATGTGTTTTATAAACTACTACTGGGTGATATGCTGGGGGGAAATCTCTGTTTATAATATTGTATTTTTGTATGCTTTTAAGTGGTGTTGTTTTTGTACAAGGGAAAAAACCACTTCTGTTGCAAGGGTCTAATTTATTTTGAAAATCAAGAATTTTGTATTTAGTTGTGATTATTGATTTTAAACTGTTGCCTTCTGTCTATGGAGGTGAGAAGAAGGTGTTGGATCCCCTGGAACTGGAATTATACATGGTTGTTAGCCTCCCTGTGGGTGCTGTGATTCCAACTTGGATCTTCTGCAAGAACAGTCAGTGCTCTTAACCACTGGGTCATTTCTCCAGTCCAATGTTATGGTTTAATAGTGATGTGTTTGTGTATTATGTTGGCAAGGGATCAAATGTGCTGGATAGATTCAGTTGTCAGCTAGACATACTTGGGAAGAGGGAGCCTCATTTGGGGGAATTTCCTCCATCAGTTGGCATATGGGCACGTCTGTGAGGCATTTCCTTGATTGTTGAATGGTATGGACAGCCCACTGTGGACAGGTGGTGCTGGGTTGTATAAGAAAACAGGCTGAGCATAGACCAGAGAGCAAGCTAGTAAGCAGTGCCCCTACCAGTTTCTTGACCCCCATGGGTACTCCAGTCATATCCAAACATTCAAAGCTAGCATCACTCAGAACGATAATTTCTAGATCCATTCATTTATCTTTAAATTTCATGATTTTATTTTTCTTAATAGCTGAACACTATTTCATTGAATAAATGTACTGCATTTACACTATCCATTCATCGCTGATGGACAGTCCTAGCTTTCTGAAATAGAGCAGTAATGAATGTGGATGATCAAGTATCTCTGTAGTAGGGCATAGAGTTATTTGCCCAAGAGTGGTATAGCTGGCCTGGAATTTGCTATGTAGAGCATCCCTCCATCTCACGGCAACCTGCCTGCCTCTGCCTCCCAAGTGCTAGAATCAGAGGTGTGAGCCACCACACCTGGCTATTTGTAGTTTTTGATGAACTCCTATACTGGTTTTCATAGTGGCTGCACCAATTTGCACTCCCACCAACAGAGAATGAGTGTTCTCCTTTCTCCCTGTCCACACCAGCATCTGATTCCTTTTCTTTTTTGTTAATCTTAGCCATTCTGACTGGGGTAAGATGAAATCCCAGAGTAGTTTTAATTTGTATTTTCCTCGTGGCTAAGGATGTTGAACATTAAAAAACTATATCTCAGCCATTTGTATTTATTTTCAGAACTTTCTGTTTAGTTCCATGCCCCCCATTTTTAATTGGAAGGAAGCGAGGCTTGGTGAGAGTCTAGAAAGAACAAGAATGTCCCACGGGTGGCTTTATCTCCATGCTTTTCTGATGTTTGTGTGAACTTGTTTCACTCTGCTAAACAGTCCCCTCCCTGCTGTGCAGGGTATATGGCAGGAACATGACTTTCTTAAATACTTACAAGGCACATTTCCTGAATTTACAGAGTCTGCTTCCAGCCATTTGGTCTTATTTCATTTATGGTTTCAAATGTTGGGTCAGATCAAATGATTGGCACAGGTGGGCACACCCCCTGTCCCGGGCTGCTTGTCACAAACATGACTCTTGGGATTCACTTGCTGCTGTTTCATTTTCTTAAATTATGTGCATATATGTGTGGGGGGTATGCGGACATACACATGCAGGTGCCTTCCTATTCCAGAAAAGGGTGTTGGATCCCCTGGAGCTGTAGTTACAGGCAATTGTGAGCCACCGGGCATGGGTGCAGGGAGCTGAATTCAAGTCCACTGCAAGACTAGTATTTATTTTTAAGCACTGGGCCATCCTTCCAACCCCTGGAGTCTATTTGTATTAAGGAAAATTTCCTCAGAAAGTTTGGGAGAGGTTGTTAACGAGTAGACTTGACAGACCCACCAAACTGTGTAACCTTCAGAGGGAGAGCCTATGACCTTGTCACTTTGCTTTCCTGGGCTTCTATTTTTTTCCTTTCATCACAAGGGTTAGGACTAGATGTTGCTTAATGGTCAATTCCATCTTCAGTTTGAGCATTCATGAACTTTGTGTCCTTCTTTTTCACATTCTGTGACATTTGTAGAGCCTGACACCATTTCTAGTCCCTACTGGGGGGACATCTTTATAGAAGAGCTGTCATGCTTGAGAAGGACTTTTTCCCACTCATCTTGACCAGACTTAGGTTCCTTCTGGAAAGTAGGTGCAGACTAAGGGACCAGACGGAGAACCTCAGGGGTCAGACAGAGAGCCCTGTTGAGTCCTTCGGTTTCATTTTTCCTCTGCACAGAGGAGGAACTGCAGATGTCCTGTAGGGGGAGGTATATGATCAGAGCAGGCTGGACCTGTTTCTCTTCTGTGCTTTACATATGCTTTACCTGGTCAAATAGCAGTAGATGGCTCATTTGCTTTAATGATGAACAGGACCCTAGACAATAGAGCCAGGCAGAGAGTCAATCAATAACCTTCTCCTCAGTTAAACTTTCTCAGTTCCACCCATTTTCTACTTTCATGCCCCAGTACACCGAAGGTTGCTGTGGTACACTGCTCAAGGCTGCAGTCCCCTGGGGGCTGCTCACACACCTTGACTTTGCCCAGATGAGTGAGCAGGGCTTTGGAGCTGTACTGCTCTACTTAGACCTGGGGTCACTCCTGTCCCCTCCCACCACCAAGGGTATCCTTTCAGCAGGACAAATTACTGTTGGCCTTCTGTATCAGAAAGCCAAACATTGCAGGGGCTCAGCATTTCCCCAAGATTCCCCAGACCGTGGGACAGACAGATGCTATCGTGACATTCACGTGTGAACACACACCCGGTTTAGGAGTTCGGAGTCATAGTAATTCTTATCAAGAACAAAGCCGCCGTATTTACAGAGCCCTTCCTATTTCTTCACCCCCTCATTCCTATTTTCTCAAACAACTTTGTGAGAGGAGGGAGCGCTTTTGTGTATGACGAGCCTTCTCTGAGGGCTCATGGAGGGAGCTGCCGATGGCTGGAGAGGCTTGCTGAGCATTATTCGCCCATCTATTTTGAAATAGTAGCTAAAGGAGCTTTCACAAATGAATTTTTTTGGAACTTGCTCTGTAGACCAGGCTGGCCTCAAACTCACAGAGATCTGCCTACCTCTGCCTCCGGAACGCGGGGATTAAAGGTGTGTGCCACTATGCCTTGCACAACAAATGTTTTTTTTACATTGTAGCTATTTCGATGTTTTCTTTTTTGGTTTCTGAATTGTGTAGCACATTCAGAAAGACTTCTGTACTTCATGCTCATATTTAGAACAAGTTCCCTGGTGGGGATATATCTTAGTGTTAGAGCCCTTGCCTAGCATGTCCCAGTCCCTGGAGGTTCAGTCTCTAGCACTGTAAAACAAAAACAAACACCAAACTAAAAAAAAGAGAGACCAAATCTTTCTCTTTCTTTCTTTCTTTCTTTCTTTCTTTCTTTCTTTCTTTCTTTCTTTCTTTCTTTCTTTCTTTCTTTCTCTTTCTTTCTTTCTTTCTTTCTTCCTCTTTCTCTCTCTCTCTCCCTCCCTCCTTCCTTCTTTTCTTTCTTTTCTTTTTTTTTTTTTTTTGGTCTTTTTGAGACAGGGTTTCCCTGTAGCTTCAGCCCTGGAACTCACTATGTAGACCAGGCTAGTCTGGAATTCACAGAGATCCACCTGCCTCTGCCTCCCGAGTGCTGGGATTAAAGGTGAACGCCACCACACCCAGCTGCTGCCAGCTATATTTTAAATTATCCCAATGTGAGACTAAAAGTCAGATTTACAAACGTGAACTATTCAGGAAGAAACTATTTGATATGCTTGAATACATTTACAGTTATAAAATTATGTCCTTGATGAGGAAATGCAGAGAGGAACTAAGAATAAAATTTAGCATATAACTTGCCAGGTACCCCTCCAATTCCAGCACTTGGAAGGCAGAGGCAGGTGGATCTCTGTGAGAGCAAGACCAGCCTGGTCTAAACAGTGAATCCCAGGCCAGCTGGGGAGACCCTGTTTCCACTCCCCTGTTCCTCCTCCAATCTATCACATCATTTCAGTATTTAAGACAGCTATAGCAGTAGTCAGCGTATATGAAAATTCCACAGACATTTAACATTTCTAAAAAGCTGTTTTGCATTTTCTTTTGATATCAGTAGAACGACACAGATTGACAGGTAAGAATCTGAGGAGATTTCCTTCTCTAAGAGGCAATGTTTAGGGACGTTCTCAGTCCTCTGTGCAGGCAGGTGGTTTAGCCCATGTCTGTTATTTCGGAGGGGAGGGGTCAGCCCTCTGCCCATGCATGGTTTTGGCGCAGATGAAGAGACTCACTGATGTGGTGCTGTGAAGTGTTCTGTAGGGAATGGGCAGACTTCCACATTTCCTTCCCTTCAAGATATCCTTTGGCTCCTAACAGAATTATGAAGTCACATAGGTCTGAGTTCCCTTTCAGCTCTGCAACTGATCACACCACTTCCTGTTTACTTACACTAAATGATTTTGGAGCAATCTGTGAACCAGGGAGGGTATTGAGGGGTGGCCTTGATGCCCTCTTTATATTTATCAGTCCCCCAAAGCCAATCTTCAAACCCACATAAACTGACAAAATCAAGGGGCTAAAAAGCCACTGGAATCCAGGACGGTAGTTTCAGCAGTCGGATGGGAAGCTCTGTTCCTCACAACCTCCTTACAGAACACCACCACAGCACTATCTCTGTTGGATATCAATAACCCTGGGATGGTTGTCATAGTTTCCTAATTTCTGCCAAAGTCCAGCAAGAAAAAGCAGATATTTTTCTGATAGCAACACTAAAAATGTTAGTTCAAAGAATGTTCTAAGTAGTATGAAGAACGTAGTTTTTCTTCCCTCCCTCTCTCCCTCCCTCCCTCCCTCCCTCCTTCTCTCTCTCTCTCTCTCTCTCTCTCTCTCTCTCTTTCTTTTTCTTTCCTCTCCCCCCAACTCTCTCTGAGACAGAGTACCCCTATAGCCACAGCTGGCCCCAAACTTACTATGTAGAGCAGGCTGACCTCAATCTCACAGAGATGGCCCACTTGTCTCTTAAGGCTGGCACCACCACGCCGTACTGTAATGTGCTTCTTATTTATTTCTTCACTCGAATTCATTCAGAAAAGATAAGCTTGTACCTATTAAGAAATATTGGTTTGCAAAAATAGAGAGCCCACTTCAAACTAGTTCAACAATACAATATTTATTGACTTATTTAACTGGAAAGTTCTGATGAAGGGTAGGTTTGGGTTGATTTTGCGGGGGGTTCAGAAATGTGTTGGTCTTTATAGAGTGTTGGCTTTACCCTTTGCTGGCTAACTTGCACACCACACACGGCCTTCTGTGAGATCACCAGTGCTGCCTTGCTCTCTTGGATTGGATCAGGTGAGGTCAATGGTCTATGGACTGTGTTGCAAGGAATGGAAAGCACTGAGTGGGAAGGTGGGGGAGAGACAGAGGGAGAGGGAGACAGACACAGAGACACACACAGAGAGAGAGAGAGAGAGAGAGAGAGAGAGAGAGAGAGAGAGAGAGAGAGAGACGAGAGAGAGGATGAATATGAGAGTCTAGTCCTTTCAGGGTGTGTGAAGGCAGAAGGCATACTGGGTCAGCAGACAACAAATGTCCCTGCAAAATGTGTGCTTCACTGTATGGGAAATAAAATCCTGAATCAGAGCATTTACTGCTCCCAAAACCTCACACAGGAAGTGGGAGCTTTTCTGAGTGCCTGTACATCAGTACACTTCCTCCAGCATTAGCTAACTTTGATGCTGTAATGAAAGCTTTGTGAAGGAGCACAGTGGTGCTCTTCAGGACTCCATGGCCACTGCAACCCTAGAATGACAGCACTTATAGAATGGAAAAACCCGCGACATATGAAGCCAAAGAGTGGTTAAGCAGAGGACGCACCGAAGCATAAGGAGTACTAATTCCTTCCACCCGAGTCCATTTATCATCTTCATTTCTAGCAAGCTTCTCAATTTGCCTGTGGAAGAAAAAAAAATGAAACATTGTGCCCTTTCTTCCTAAGGTCTCTGATTTCAAGTTTTTCCTGGGTATTTGTGGGACTCCTTTGACTTGCCTTTTACTTAGAGCCTGTCATTGTGGTAGGCTGATTGGTGACTCCCTAGAGGCGGCCTCACTGGAATCCTAACTGTGAATGTTACATTATAAGGCAAAAGGACTTTGCAGATGTGACTAAATTAAGGATTTTGAGATTATTTTGGATTAACCAACTGGGTCTGGTGTAACTGTGGAAGTTGCAGTAGTCTTTATAAGGCGGAGGCCGGAAGGCTGAAGAAGGAGGAAGTGGAACCACAGACAGGGAAACTGGGGCAATGTGCTTTGAAGCCAGAGGAAGTGGTCCAAGAGCCAAGCCATGCAGGTAGTCTCTCAGTACTGGGAAAGACCAGGAAACCCATTCTCTTCTGAGCCTTCCACAAGTCAGCAGCCCTGTCTGGTCTTTGCTTTTTAGCCCCTTAGAATATATTGCAAACTTCTGACTTCCAGAACTTTAAAAGAATGTGTTGCTTTAAACTACCACATTTATGATCACTTGTGACAGCAGTGAGGGAAAATAATACAATCACCGTGCCATTTCCAGACTCATGTCCTTGATCTCCGCTCTGCAGCTGCCGTAGAGAAATCTGACCATTGAAAGCTTTTCCCAGGTCCCTCACAAGTTCAAACTCCTTCACAAGTTGCCTTCCTCTGCCTCAGCACTTCTTGACCCCACCCTTCGTCTTCCCTTTCTCCTTCCTTTGACTGATTCACACTTAAGACCCTGGGCTTTTTGCACATGCTGCTCCTCTGTCTAGAAGGGGTACCTACTTCATTCTCTCTAGTAAACTCTCATTCTGCCAGCATCTCCTGGACTATGAAGACTTTGGAGCTGCCCTGGATGGGCTGCCTGGATGGGCTGTCCTGGATGGGCTGTCCTGGATGGGTTTGTCCTGAATGGGCTGTCCTGAACGGGCTGTCCTGGATGGGCTGTCCTGGATGGGTTTGTCCTGGATGGACTGTCCTGGATGGGTTTGTCCTGGATGGGTTTATACTGGATGTCCTGGATGGGTTTGTCCTGGATGGGCTGTCCTGGATGGGCTGTCCTGAATGGGCTGTCCTGGATGGGTTTGTCCTGGATGGACTGTCCTGGATGGGCTGTCCTGGATGGGTTTGTACTGGATGTCCTGGATAGGCTTGTCCTGGATGGACTGTCCTGGATGGGTTTGTCCTGGATGGGCTGTCCTGGATGGGTTTGTACTGGATGTCCTGGATGGGCTTGTCCTGGATGGACTGTCCTGGATGGGTTTGTTCTGGATGGACTGTCCTGGGTGGGTTTGTCCTGGATCGGCTGCCTGGATGGACTATCCAGGATGGGTTTGTCCTGGATGGGCTGCCTGGATGGACTGTCCTGGATGGGCTGCCTGCTGGATGGACTTTCCGGGGTGGGTTTGTCTTGGAGCGGCTGCCTGGATGGACTATCCAGGATGGGTTTGTCCTGGATGGGCTGCCTGGATGGACTGTCCTGGATGGGCTGCCTGGATGGACTGTCCTGGATGGGCTGCCTGGATGGACTGTCCTGGATGGACTGTCCTGGATGAGTTTGTCCTGGATGGGCTGTCCTCGATGGGTTTGTACTGGATGTCCTGGATGGGCTTGTCTTGGATGGGCTGCCTGGATGAACTGTCCTGGATGGGCTGCCTGGATGAACTGTCCTGGATGGGCTGCCTGGATGGACTGTCTTGGATGGGCTGCCTGGATGGACTGTCTTGGATGGGCTGCCTGGATGGACTGTCCTGGATGGGCTGCCTGGATGGGCTGCTTGCTCCCATTTAAAGTTCCCTCAGCCTTCTCTGCATCTCAGTGGCGTAGAGCCATGCCCTCTGTCCTGCCATCATGCTGTTCCCATCTGTTTCTCCTGGCAGGAGCTGAGACTTTGTAAGGGTCCAATCAGTATTTGCTGAAGGCATGGATGATCTCCCCATCTTGTGTCCAGGCTTCTAGTGAGCCACACCACCTCTCCTCTTCGCCTCTAACACAGTGTAGATGGGCTTTAAATGGTTTCTTTGGGTTGCCTTTCCTAAAGAGACCTCCAGCTTAATCTCAGATTTCCAGCCAGAGAAAGTGCTCCAGGGTGGCTGGTAGAAGCCTCAGGGCACTGGATGCTTAGTTTGAGCACAACTCTTGTACTTACTTATGTATCCAAATATAGAAAGGACAGCAGCAGCAGGCTCACTTGACAGTAGTTTTACAAATGAAGATAAACAAGCATTTCAAAGCATACAAAGTCAAAGTTAACATTTAGCCCTTAAGTAATGATCTCAGTGTACTTTTCAAAGAAAGATGTAAAAATGAGGGAGGTCAGAAAATTATTTTGAGGGTTAGTAAGATGGCTCCTTGGGTAAAGGCACTTGCTGCCAAGCCTGACAACTTAAGTTCAATCCCCAGGACGCACATGATGGACGAAGAGAATCAATTTCCGCAAGTTATCCTAAGACCTCCACACATGCATACCCACACATGTAACTAACCAAATAATAAGTAAATAAATTTAATTTGAAAAAGTGTTTTGATCAGGTCTGGAGAGATGGCTCAGTGGTTAAGAACACTGGTTGTTCTTACAGAAGACCCGGGTTCGAATCCCAGCACCCACATGGCAGCTAAGAACCACCTGTATCTCCAGTCTCAGAGGATCTGGCAGCCTCTTCTGACCTCCTCGGGCACTGCACAACACGGGTGCACTTATCTACATGCATGTATTCCCTGCATAAACATAAAATAAAAATAATAAATAACATTTTTTTAAAAAGTTAAAAACAAAAGTGTTTTGATCTGTCAGCTGGTATAACCAGGAACTTGCCAACTGACAATTTCCCCAGATCGCTTTTTCTTCAGTCTGAGGCACAGAGGTTGTCTTTGCTGTTACTCTTCCTCAGCCTCCGTTAGCTCCAGCAAATACTGGAAAGGGACTGAGAGCAAGAAAGGTTGAGAAAGAAGAGACACCTGAGACTCAAGAGCAAGAAATCAAACAGGCTAGGGGTCTGGCTGAACTGGTAGGATCTGTGCCTAGCAAGCCCAGAGCCTGGGGCCTATCCCCAGCACTGCCTTAAAAAAGATATGTAGGTGCAGACTGTAATCCTAGCCCTCGGGGGATGAAAGCAGAAGGATCAGAAGTTCAAGGTCATCCTCTGCTACAATCGGAATTTGAGGCTAGCCTGGGCTAGAACCCCCCCCCCCGCGCGCCAAAAGGTTAAATCCAAATAAAAAGTTAAACATTGTCATGATGGGGTTCCAAATCATACAAGTAGAGACCCAGTTACACATCCAGCAAGGAAAAAAAAAATATATAAAAACAGAACTTGCTAATTTTACAGAAACAAATGATCCAGCAAGCCTATCGGTCTGGGAAATGGGCTCTGAGGCTTAAGTTTTATTTCACAGTACCTCTTCCTCTGCAGGGTCTGGAATGTCCATAGATGGCTCACAGTTCCTTCTGTCTTCAGCCTGGCCCCAGGACAGAAACCCAGTGGCTTCCTTTACTGACAGTGTCCGTGATGCCCTCTGGACCATGAGTTGGCTATTGAGGACCCTGCAGAGGCTCAAGTTCTATAAAAGTCATAGATTTGATTGAGTTTCAGGACTCTAAGAAGGGTGGCTATGACACCAGCATCAGTCTCACCTGTAGAAGAGGGCTCAGTTTCATCAAAAACATTTCTTTTATCCTGTTGGCAATTACATATGTCTACTTAGAGCTGTGGGGGAACCCCCATGGGCTTCACTGTGTCTGACACTTGATAATCAGTCCCTTAGATCACTGACTTCCCTAGGACTGCACCTGTGGGCCTTGGAAGCTTGCTCCAAAAGCAAGCAGATCCAATTAGGAGGTGTGGGGGCATTTACATCCCTGAGGCAATCCTCAAGCAGTGGGGAGGGAGTGGAAAAGTCCTCCACTTTCACTGTCCTGCAGGGGCTCAACTCTAGTCCGTTAGACAGTCTCAACTCCCCAGCGCTGGTCCCCTCACCACTGCTTCCTTCCTTCCCACCCCACTTTCTCCACTTCCTCACTTCTTCCTGGGATTATCTCCAAAGCAAACTCTCTGCCCCAGTCGTTGTCTCAGGTCTGCTTTTGGGTCATGCCTTGACAAAGGCACTGTTTAAGACACATGGCTACTCATTAGGGAAAATCAAGACTTTCACAACTTGATTATGGAGACAGAGAGAAGAGCATTCCTGCCCCTTCGTTGTGAAGTCTCGCTGCCTGTCTCAATCACCTGGATACTCTCCTTGTTTTCCCTCTGGCTGGCAGCCTCTCCCTCTCCAGGGACCATTTCCATTGTCTGCACTCCCAAATTACAGCCTGCAGAATCAAGATCAGACACAACAGTAATGCAGGACAATGTGATGCAAACAAGCATGCCATTGGAAAAAGAGAAGATTATTTTATACAACTCTTGGACTTGACCAGGGAAGCTTTCAAAAAGACACATGGAAACAATTGCAAGAAAAAGACTTTATGTCTTCTTGGAGCAATGCATATTTATTCAAATTATAGTTGGATCCCATCATGATAGAGGATTTTAGAGAAAATCTTGGGTTTCATTTTCAAAGCTATAGATTTCTTACATTGTTCAATTTTGGATAGAAACAAAGTAACCTAGTTTGAGGGTTCAGTTAGAATTTTGTACTCTTCACAAGACATTTTTCCTACTGAAAATACAAATTAATTCTTTTGTTTAAGGATTTCCAAAGCAGTTCTTGTTAACAATGACAAGTTTTCACATTTTTGTGTCAAGACAAACCTCAAATAGCCCACTACTAAAGCTTTAGGCTTTATGCTAATCCATCAGCCTGGGCTTGTCTTTTCTGTTTTACTTTTGATTTTTAACTTCGAATATGAGAGAGAATTCATCAACTTGACCCTCCTTTTAAATTAGCCTCACCTGGACTGCACTTACTAGAATAAAGAGATTAAATTAAACTTGAGTTGTCAGGGAGACTGTATACTTCTGATAGGTTAAAGACTGGGAGAGAGCGAGTGCGGATGGAGAGCACGAGCGGATGGATGGAGGAGGCACCGAGGCACAGATGGAATTCTCAGTGGGATACAGCTTTATTTCTCACGGGACACGTTTCCCTCGGG